>NC_090806.1:5583901-5953901 GCF_036512215.1 Solanum lycopersicum
GTGCGACGGCGCAGGTATGTTCCCATGGTCTCATTTTTTTTCCCGATTTATTCTTATTTTCCTCTAAAAGTAATTATAAAGTGTTAACTCTCACAATTTTATTTTCACAGATGGGCCATATAGGGCATTAATATATATATATATATATATATATATATATATATATATATATATATATATATATATATATATATATATATATATATATAAGTTATTGTTGATAAAATTGCATATTAAAGCAGTATTTTCAATAAATAATATATATGTGCTTTTATTTACTTTTAAATTGAACAACATAATTCACAAGAAGAGAAGGACTACAGAGATTAATAATTTATGAGAGAGTGGTTAATTAATTTTTAAAAATATAAGTTTAAAATTAGAAACAAAATATGTAGTTTTAAAACTAATTACAACCGCTTCAGTAGAATACTTATTATAATCTTAATTTTTAACATTTCTATTTGATTAATTAGTTGGCCTAATTAGTTTTGATGGTCACGCATTAATTATTCTCTTAAGCCTTCAGTTTATTTATTTTTTATATTTCTTGGCCTTTTGGATTTAATTAGGTTAGTATATTGTCTGTTTAAACATATGTTATTTAAATTTTTCAGAAAATTTGATAAAAATATTATTTGTCTTATAGATTGGATATTTTTGATAATTTTGATTTTCTATAGCATGTTTGGATAGATTTATAACTTATTCACAGAATAGAATTATTACGTAGCATGTTTGGATAGATTTATAATATATTTACAAAATAAAATTCCTATGTAGCATATTTGGATAGATTTATAACTTAGTCAGAAAATAGAATTTCTACGTTCTTATTGCATCATAGAAAAAAAAAATTTCTTATTAAATTTGATTTTTGTAGCTTGTAATCATAAACTAAAATTTAAAAAATTTAGTTTTATCAAAGAATTACTTAAATTTATGGTGATATAACCATTTAATTTATATAAACATAAATATTAAAAATTTAAATCATTTGCTTTAAAATTAAAAAAATTAAATTCTTTATTCAAATAAAATGTGAATATAAAAACCTGAGTTACTAACTAAATATTATCATGCTTTTTCTAAATCTATAATTTTTATTTGTTATTAGAATATAAAAGGGAAAATTACATAAATTAATATATTTTAAAAATAATTACTGATTTTAGCGATACATTTTGTTTATTACCATTTATAGCAGTATTGTAATAAATCAGTAATATGTATTAAAAGTAAATTGAAGGAAAAATAAGAAGAAAAAAAATTCTTATTAAAAATAATGAAGAATTGAAAGATAACCATAAAGGATAAGAAAATATTATAAGAAAATTTGTTTCACTGCTACATGATGAGCCAATCAAATGACAAATTTGTAACAAAAAATATTTGAATTTTGGAAAGCATATTTACTAATTAGGTGAGAATGTAAATGTAATTACTTAATTATAGTTTAGTAATTGTATCTATTTAATAGTTTGGCAAAAATGAATAATATTTTTCATATTACAATCCAAAAAAAATAAAAAAAATAATGGTAAAGGTAATAACTATTCTACTAAAAAATATTAGGATAATTTTGCTTATCCTTGCTTTATTTAAATAAAGTAAAACATTGTGATAACTCAAAAAATAATTGATTTTAAGAGAATTTAGTATTAAAAAGAAGATGCCACCTAATTTTAGATAAAAAAATAGAAAATCAATTCATTGACTAATAAAAAAATATCTTTGAAATTAATAGATTCTTGTGCAAATATTGGGAATGAGTCTCTATCAGTTATGGGTCAATACTGCCCTCATATGAAGATTGTTATATTAAAAAATAGTCCACTCATTAGGGAACATGAAATTACGGGTCTCTTTTCGTCAGCTGGTCATATTTTAACAAAAGTAAAGCTCCATTTGTTAAAAACATGACCAACTAAAGAAACGCGACCTGCAATTCCTTGATCCCAATGAGTGTAAACTTTTAATACAAAAAGCTTCGTATTCGGACAACATTAACCCAAAACTTCAAGAAACTCAATCACAATGTTTGAACAAGTATCTATTAGTTTCGTCAATATTTTTTCATTAATTAGTTAACGAATTAGTTTCTTCATTTTTTTCTAAAATTAGGTGGTGATTCTGTTTTAAAAATTAATTTTTTAAATTCTTTTAAAATTTATTATTTTTTTGTTATGACGACATTTAGCCTTATATAAATAAAGTAAAGATGTAAACAACTGTAGAATGAAATAATAACTTTGGATTAGGTCTCATAAAACCAAGAAGATTAATTTTTATAGATAAAAATGGGAGAATATCAAAAGATATCTTAAGATAGTAAATTAATATCTAAAGGTTGTGAATAGAAAAAGTATAAAGCCTATGATTTACTTTACAACAGTGACAAATGTTAATTAAAACTCAAAAATAGATGTCTCATTTTCAACAAGGTCAAGAAAATAAAAAAATAATTGCAAAAATACAAGCATAATTTTTTAAAAACTTTTTTTATCATAGAAAGACATAAAAAGATCTATAGAGAAATCATAAGAAAGCAAAAAATAGAAAAATAAGTGAAAATATAATATCTCTTGACAAAAAGAGTGAAGAACTAGAAAATAACCAACAAGAACATGAAAAAGATTATAAGAGAGTTTGTTTCACTGTTATAGAATGAACAAATGGAATGACTATTTATAATCAAAAAAAAAATTTAATTTTGGAGAGTTATTTATTAATTATGTGAGAATCTAGTTACTTTAGTATATTTTAGTAACTAAATTTTTTTTTGGCATAAATGAGTTAATATTTTGCATATTACATACCAAAATCAAATGAAAATAATGGTAATACAATAATTATTCTACTAAAAAATCTTGGACACAGATATTATCTATCTATATATAATAGAAGAGGTGAAAAACGCAACGTGTCAACGTCACAATAAAATAAAAATTTTAGATTATTAAAATTAATTTAAATTAAAAAAATAATAAATGCAAATAATTGTAAATACGAAGAAGAAGAAAATGAACAAGTACGGTAAATCAATTTTTTCTATTACTTCAACTTTTTACCTTTTTCAAAAATTCGAAATTTAAATAATAATAATCTATCTATGTATAATAGGAGAGATGAAAAACGCCACATTAAGCGCAATCAAACTTAGATATCAAATTTCATAATTATCTTTTTCCATCTCTCTTCATTTTATGTGAATGCATTTTTAGAAAGAAGAAGTTATTAAAAAATACATATGTTTTTGTTATCTACTTGATAACAAATTAGTTTACATTTAGTGACGATAATTTATAGGAGCATTGTTATGTACTTTTTTTTTAACTTACGTCTTTTATGTCCATATACATTGTTTATTTGAAAGAAGTCTTATTTTCATTAGTGATAAATTGCATGTATTAATTTGAATATTTTTATAAAATGCATAGAAATCCAACACACAACGTACATGCAAATTCTCTTTACTTTGGACTTATTTTATATTGTGATTTATGTTTGAAATTCAAAAATTAATGATTGTCATAACTAATAATTTTTCTGTATTACACTTGCATTTATCTTTCTTATAAGTATTTTGTGCAATTTAAATTAAGGACACGTAGATACATGATATATCTATAAAAGTTATTGTTGATAAAATTACATATTAAAGCAGTATTTTCAATAAATAATATATATGTGCTTTTGCTTACTTTTAAATCGTACGACATGATTCACAAGAAGAGAAGGACTACAGAGATTAACATTTTATGAGAGAGTGGATAATTAATTTTTAAAAATATAAGTTTAAAATTAGAGACAAAATATGTAGTGTTAAAACTAATTACAACCGCTTAAGTATAATGTTTATTATAATCTTAATTTTTCACATTTCTATTTAATTATTAATTAGTTGGCCTAATTAGTTTTAATGATTACGCATTAACTATTCTTTTAAGCCTTCAGTTTATTTTATTTTTTATATTTCAGAACCTTTAGGATTTAATTAGGTTAGTATATTGTCTTCAGAATATGATGTTTTAATTAGGTTAGTATATTGTCTTCAGAATATAATGTTTAAACATATGTTATTTAAATTTTTCAGAAAGTTTGATAAAAATATTAATTGTCTTATAGATCAGATATTTTTGATAATTTTATTTTTCTATAGCATATTTGGATAGATTCATAATTTATTCACAAAAAAAATTATCTTTCTATAGCATATTTGGATAGATTTATAACTTAGTCACAAAATAAAATTTCTACGTAGCATGTTTGGATAGATTTATAACTTAGTCACAAAATAGAATTCCTACGTTCTTATTGCATCATAGAGAAATAAATTTTTCTTATTAAATTTAATTTTTGTAGTTTGTAATCATATTAAATTCTAAACTAAAATATAACAAATTTAGTTTTATCAAAGAATTACTTAAATTTATGGTGATATAACCATTTTAAGAAAATAAAATTTATATAAACATAAAAATTAAACTATTAAAAATTTAAATCATTTGCTTTAAAATTTAAAAAAATTAAATTATTTATTCAAATAAAATGTGAATATAAAAACCTGAGTTACTAACTAAATATTATCATGCTTTTTTCTAAATCTATAATTTTTATTTGCTATTAGAATTTAAAAAGCAAAAATTACATAAATTAATACATTTTAAAAATAATTACTGATTTTAGGGGTACTTTTTGTTTATTACCATTTATAGCAATATTGTAATAAATATGTAATATGTATTAAAAGTGAATTATGTATGCAATATATTTGAATTATAATTGTTTTTGAAATATATTATGTTTGTTTGGTAAAAAACTGTCACATTGTATTATAAGTGTATTAAAATGTGTGATAAATGTATTATCCATCATTAAAACTTGTATTATATGTGTTGTTCTCTGTAATATGTATTAACCTTGTATTATAAATGAATTAAAAGTGGTCAAGTGAAAAAATAATATTATTGTTATAAATGATAAATATTTTTTTATTATAGTATATTTATTTAAGTTATAGTCGATATTACAACTTTCCATTATGTTTCCACCTATACTCAAACTCTTAAAACTGATTAACCAAAAATTGATAAAATAATTTTTACCATTGAGTTTGATATCTCTTTTGTATTGAAACTCTCAAATTTCTCAAAACTTAATCTTCTAGTTGATATTTTCATATACTTTGTGGAAAAAACTGAAAAATATCACTTATAGTAAATCATTTACTTGCAACACATATAGTGACTATGCATGAAGCTAAACAGGATCATAAGAATAAAAGAAATTAAATATAACTATATTGTTTAGGACTAAAATCTACATTTAATTTAAACTCTGAAACTAATGAATAGGTTTCAAAAAGATCAACCAATCTAAAAAATAATAATTGAAAAAATATTGGCATAAGACAAAAACAATCAACATAAAAAGATATGTTAAATTTAGAAAATTGAAGGAAAAATAAGAAGAAAAAAAATTCTTATTAAAAATAGTGAAGAATTGAAAGATAACCATAAAGAATAAGAAAATATTAGGCTTAAGTCATATGCGACCCCTTAAAGTTGTTTGCGTAATTCATTTAAGCACCTCAACTAAGGTTTGTACCTATTAAAGACCTTAACTATTCAAAACGTATGTCTATTGAGCACAAGATGCTGACGTGGCTAAATAAGTGTATCTCACAGCCTAGTAGCGCGTGAATATATTCCTAATTTTTTTTAGAATAAACTTTACTCTTTTTTTGTCCTAATCAGCATTAATTAACACAACTCAAAATATTTTTTTATTTAAAATAATGTTTTTGACCAGAAAAAAACAACCCCACCCATCCCCACCCCACCCCTGTAGGTTGTACCAATTTTCTTCTTCTTCACCCCATTTATGCACTCTGTGTTTTCTTTCGTTTTTATTTTTTACTTTTCATAAAGTGAAATTGAATTTGTTAAAAGAACTTGCAACAAGAAACAAATGGGACATCAAAACTATAAAAGCAATCTTTGTTCATCTTTTTTTCCGGTCAGTTCGATCAACAAATATTACCAACCATTATTTAAAATGATATCAGAAAATTTGATATAATTCATTTGAATCATCTTGATTAATCTTTTCAAAGGAATAGAAAATGAGAAGTAATTGATGATGATGAAGAAGAAGATAAGGCAAATGATTAGGTTGACGAACTTGGATGAGTGGGTGGGGGAGATTTTCTTTTTTCTTCTTTTTGTTGTTGCCGGAGGAATCAAATTTGTTGTTGGAATCAGGATGGCCGGTGAAGGAAAGAAGAAGAAAGGTGGGTGGGTGGGTTTGTGTGGGAATGGGGGTTTTCTTTTTTCTCCTTTTTGCTAATTAATTTTTAGGATTATTAATGGTTGGAGTTTTTATTTTCATTTTTAAAAAAAATAATCAAATATTCATTAGATTGGGCCCATGTGCCAGATACTGCAATTTTATTGGTTACTTTTTAAAAATAGTGTGCGTGAATTATATACACAACATTTTAAAGGTTTATTATTATTTTGTATTTAATAGGTACATATTCGTTAATATTAGAGTGTCTAATAGGTATTAGCCTTAGTTGAGGTGTTTAAGTGAATTATGAAGACAACTTTAGGGGGCTGCATATGACTTAAGCCAAAATATTATAAGAGAATTTGTTTCACTGCTACATAATGAGCCAATCAAATAACCTAAATTTATTAAAAATACATATGTTTTTGTCATCTATTTGATAACAATTAGTTTACATAGATTTTAATTGGAGTGAAAATAATTTATACGAGCATTGTTATGTACTTTTTTGTAACTTGTGTCTTTTATGCCCATATACATTATTTATTTGAAGGCTAAAGTCATATGCAGCCCCTTAAAGTTGTCCGCATAATTCACTTATACACCTCAACTAAGACTGATACCTATTGAACACTTCTATTGTTTAGAATAAGTACCTATTTGACACTTTTCGCTGACAGGCAAGGAAAGTGTAATATGCATCCATTCAGCGCGTCAAAACGTATTTTTGGTTTTTTTTTTAAAATCTCTTTATTCTTCCTTCTTCTTTCTTCCTTAGCCATTTCTTCCAAAACCAATACCATCTCCGCCGATGATGTTGCCACCAACACCTTTCACCCTTTTCTTTTCTCCTGCATCCTCTTTCTCCCTCCCCCTCACCTTTATCATATTCAACTATGGAAACACCATTACAATTTTCTTCTCCATTTTCTTTGAATTTATTCGATATTGTGATCTTATTTACGGGAAAAAATATAGACTCATACAATGACTATTCTATTTCTTCTTTCATTTTTTTCTTATAAAAAATATATCTAATAAATTAGATTTAAAATAAAACAATGAATCTGCTTAGATGATTATCTAGTCAATGATTTTATTGATATCTAAAATTATAAATGGTTCATATTTTGTAGATTCATGTATTGACTAATTTTTATGTATATGCAATTTGCTATTTTCAATTTAAAAAAAAAAACAGATCTGAAAACAAAATAGTGGGTTAAGAGGATTTCAAGGTGATGACAACTATGATGGAGGAGGGGGCTATGGTGAAGAAAAGAATTTCAAAGTGATGACAACACTAACTTTTTCTTTTTTATTTTTTTCCATCTAAATGCCACATGTACGTAATTGATTTGTCCATTTCCACATCATCGCAAGTGTATTACACAAATTTCACAATTTTAGCTGATTGTCACAAAAGTATTCAAAAGGTTCTACTAAAAAATCTTGGACACAGATATCATCTATCTATATATAATAGGAGAGGAGAAAAACGCCACGTGTAAATGCCACAATAAAATAGAAATTCCAAGATTATTAAAATTAATTTAAATTATAAAATAATAAATGCAAATAATTGCAAATACTAAAAAAACCTTAACAAGTACGGTAAATCTATTTTTTCGATTTACTTCAACTTTTTACCTTTTTTAAAAATTAAAATTTTTAAATAATAATAGTCTATCTATATATAGTAGGAGAGATGAAAAACGCCAGTTTAAGCGCAATCTAAATTAAATACCGAATTTCAAAATTATCTTTTTCCATTTCTCTTCGTTTCATGTGAATACATTTTTAGAAAGAAGAAGTTATTAAAAATACATATGTTTTTGTCATCTATTTGATAACAATTAGTTTACATAGACTTTAATTGGAGTGACGATAATTTATACGAGCATTGTTATGTACTTTTTTATAACTTATGTCGTTTATGTCCATATACATTGTTTATTTGAAAAAAGTCTTATTTTTGTTAGTGATAAATTGCATGGATTAATTTGAATATTTTTATAAAATGCATAGAAATCCAACACACGAACGTACATGCAAATTCTCTTTACTTTGGACTTATTTTATATTGTGATTTATGTTTGAACTTTAAAAATTAATGATTGTCATAACTAATAATTTTTCCGTATTACATTTGCATTTATCTTTCTTATAAGTATTTTGTGCAATTTAAATGAAGGACATGTAGACACATGATATATCTATAAAAGTTATTCTTGACAAAATTGCATATTAAAGCAGTATTATCAATAAATAATATATATGTACTTTTGCTTACTTTTAAACATACAACATGATTCACAAGAAGAGAAGTATTACAGAGATTATCATTTTATGAGAGAGTGGTTGGTTAATTTTTAAAAATATAAGTTTAAAATTAGAAACAAAATATGTAGTTTTAAAACTAATTTTTAACGATCATTTTCGATCGTTTTGAGCACTAGAAATTTTATGTCAGAAAATACTTTTCGATAGATTTAAAGGGGTGTTTTGGACTATTCACAATAATAATTATGAAATTAGTGGGATAATTTTAATAACTTATTTAGTTGGTGGTTAAAGAGGATAATAGTGAAATAAATAGTGGCTAACTTTCACCGCTCTTGTAATTAGTCATATAATAATTAGGGTAAAAAGAATCTGTAGAAGAAAATAAAAAGAGCGAAGAGGAGAATGAAAGAGAGCAGCGTGAACGAAAGAAGAACGCAAGCGACTTAGACTTCAGGTAAATCATTCTCCAAAATTTTATACTAGGAATATTGGAATGAATTATAGTATTATAATTATTATTATAATGTTTGAAGAAAGAATGAAATTTGGCGTGCTTTACGGATGTGTTTACTGTCGTATTCCAATTCGTTGTTGTGTTGAATTTATGTCAATTTGTGTATATATTAAGGTCATATCTTAATTAATATGGCATAGTGTTAGTTGTAAATAGAATAGAAAGGGTTTGAATAAGAAAAGTTGGAACAAGTAGAAATACGAAATGTGTTAGTTTGCTAATTATTTGCAGTATTCCACTTATGTCCGTCCTTATATATTTTATTCAGTTATCATGTTATAAATTAGATTGTGTATATTGATATAGGTAATTAAATATTAAGGATATTTTATTGTTTGAATATCATTAAAGTTATGATAATGGGAGGAATTGAGGCTTCACCTTATGCTTGAATATAAGATATAAGAGACTTGACATATTAATGGACGAGATTAGAAACTTGAGTATAGATTTGTATTCGACGATTTTTGGGTTCAGGATATACATACAATAATTTGAGTGTTTATAGACTCGTCAACTTATATACAAATTATGCATATATCTACATGATAGATTTGAAAGGTTCGGAGACATTGGAGAAAGGAAAAACATTGGAGAAGTAGTTGCTTGACTCCGATTCTTCGGTGGAGGTAGGTTATGGTTTATTTCTATTTGATAGATAAACATTAAATAGCGATTGATATGTATTGAGTGATATTGTAAAGTCTCTTATTTACTTGATGGTGTGGTTGTATGTTTTGATTGTGTGGTTTGTGGTTGGCCTAAAATTATGAGACTGTTGAATTTCTAATCTTGAACCCTCTCTATTAAAATGACGCCTTGAATAAAGAAGGCTTGATGAAATAAAATAATGAGATAATTGGATCGGAGTGTCACATTCCGACACGGTATTATGGGATCGGAGTGTCACGTTCCGACACGATATATGGGATCGGAGTGTCACGTTCCGACACAATAACATTAAAGGAAAGGAATCTTGAAGTAACTTAATATACTTAATCTCAAAGAACCAATTTTTCAAATGAGTATGGTGTGGAGGCATGAGTCCTCATAGGGGTGCTTGATGTTGTGATTGATGGTGTACCTATTATGGTGTTGTTGTCAATGGTTCATGTGTTTGTTTCTTGCCAATATATTATTATTCAATATATATTGGTTTCCATTTTGAGTTGGCCGATGATACCTACTCAGTACGTGTTCAGTGTACTGACCCCTATTTGTATTTTCTTCTCTGTTCTTTTGTGGAGTGCAGCAAGTGTACCATCGACTTCGACTTTCCCTCAGCTCTAGCCAGTCTCCAGCACATCAGAGTTCAAGGTGAGCTATTAATTCTAGCTCGTGCTGGATTCTCTCATTCACGTCTTTGAATTTCGGACATGGACCATCTTTTTGCTTATTTTGGTTTCTTAAACACTCTTAGACTTGGTAATTTGAAAATAGGTGTTCTTGACGTGATAACTATCAGATTTTGGGATGATAAGTATTAGACTTTAGAAACTTATTTAAATTGGTTGCTTAGTATCTTTTGGAGCTTCTGCATTATTTATATTAATTATAGTTGAACTATTGATATATGTTGGGTTTAGATGTGTTGATTCGTCCACCTAAAGAGGTAAGCGTGGGTGCCACTCACGACTCATTTTGGGTCATGACATAATTACAACCATTTAAGTATAATATTTATCATAATCTTAATTTTTATCATTTCTATTTAATTAATTAGTTGGCCTAATTAGTTTTGATGATCACGCATTAACTATTCTTCTAGGCCTTCAATTTATTTATTTATTATATTTCATGGCCTTTAGGATTTAATTAGGTTGGTATATTGTCTGTTTAAACATATGTTATTTAAATTTTCCAGAAAGTTTGATAAAAATATTAATTGTCTTATAGATTGGATATTTTTGATAATTTAATTTTTCTATAGCATGTTTGGATAGATTTATAAATTATTCACAAAATAGAATTCCTACGTAGCATGTTATGATAGATTTATAATTTATTCACAAAATAAAATTTCTACGTAGCATATTTTGATAGATTTATAACTTATTCAGAAAATAGAATTCCTACATTTTTATTGAATCAAAGAAAAATAAATTTCCTTATTAAATTTGATTTTTGTAGTTTGTAATCATATTAAACTCTAAACTAAAATTTAAAAATTTTAGTTTCATCAAAGAATTACTTAAATTTATGATGATATAACTGTTGACACCCAATTTTGACCCTCCTCGATAAATTAATTGACAAATTTCTTAATTCAAAACGACTTAAAATAATTAGATTTCAAAAAGCTTAAAATATTTTTTTAAAAAAAATTACTTTAATAGACCTCTTCGCTTTTTCATAATATATTTGATTTACATAATTATGTGAATAGTTATAATATCGTGATCGTCTCTAAAAGGTTTTTTTTTACTAAATAATTTAATTATTTCATAACTACATCGATTATTTTATATCGTTAAAATTAATAAGCTTATTTAATTAATTTATATTAATTTCATTTAGTTACCAAGTATTCTAATTCACTTGGACAAACCAATTTTGGCCATTTCTCAATAAAATTCCCTTCAAATCCAGCCCTATTCGTCCAATTTTATTTCTAAAATTGGCCCGAGCTTGCCAAGAACTCACGTTATCCGTTGCATTTCGAAAGAGTCAGAAAGATCATTTTTCCTTATATCTAGTCAACCCATCAAAGCGGACGTACAAGTCCGAAGTTTCATGAAGATTGAAGAAAGCCAAAAAGTCGGATTAGAAGATCTAATTTAATTTATTGTGTTGTATTTATTTTGGGCATAAGCCTTGTCGCCTTTTTATAGCCAAAAAATTGTTTTAGTTTTGGAGAGTTATTTATTAATTCTGTGAGAATCTAGTTACCTTAGTATATTTTAGTAACTAAATATTTTTTTGGCATAAATGAGTTAATAGTTTACATATTACATACCAAAATCAAATGAAAATTATGGTTAGACAATAATTAGTTTACTAAAAAATCTTGGACACAAATATCATCTATTTATATATAATAGGAGAGAAGAAAAACGTCACAAGTAAATGCCACAATAAAATAGAAATTCCAAAATTATTAAAATTAATTTAAATTACAAAATAATAAATGCAAATAATGGCAAATACTAAAAAAAACCTTAACAAGTACGGTAAATTTATTTTTTCGATTTACTTCAACTTTTTACCTTTTTTAAAAATTCAAAATTTTAAATAATAATAATTTATCTATATATAATAGGAGAGATGAAAAATGCCAGGTTAAGCGCAATCGATTAAATACCAAATTTCAAAATTATCTTTTTCCATCTCTCTTCGTTTCATGTGAATACATTTTTAAAAAGAAGAAGTTATTAAAAATACATATGTTTTTGTCATCTATTTGATAACAATTAGTTTACATAGACTTTAATTGGAGTGACGATAATTTATACGAGCATTGTTATGTACTTTTTTTATAACTTATGTCGTTTATGTCCATATACATTGTTTATTTGAAAAAAGTCTTATTTTTGTTAGTGATAAATTGCATGGATTAATTTGAATATTTTTATAAAATGCATTGAAATCCAACACACGAACGTACATGCAAATTCTCTTTACTTTGGACTTATTTTATATTGTGATTTATGTTTGAACTTTAAAAATTAATGATTGTCATAACTAATAATTTTTCCGTATTACATTTGCATTTATCTTTCTTATAAGTATTTTGTGCAATTTAAATGAAGGACATGTCATGATATATCTATAAAAGTTATTCTTGACAAAATTGCATATTAAAGCAGTATTATCAATAAATAATATATATGTACTTTTGCTTACTTTTAAACCATACAACATGATTCACAAGAAGAGAAGGACTACAGAGATTAACATTTTATGAGAGAGTGGTTAGTTAATTTTTAAAAATATAAGTTTAAAATTAGGAACAAAATATGTAGTTTTAAAACTAATTTGTAACGATCATTTTCGATCGTTTTGAGCAGCAGAACTTTTTATGTCAAAAAATACTTTTCGATAGATTTAAAGGGGTGTTTTGGACTATTCACAATTATAATTGTGAAATTAGTGGGGTAATTTTAATAACTTATTTAGTTGATGGTTAAAGAGGATAATAGTGAAATAAATAGTGGGTCACTTTCACCACTCTTGTAATTAGTCATATAATAATTAGGGTAAAAAGAATCTGTAGAAGAAAATAAAAAGAGCGGAAGAGAAGAACGAAAGAGAGCAGCGTGAACGAAAGAAGAACGCAAGCGACTTAGACTTCACGTAAATCATTCTCCAAAATTTTATACTAGGAATATTGGTATGAAATTATAGTATTATAATTATTATTATAATGTTTGAAGAAAGAATGAAATTTGGCGTGCTATAAGGATGTGTTTACTGTCGTATTCCAATTCGTTGTTGTGTTGAATTTATGTCAATTTGTGTATATATTAAGGTCATATCTTAATTAATATGGCATAGTGTTAGTTGTAAATAGAATAGAAAGGGTTTGAATAAGAAAAGTTGGAAACAAGTAACTGGTAAGGTAACAAAATTGAAATTTTGTTTAAAGAATGAAATGGCTCTTATGCAATCATTGGATAATGAGTTAGGCAAATAATTAGGGTAGATTAGTGCCTACAGTAGAAATACTAAATGTGTTAGTTTGCTAATTATTTGCAGTATTCCACTTATGTCCGTCCTTATATATTTTATTCAGTTATCATGTTATAAATTAGATTGTATATATTGAGATAGGTAATTAAATATTAAGTATATTTTATTGTTTGAATATCATTAAAGTTATGATAATGGGAGGAATTGAGGCTTCACCTTATGCTTGAATATAAGATATAAGAGACTTGACATATTAATGGACGAGATTAGAAACTTGAGTATAGATTTGTATTTGACGATTTTTGGGTTCAGGATATACATACAATAATTTGAGTGTTTATAGACTCGTCAACTTATATACAAATTATGCATATATCTACATGATAGATTTGAAAGGTTCGGAGGCATTGGAGAAAGGAAAAACATTGGAGAAGTAGTTGCTTGACTCCGAATCTTCGGTGGAGGTAGGTTATGGTTTATTTCTATTTGATAGATAAACTCTAAATAGCGATTGATATGTATTGAGTGATATTGTAAAGTCTTCTATTTAGTTGATGGCGTGGTTGTATGTTTTGATTGTGTGGTTTGTGGTTGGCCTAAAATTATGAGACTGTTGAATTTCTAATCTTGAACCCTCTCTATTAAAATGACGCCTTGAATAAAGAAGGCTTGATGAAATAAAATAATGAGATAATTGGATCGGAGTGTCACATCCCGACACGATATTATGGGATCGGAGTGTCACGTTCCGACACGATATATGGGATCGGAGTGTCATGTTCCGACCCAATAACATTAAAGGAAAGGAATCTTGAAGTAACTTAATATACTTAATCTCAAAGAAGCAATTTTTCAAATGAGTATGGTGTGGAGGCATGAGTCCTCATAGGGGTGCTTGATGTTTTGATTGATGGTGTACCTATTATGGTGTTGTTGTCAATGGTTCATGTATTTGTTTCTTGCCACCTGTTAAGTATTGTAGTTGATTTTATATTATTATTCAATATATATTGGTTTCTATTTTGAGTTGGCCGATGATACCTATTCAGTACGTGTTCATTGTACCGACCCCTACTTGTATTTTCTTCTCTGTTCTTTTGTGGAGTGCAGCAAGTCTACCATCGACTTCGACTCGCCCTCAGCTCTAGCCAGTCTCCAGCACATCAGAGTTCAGGGTGAGCTATTAATTCTAGCTCGTGCTGGGTTCTCTCATTCACGTCTTGATGTCTTTGAATTTCGGACATAGACCATCTTTTTGCTTATTTTGGTTTCTTAGAGTTGGTAATTTGAAAATAGGTGTCCTTGACGTGATGACTATCAGATTTTGGGATGATAAGTATTAGACTTTAGAAACTTATTTAAATTGGTTGCTTAGTATCTTTTGGAGCTTCCGTATTGTTTATATTAATTATAGTTGAACAATTGATATATGTTGAGTTTAGATGTGTTGGTTCGCGCACCTAAAGAGTTAAACGTGGGTGCCACTCACGACTCGTTTTGGATCGTGACATAATTACAACCACTTAAGTATAATATTTATTATAATCTTAATTTTTAACATTTCTATTTAATTAATTAGTTGGCCTAATTAGTTTTGACGATCACGCATTAACTATTCTTTTAGGCCTTCAATTTATTTATTTTTATATTTCATGGCCTTTAGCATTTAATTAGGTTAGTATATTGTCTGTTTAAACATATGTTGTTTAAATTTTTCAGAAAGTTTGATAAAAATATTATTTGTCTTATAGATTGGATATTTTTGATAATTTAATTTTTCTATAGCATGTTTGAATAGATTTATAACTTATTCACAAAATAGAATTCCTACATTTTTATTGCATCAAAGAAAAATAATTTTCCTTATTAAATTTGATTTTTGTAGTTTGTAATCATATTAAACTCTAAACTAAAATTTAAAAAATTTAGTTTTATCAAAGAATTACTTAAATTTATGATGATATAACTGTTGACACCCAAATTTGACCCTCCTCGATAAATTAATTGACAAGTTTCTTAATTCAAAACGACTTAAAATAATTAGATTTCAAAAAGCTTAAAATATTTTTTTTAAAAATTACTTTAATAGACCTCTTCGCTTTTTCATAATATATTTGGTTTACATAATTATGTGTATAGTTATAATATCGTGATCGTCTCTAAAAGGTTTTTTTTACTAATTAATTTAATTATTTCATAACTACATCGATTATTTTATATCGTTAAAATTAATAAGCTTATTTAATTAATTTATATTAATTTCATTTAGTTACCAAGTATTCTAATTCACTTGGACAAACCAATTTTGGCCATTTATCAATAAAATTACCTTCAAATCCAGCCCTATTCGTCCAATTTTATATCTAAAATTGGCCCGAGATTGCCAAGAACTCACGTTATCCGTTGCATTTTGAAAGAGTCAGAAAGACTCATTTTTCCTTATATCTAGTCAACCCATCAAAGCAGACGTATAAGTCCGAAGTTTCATGAAGATTGAAGAAAGCCAAAAAGTCGGATTAGAAGATCTAATTTAATTTATTGTGTTGTATTTATTTTGGGCATAAGCCTTGTCGCCTTTTTATATTATTTTGTATTTATTATTTGCTTAGACTAGGACAGGTGTGAAGGAAAATGGGTCGAAAACCCAAAAAGTCAAATGGGTCGAAACCCAAAAACAGGCGGGTCCAAAATTCCGGTCAAGGCGGACAGAACCCGGATTTGGACCCAAATCTCCCTCTCTCTCTCTCTCGCTCTTTACATTTTTAATTACTTACCTGTTTGTTAGTCTTAAAGTTAGAGAATCTGAATCCCTGCAAAACGCCTTAAATGTTTTATCAACCTAAAATCAATGATTTTTGTGATTAAATCGCTTAGATAAATAAATTAATATTTTCAAACTCTTTGCTATTCTGAGTCGAGTTTTTTTAAAAAAAATTAGTCAAACTATGTTAGTTGCCGGAAAACCGTTTAAGACTGATGTATAAGGTGCCTAACACCTTCCTAAAACATTAAGTTGAATCCCCGAATCCTTTAATTGTTTTCGAACGATTTTTCTCTGTTAAGTTATTTGAAAACAAAGGTTTTTCTTAATTTTTCTCGAAAATTATGTGGCGACTCTAAAAGTCGAAAATTCTTCAAAAACTAAATACTTTTCCGATTTTTGATAAAACAATAACCATTTAAAAAAATATAAAATTTATATAAACATAAAAATTAAAATATTAAAAATTTAAATCATTCGCTTTAAAATTTAAAAAAATTTAAATTCTTTATTAAAATAAAATGTGAATATAAAACCTGAATTACTAACTAAATATTATCATGCTTTTTTCGAAGTCTATAATTTTTATTTGCTATTAGAATTTAAAATAGTCGATTTTACAACTTTCCATTACGTTTCCACCTATACATAAACTCTTAAAACTAATTAAACCAAAAATTGATAAAATAATTTTTATGATTGAGTTTGATATCTCCTTTGTAATAAAACTCTCAAATTTCATATATTCAGTTTAGTATATGGATATTCCTCCTTATTTCAGATTTACTTCATGTTATAAGATTCAGCGTCAATTTATTATCTTTAGTATATTCATGATTATGCCAGCACAGTTAGCTTGTGATCACTTGCGATCCTAGGTTCCATGTTCGCATCTAAATAATAGTTTCGGAGTATGACAATAATTATATTGTTGACTGGTAAAACAAATGTAGAATGGATATTAATATTTTTGATAATGTTAAGATCGAGAAAATTTGCAAAAGGGAGATGGACCATCAACTTGCACCTTAATAATTTATCTAGATAGTTTTGTTACATCATTTAATATTTGACATCTTATAGCTTGTCTACCATTTTATATATTGTTTATATTAGTATTATTTTTTCAAAACTTAATCTTCTAGTTGATATTCTCATATACTTTGTGGAAAAAACTAAAATATATTACATATAGTAAATCATTTACTTGCGACACATATAGTGATCATGCATGAAGCTAAATAGAATCATAAGAATAAAAGAAATTAAATGTAACTTTATTGTTTAGGACTAAAATTTACATCTAAATTAAACCATAAAACTAATGAAGAGGTTTCAAAAAGATCAACCAAACTGAAAAATAATAATTGAAAAAATATTGGCATAAGACAAAAATAATCAACATAAAAAGATATGTTAAGTTCGGAAAATTGAAGGAAAAATAAGAAAAAAAAAATTCTTATGAAAAATAGCGAAGAATTGAAAGATTACCATAAAGGATAAGAAAATATCATAAGAGAATTTGTTTCACTGCTACATAATGAGCCAATCAAATGACAAATTTGTAAGAAAAAAATATTTCAATTTTGGAAAGCATATTTAGTAATTAGGTGAGAATGTAAATGTAATTACTTAATTATAGTTTAGTAATTACAATGTATCTATTTAATAGTTTGGCAAAAATGAGTAAATATTTTTCATATTACATTCCAAAAAAAAATAATGGTAAGGCAATAACTATTCTACTAAAAAATATTAGGATAATTTTGTTTATCCCTGCTTTATTTAAATAAAGTAAAATATTGTGATAACTCAAAAAATAATCAAATTTAAGAGAATTTAATACTAAAAAGAAGTTGCCACCTAATTTTAGAGAAAAAAAAACAGAAAATCAATTCATTGATTAATAAAAAAATATCTATGAAATTAATAGATTCTTGTTCAAAGATTGGAAATGAGTCTCTATCAGTTTTTGGGTCAATACTGCCCTTATATGAAGATTGTTATATTAAAAAATTGTCCACTCATTAGGAAACATGAAATTACGGGTCTCTTTTCATCAGCTGGTCATATTTTAACAAAAGTAAAGCTCCATTTGTTAAAACATGACCATCTAAAGAAACGCGACCTGCAATTCCTTGATCCCAATGAGTGTACAATTTTAATATAACAAGCTTCGTATTCGGACAACATTAACCCAAAACTTCAAGAAACTCAATCACAATGTTTAAACAAGTATCTATTGGTTTCGTAAATATTTTTTCATTGAACAATTAATGAATTAGTTTCTTCATTTTTTCTAGAATTAGGTGGTGATTCTGTTTTAAAATTTTATTTTTAAAATTCTTTTAAATTTTTTTTAGTTATGACGATGTTTAGCCTTATATAAATATAATAAAAATGTAAATAACTGTAGAATGAAATTAATAACTTTGGATTAGGTCTCATAAAACCAAGAAGATGAATATTTATAGATAAAAATGGGGGAATATCAAAAGATATATTAAGGTAGTAAATAAATATTCAAAGGTTATGAATAGAAAAACAATAAAACGTATGATTTACTTTACAACAGTGACAGATGCTAATTTAAACTAAAAAATAGATGTATCATTTTCAACAAGATCAAGAAAATACAAAAATAATTACAAAAATATAAGCATAATTTTTTAAAAACTCTTTTTATCATAGAAAGGCATAAAAAGATCTATAGAAAACCATAAGAAAGGAAAAAATAGAAAAATAAGAGAATATAATTTCTCGTTATATAAAGAGTGAAGAACTAGAAATTAACCAACAAGAACATGAAAAAGATTATAAGAGAAAATTTGTTTCACTATTTAGAATGAATAAATGGAATGACTATTTATAGCCAAAAAATTGTTTTAGTTTTGGAGAGTTATTTATTAATTATGTGAGAATCTAGTTACTTTAGTATATTTAGTAACTAAATATTTTTTTTGGCATAAATGAGTAAATATTTTACATATTACATACCAAAATCAAATGAAAATAACGGTAAGACAACAATTATTCTACTAAAAAATCTTGAGACACAAATATCATATCTATATATAATAGGAGAGGTGAAAAATGTGTCAACACCACAATAAAAGAGAAATTACAAATTATTAAAATAAATTTCAATTTAAAAAATAATAAATGCAAATACTAAAAAAACAACCAAGTACGGTGAATCTATTTTTTACTATTATTTCAACATTTTACCTTTCTTAAAAATTCAAATTTTAAATAATATAATAATTTATCTATATATAATAGGAGAGGTGAAGAATATCACGTATCAGCGCAATCAAAATTAGGTATCAAATTTTATAATTATCTTTGTCGATTACTCTTCGTTTCATGTGAATGCATTTTTAGAAAGAAAAAGTTATTAAAAATACATATGTTTTGTTATTGATAACAATTAGTTTACATAGACTTTAATTGGAGTGGCGATGATCCTTACAAGCATTGTTATTTACTTTTTTTTAATGTCTTTTATGCTTATATACATTGTTTCTTTGAAAGAAGTCTTATTTTTGTTAGTGATAAATTGCATGGATTAATTTGAATATTTTTATAAAATGCATAGAAAGCCAACACACGAACGTACATGAAAATTCTCTTTACTTTGAACTTATTTTCTATTGTGATTTATGTTTGAACTTTAAAAATTAATGATTGTTATAACTAATAATTTATCTTTCTTACAAGTATTTTGTGCAATTTAAATAAAGGACATGTAAATACATGATATATCTATAAAAGTTATTTTTGATAAAATTGTGTATTAAAACAATATTTTCAATAAATAATATGTATATGTTTTTGTTTACTTTTAAACCGTACAACATAATTCACAAGTAGAGAAAAACTACATAGATTAATAATTTATGAGAGAGTGGTTAATTAATTTTTAAAAATATAAGTTTAAAATTAGAAACAAAATATGTAGTTTTAAAACTAATTACAACCGCTTAAGTAGAATATTTATTATAATCTTAATTTTTAACATTTCTATTTAATTATTAATTAGTTGGCCTAATTAGTTTTGATGATCACGCATTAACTATTCTTTTATGGCCTTCAAATTATTTATTTTTTATATTTCATGGCCTTTAGGATTTAATTAGGTTAGTATATTGTCTGTTTAAACATATGTTATTTAAATTTTTCAGAAAGTTTGTTA
Source organism: Solanum lycopersicum (assembly GCF_036512215.1). Taxonomy (NCBI): domain Eukaryota; kingdom Viridiplantae; phylum Streptophyta; class Magnoliopsida; order Solanales; family Solanaceae; genus Solanum; species Solanum lycopersicum. The sequence continues at coordinate 5,604,581 of NC_090806.1, forward strand.
AAAATATTAATTGTCTTATAGATTGGATATTTTTGATAATTTTATTTTTGTGTAGCATAGTTGGATAGATTTATAACTTATTCACAAAATAGAATTCCTACGTAGCATGTTTGGATAGATTTATAATTTATTCACAAAATAAAATTTCTACGTAGCATGTTTGGATAGATTTATAACTTAGTCAGAAAATAGAATTCCTACGTTCTTATTGCATCTTAGAAAAAGAAATTTCCTCATTAAAATTGATTTTTGTAGTTTGTAATCATATTAAATTTTAAACTAAAATTTAAAAAATTTAGTTTTATCAAAGAATTACTTAAATTTATGGTGATATAGCCATTTAAAAAAATATAAAATTTATATAAACATAAAAATTAAAATATTAAAAATTTAAACCATTCGCTTTAAAATTTAAAAAAAATAAATTCTTTATTGAACTAAAATGTGAATATAAAAACCTGAGTTACTAACTAAATATTATCATGCTTTTTTCAAAGTCTATAATTTTTATTTGCTATTAGAATTAAAAATAGTCGATTTTACAACTTTCCATTACGTTTCCACCTATACGCAAACTTATTCAACATATTAACTAAAAACTAATAAAATAATTATTACGATTGAGTTTGATATCTCCTTTGTATTAAAACTCTCAAATTTCATATATTCAGTTTATATAAGGATATTCCTTCTCATTTTAGATTTACTTCATGTTTTAAGCTTCAGCGTCAGTTTATTATCTTTAGTATATTCATGATTATGCCATTACAGTTAACTTGGAATCACTTGTGATCCTAGGTCCCATGTTGTCACGATCCAAAAATGGACGTGATGACACTCGTCTTATCCCACCATGACAAGTCAGCCTAAAACTCAACTATTACAATAAAGTGCGGAAATAAAACATAAGTAACTTAGTAAAAAGCCCCAAAACCTGATAGTCACGTGTACAAGCCTCTAAAGTATTATAATTGATTCAAAAGAAAAACTCAAGTCTCAAATGAACTTGTTTCTAGAATAGAACAAGATCATAATTAAGGAGAAGAAACTCTGGTGCAATGGAAACAGCTACCTGACAAATCTCCAAGAAGCCTCGAAAAAGAAGAGAATGACAAATACAACAAAAATCCAGGCTCATAACCTACAAAAATTTGTAGAAGCAAGGGGTGACTACCAAACCACATGGTACTCCGCAAGTAAACCTCTAAACACAAGCTAAGGGGATGAAATACGGGTACTCCTACCACCCCCAACCGAACCTCCACAACTACAACCTGCATTAAAATAACAACACTTAAACAAATTACATCTCCTCAACAACAATACTTCAACAAATTATATATTCGCAATAACAAGCTCAATATTGATCAATCACAAGTTCCACAGAAAGGTAATCAGAAGATCAACAAAACACGATATCAAGTTCACTAATGATAAATATGTGCAATGCAATGGAATACAATGCCAAGTATAGTGATGTATGTCTGACTAGGTGATACACACCCGCTGTCTCTTAGTCCGGGACCCATGGGGGACATATCTGTCCATGCATCTGTCGCGGCGCACGACACGACCCTCGATAATAGTAACCATCGCGGCGCGCGATACATCCCTCGAAATATAGTATCCATCGCGGCGCGCGATACGTCCCTCGAAGTGGTACATCCTCTTATGTACTCATTCTTTCTCAATGCAGATAACACTTGTCACAACCAATGCCTCAAAATAATGCAGATGACAAGTTCACACAAATATTGAGGAGATGACCATTTTCATAACATCACACAATTCACAACCACACAAACATGAAGTCACATCAACAATGATTCAACATGCCTTCAATCCTTTCTCAACACCTCACACATAAACAATTAATCGCATTGCCTTTTGTTATCCCTTTTTTTCATCATTAGAATTAATCAATGTGGACAAGTCAACCCATCACCAAGTCCCATTACTCCCAAACATATACCACAAGGAAATACACGCATTACATACACTTAGCAAGGGTTTAGAAATTCACTTTCCTCAAATAGTCGAACAGTGACTCCAGAACTCGAACCATCCCTTTTCGTTGAACTTCCAACTCAAAGCAATCTATTCAAATAAATGACCATAATAAGATTTCAAAACTAAACACTCATAATACTATGAGTCTAGCCTAGACCCAAAAACTTGCACCAACCTCAAATCATGTTCCTAAATTTTGATGTCAATTATCATGTCAGCCCTCATATTTCCAAATTTCAAACCTAGGGTTATGCTCCTACCACTCCAATATCATAATTCTAATAGTATTCATATAATAAACTACTCCATATATTTAATTATCTACCTTAATATATCAAAATTTAAAACATAACATGATAACCATATAAAGAAAAGATCAATCCAATAATCAGTAATAATACTCGTAACCTACAGAATGAGTCAATATCTAAATTGACAAACATCATATTAAAGAAATCATCAAAATAGATAATTTCCAATTATCAACGCATATTCCATAATTGTCAGGTCAACATTAATTTTTATTTTTTTATTTTTTATTTTATGACCGAACCTATTTATAACTACAACAACATAAGTGACTTTGGCCTGACCACTCCCTCAATATGAATTGTCATTATTATTATATTAATATATGTGTGAAATCATGCAACTTTCATATGGAATTTACAGGAGTTAGGTTGCTCTAACCTGGATGTTATGCCTTTGTGCGACGGCCAGGTATGTTCCCACGATCTCTTTTTTTCTGGTTTATTCTTATTTTCCTCTGAAAGTAATTATAAAGTGTTAACTCTCACTATTTTATTTTCACAGATGAGCCATATAGGGCATTGCATAAGTTATGTGCTTGATCCATTAACTGTCAACTAATTAAATTAATTAAAAGAATATACCCGTCAATTAAATAATCGAGATTAACAAATAACTCTAAAGTTCTCAAATCAACTTTACCGACTAAACAAAATTAACTCAGTGTAAGGGTAAAATGGTGATTTTATGAATTTTTTCAAAAATGACCTTCCGGGTCATTACATTATCCACCACTATAAACCATGTTCGTCCTCAAACATAAGAAAGAAGAAGAAAGAATAATCGATGTTATCAAAGCCTGAGTTATTACTAGTTGGTATTCATATCTCTAAGAGAACTCCTCCTTAATACCATGTCATCAAGATCAACTACTATGAATGAACCTTGCAATCAAACTTTGAAAAATCTATTACTCAAGAGTGATTATCAAGTCACAAACTAACTCATGAACCTAATCTAAAGTGAAATTCATTGGACCATAATACAACCATCATGGCGAATATTTTCTCACATAACCAAGATAAACTTCTGAATCAAAATTGACCAATAATCCATAAAATTTAACATTATACTCTAAACCAAAACCTTATGTGAAACCTTCCCTTAGATTTTATTTTTCAATCAAAAGGAATCAACTTTACGACTTAAATCATGCACAAGTCCTTCCAAATGCTCAATATCCGATACAAATCATTTCTTACCTTACCGATTCATACCTTGATAAAACACACTACTACAAACCCAAACTCACAATGAAAAACTTGAATTTTGAAACTATGTAACACAATTCCTTTATCAATCAACATTAGCTTATAACTTGAAGTTTTTTTTTCTATGAATTCACGTATCTTAGTTTATCATTGATCGCCTCTCCATCGACCTTATCATATCTTTTGCTAAAAATTCAATCCGTACTATTACCAAAATGAAAACCACACACAAAAAAAATAAAAAAAAATAATCACACTCGAGTTGAACATCTAAATACTCATTTCTCAAGTTTTATTCATTAATTTTTTTAACCAATATGATGCTCCGTAAAACTATCACAGTAATCTAGGCAACATAGATGAAATCACATGTCTCTAAATCCGATTATACAGTTTTTCTGAAGATACATCCAATTTGTCCCTTACAATTAGAGTAAATATTCATGTTCTTGCCTCCTTTCGAAGTTTAAACTATATCCTACTAATACTTTCCATTTATGACTCCAACTCCTTCAATTCTATTCAAGGAGTGTTTCAACACCTCCTATAACTTTCTATGCTGCAAAGTTAATCATCAAATAGTAGCAAACCACAACCTTAGGTACTCACAAGTCTTCTTTGCAATACAAAAAAATCATTCAACCATCAATTATTACTATATAGTTCCATCTCAATCACAATCCATCACGAACTCTTATTACCATCATGCTCAGTTACCTCTTGTCATTACACGAATTTAACCTTATTATTGACATGACACCTCGAACCCCACTATATCACCCAAAATAAAAGGACTAACCCAATCTTATATGCATTTTTTTCCTAAAATCTTCAATTACCTTCACACAAATATACTCTTTGGGACTTTCTTTACCCTAAACTTGTCATTTGGGGTATCTATCCATTCCCTTGGACCTTAAGATGAAATCACTGGTCCTCATTCAGAACCCTCGCAATACACTTCTTAACTTAACACATTAATACCATATTCATAATCCACCACTAAAATCTCTCTTATACACACTGCTTAATCTCAAATATTTGTAATAACAACCTATTTGGTTTCTCAAATGTGAATGCAACATTGAATCTCATTATACGAGCATGTGATACAATTGATAACTCTTTAACTTGTTAGTATTCACACTTTACAATCGACATATTTGTTTCAATATACCACTAATATTACACCGTAAGAAAAATATAAGATCCACCACTAGAACATATCATACCTACCGAGAAGATCATATTCAAACAGGTCACACATTTCTACCCATTAAATAGCGGTAAAATACTACTAAATTAGTTTCATATCTAGCCTCAGTTATATGTGTTCTTTCATAGGGCAGGTCAATATCAAAAGTAGCACACTCCATAACTCCAACCAAGTAAGCATCGATACTACTATAGTAGAAATTATAACCTTAATTGGTGCATCATTTTCAAAGAATTCCATTCATGTTATGATAACTTTACTGATTATAGTTTCCAAAGTTACAACTCAATTATCTAGTCATACTTTTAATCATCCCACTTCCAATTGTTAACCACTCTAAATATCGTATATACCACACAAGTACTAAACTTACATAGCCCCTTAATTTTTTTTATATTATTTGAAATATAATCACAAATCATTTCCATAAGTATATCACTTCCACTTTAATACCAAATGAAACATTTAACCAATACACGACACACCAACTACTCACCAGAGGAACTATACAGAAGGCATCACATAAATGAGAGTCGATGGAGTGAAGCGACAAAAATTAAAATCGGACCAAGTACGCACGATAGAGATCCAAGAAGTGAATATTTTTCCTAAAAGTCACTATAGCCTCTCGAAGATAAGTACAGACGTCTCTGTACCGATCCTCGAGACTCTACTTAGACTCTACTTGTACACACGTGAGACCTATGAACCTGGGGCTCTAATACCATTTTGTGACGACCCAAAAATGGACGTGATGACACTCGTCTTATCCCACCAAGACAAGTCAGCCTAAAACTCAACCATTACAATAAAGTGCGGAAATAAAACATAAGTAACTTACTAAAAACCCCAAAACCCGATAGTCACGTGTACAAGCCTCTAAAGTATTATAATTGATTCAAAAGAAAAACTCAAGTCTCAAAGGAACTTGTTTCTAGAATAGAACAAGATCATAATTAAGGAGAAAAAAGTCTGCTGCGATGGAAACAACTACCTGACAAATCACCAAGAAGCCTTGGAAAAGAAGAGAATGACAAGTACAACACAAATCCAGGCTCATAACCTACAAAAATTTGTAGAAGCAAGGGGTGAGTATCAAACCACACGGTACTCAATAAGTAAACCTCTAAACACAAGCTAAGGGGATGAAATACGAGTACGCCTACCACCCCCAACCGAACCTCCACAACTACAACCTGCATTAAAATCAACACAACCTAACAACTCACAGTTTACATAGCACGTAGCTCAACCACAACACTTAGACAAATTACATATCCTCAATAACAACACTTAAACAAATTACATATCCTCAACAACAATACTTCAACAAATTATATATTCGCAATAACAAGCTCAATATTGATCAATCACAAGTTCCACAGAAAGGTAATCAGAAGATCAACAAAACACGATATCAAGTTCACTAATGATAAATATGTGCAATGCAATGGAATACAATGTCAAGTATAGTGATGTCTGTCTGACCTAGTGATATACACCCGCTGTCTCTCAGTCCGGGACCAATGGGGGACATATTTGTCCATGCATCTGTCGCGGCGCACGACACGATCCTCGATAATAGTAACCATCGCGGCGCGCGATACGTCCCTCAAAATATAGTATCCATCGCGGTGCGCGATACGTCCCTCGCAATGGTACATCCTCTTAAGTACTCATTCTTTCTCAATGCAGATAACACTTGTCACAACCACTGCCTCAGAATAATGCAGATGACAAGTTCACACAAATAATGAGGAGATGACCATTTTCATAACATCGCACAATTCACAACCACACAAACATGAAGTCACATCAACAATGATTCAACAAGCCTTCAACCCTTTCTCAACATCTCACACATAAACAATTAATCACATTGCCTTTTGTTATCCCTTTTTTTTCATCATTAGAATTAATCAATGTGGACAAGTCAACCCATCACCAAGTCCCATTACTCCCAAACATATACCACAAGGAAATACACGCATTCCATACACTTAGCAAGGGTTTAGAAATTCACTTGCCTCAAATAGTTGAACAGTGACTCCAGAACTCGAACCATCCCATTTCGTTGAACTTCCAACTCAAAGCAATCGATTCAAATAAATGACCACTATAAGATTTCAAAACTAAACACTCATAATACTATGAGTCTAACCTAGACCCAAAAACTTGCACCAACCTAAAATCAAGTTCCTAAATTTTGATGTCAATTATCATGTTAACCTTTATATTTCCAAATTTCAAGCCTAGGGTTATGCTCCTACCACTCCAATATCATAATTCTAATAGTATTCATATAATAATCTATTCCATATATTTAATTATCTACCTTAATATATCAAAATTTAAAACATAACATGATAACCATATAAAGAAAAGATCAATCCAATAATCAGTAATAATACTCGTAACCTACAGAATGAGTCAATATCTAAATTGACAAACATCATATTAAAGAAATCATCAAAATAGATAATTTCCAATTATCAACGCATATTCCATAATTGTCAGGTCAACATTAGTTTTTATTTATTTATTTTTACTTTATGACCGAACTTATTTATAACTACAACAACATAAGTGACATTGGCTTAACCACTCCCTCAATATGAATTGTCATTATTATTATATTAATATATGTGTGAAATCATGCAACTTTCATATGGAATTTACAGGAGTTAGGTTGCTCTTACCTGGATGTTATGCCTCTGTGCGACGGCGCAGGTATGTTTCCACGATCTCATTTTTTTTTTCCGATTTATTCTTATTTTCCTCTAAAAATAATTATAAAGTGTTAACTCTCACAATTTTATTTTCACAGATGGGTCATATAGGGCATTGCATATATATATATATATATATATATATATATATAAGTTATTGTTGATAAAATTGCATATCAAAGCAGTATTTTCAATAAATAATATATATGTGCTTTTATTTACTTTTAAATTGTACAACATAATTCACAAGAAGAGAAGGACAATAGAGATTAATAATTTATGAGAGAGTGGTTAATTAATTTTTAAAAATATAAGTTTAAAATTAGAAACAAAATATGTAGTTTTAAAACTAATTACAACCGCTTAAGTAGAATACTTATTATAATCTTAATTTTTAACATTTCTATTTGATTAATTAGTTGGCCTAATTAGTTTTGATGGTCACGCATTAATTATTCTCTTAGCCTTCAGTTTATTTATTTTTTATATTTCTTGGCCTTTAGGATTTAATTAGGTTAGTATATTGTCTGTTTAAACATATGTTATTTAAATTTTTCAGAAAATTTGATAAAAATATTATTTGTCTTATAGATTGGATATTTTTGATAATTTTAATTTTCTATAGCATGTTTGGATAGATTTATAACTTATTCACAGAATAGAATTACTACGTAGCATGTTTGGATAGATTTATAATATATTTACAAAATAAAATTCCTATGTAGCATATTTGGATAGATTTATAACTTAGTCAGAAAATAGAATTCCTACGTTCTTATTGCATCGTAGAAAAATAAATTTTTCTTATTAAATTTGATTTTTGTAGCTTGTAATCATAAACTAAAATTTAAAAATTTAGTTTTATCAAAGAATTACTTAAATTTATGGTGATATAACCATTAATAAATATTAAAATATTAAAAATTTAAATCATTTGCTTTAAAATTAAAAAAATTAAATTCTTTATTCAAATAAAATGTGAATATAAAAACCTGAGTTACTAACTAAATATTATCATGCTTTTTTCTAAATCTATAATTTTTATTTGCTATTAGAATTTAAAAGGGAAAATTACATAAATTAATATATTTTAAAAATAATTACTGATTTTAGCGATACTTTTTGTTTATTACCATTTATAGCAGTATTGTAATAAATCAGTAATATGTATTAAAAGTAAATTGAAGGAAAAATAAGAAGAAGAAAAATTCTTATTAAAAATAATGAAGAATTGAAAGATAACCATAAAGGATAAGAAAATATTATAATAGAATTTGTTTCACTGGTACATAATGAGCCAATCAAATGACAAATTTGTAACAAAAAATATTTGAATTTTTGAAAGCATATTTACTAATTAGGTGAGAATGTAAATGTAATTACTTAATTATAGTTTAGTAATTACAATGTATCTATTTAATAGTTTGGCAAAAATGAGTAAATATTTTTCATATTACAATCCAAAAAAAATAAAAAAAAATAATGGTAAAGGTAATAACTATTCTACTAAAAAATATTAGGATAATTTTGCTTATCCTTGCTTTATTTAAATAAAGTAAAACATTGTGATAACTCAAAAAATAATTGATTTTAAGAGAATTTAATATTAAAATGAAGATGCCACCTAATTTTAGATAAAAAATAGAAAATCAATTCATTGATTAATAAAAAAATATCTTTGAAATTAATAGATTCTTGTGCAAATATTGAGAATGAGTCTCTATCAGTTATGGGTCAATACTGCCCTCATATGAAGATTGTTATATTAAAAAATAGTCCACTCATTAGGGAACATGACATTACGGGTCTCTTTTCGTCAGCTGGTCATATTTTAACAAAAGTAAAGCTCCATTTGTTAAAACATGACCAACTAAAGAAACGCGACCTGCAATTCCTTGATCCCAATGAGTATAAACTTTTAATACAAAAAGCTTCGTATTCAGACAACATTAACCCAAAACTTCAAGAAACTCAATCACAATGTTTGAACAAGTATCTATTTGTTTCATTAATATTTTTTCATTAATTAGTTAACGAATTAGTTTCTTCATTTTTTCTAAAATTAGGTGGTGATTCTGTTTTAAAAATTAATTTTTTAAATTCTTTTAAAATTTATTATTTTTTAGTTGTGACGACGTTTAGCCTTATATAAATAAAGTAAAGATGTAAACAACTGTAGAATGAAATAATAACTTTGGATTAGGTCTCATAAAACCAAGAAGATTAATTTTTATAGATAAAAATGGGAGAATATCAAAAGATATCTTAAGGTAGTAAATTAATATCTAAAGGTTGTGAATAGAAAAAGTATAAAGCCTATGATTTACTTTACAACAGTGACAAATGCTAATTAAAACTCAAAAATAGATGTATTATTTTCAACAAGGTCAAGAAAATAAAAAAATAATTGCAAAAATACAAGCATAATTTTTTAAAAACTCTTTTTATCATAGAAAGACATAAAAAGATCTATAGAGAAATCATAAGAAAGCAAAAAATAGAAAAATAAGAGAAAATATAATATCTCTTAATAAAAAGAGTGAAGAACTAGAAAATAACCAACAAGAACATGAAAAAGATTATAAGAGAGTTTGTTTCACTGTTATAGAATGAACAAATGGAATGACTATTTATAATCAAAAAAAAAAAATTAATTTTGGAGAGTAATTTATTAATTATGTGAGAATCTAGTTACTTTAGTATATTTTAGTAACTAAATTTTTTTTTGGCATAAATGAGTTAATATTTTGCATATTACATACCAAAATCAAATGAAAATAATGGTAAGCTAATAATTATTCTACTAAAAAACCTTGGACACAGATATTATCTATCTATATATAATAGAAGAGGTGAAAAACGCAACGTGTTAACGTCACAATAAAATAAAAATTTTAGATTATTAAAATTAATTTAAATTATAAAAATAATACATGCAAATAATTGTAAATACGAAGAAGAAGAAAATGAACAAGTACGGTAAATTAATTTTTTCTATTACTTCAACTTTTTACCTTTTTCAAAAATTCAAAATTTAAATAATAATAATCTATCTATGTATAATAGGAGAGATGAAAAACGCCACGTTAAGCGCAATCAAACTTAGATATCAAATTTCATAATTATCTTTTTCCATCTCTCTTTGTTTTATGTGAATGCATTTTTAGAAAGAAGAAGTTATTAAAAATTACATATGTTTTTGTTATCTACTTGATAACAAATTAGTTTACATTTAGTGACGATAATTTATAGGAGCATTGTTATGTACTTTTTTTTTAACTTACGTTTTTTATGTCCATATACATTGTTTATTTGAAAGAAGTCTTATTTTCATTAGTGATAAATTGCATGTATTAATTTGAATATTTTTATAAAATGCATAGAAATCCAACACACAACGTACATGCAAATTCTCTTTACTTTGGACTTATTTATATTGTGATTTATGTTTGAAATTTAAAAATTAATGATTGTCATAACTAATAATTTTTTCGTATTACACTTTGCATTTATCTTTCTTATAAGTATTTTGTGCAATTTAAATTAAGGACATGTAGATACATGATATATCTATAAAAGTTATTGTTGATAAAATTGCATATTAAAGCAGTATTTTCAATAAATAATATATATGTGCTTTTGCTTACTTTTAAATCGTACAACATGATTCACAAGAAGAGAAGGACTACAGAGATTAACATTTTATGAGAGAGTGGATAATTAATTTTTAAAAATATAAGTTTAAAATTAGAGACAAAATATGTAGTGTTAAAACTAATTACAACCGCTTAAGTATAATATTTATTATAATCTTAATTTTTCACATTTCTATTTAATTATTAATTAGTTGGCCTAATTAGTTTTAATGATTACGCATTAACTATTCTTTTAAGCCTTCAGTTTATTTTATTTTTTTATATTTCAGGGCCTTTAGGATTTAATTAGGTTAGTATATTGTCTTCAGAATATGATGTTTTAATTAGGTTAGTATATTGTCTTCAGAATATAATGTTTAAACATATGTTATTTAAATTTTTCAGAAAGTTTGATAAAAATATTAATTGTCTTATAGATCGGTTATTTTTGATAATTTTATTTTTCTATAGCATATTTGGATAGATTCATAATTTATTCACAAAAAAAAATTATCTTTCAATAGCATATTTGGATAGATTTATAACTTAGTCACAAAATAAAATTTCTACGTAGCATGTTTGGATAGATTTATAACTTAGTCACAAAATAGAATTCCTACGTTCTTATTGCATCATAGAGAAATAAATTTTTCTTATTAAATTTGATTTTTGTAGTTTGTAATCATATTAAATTCTAAACTAAAATATAAAAAATTTAGTTTTATCAAAGAATTACTTAAATTTATGGTGATATAACCATTTTAAGAAAATAAAATTTATATAAACATAAAAATTAAACTATTAAGAATTTAAATCATTTGCTTTAAAATTTAAAAAAATTAAATTATTTATTCAAATAAAATGTGAATATAAAAACCTGAGTTACTAACTAAATATTATCATGCTTTTTTCTAAATCTATAATTTTTATTTGCTATTAGAATTTAAAAAGGAAAATTACATAAATTAATACATTTTAAAAATAATTACTGATTTTAGCGGTACTTTTTGTTTATTACCATTTATAGCAATATTGTAATAAATATGTAATATGTATTAAAAGTGAATTATGTATGCAATATATTTGAATTATAATTGTTTTTGAAATATATTATGTTTGTTTGGTAAAAAACTGTCACATTGTATTATAAGTGTATTAAAATGTGTGATAAATGTATTATCCATCATTAAAACTTGTATTATATGTGTTGTTCTCTGTAATATGTATTAACCTTGTATTATAAATGAATTAAAAGTGGTCAAGTGAAAAAATAATATTATTGCTATAAATGATAAATATTTTTTTATTATAGTATATTTATTTAAGTTATAGTCGATTTTACAACTTTCCATTATGTTTCCACCTATACTCAAACTCTTAAAACTGATTAACCAAAAATTGATAAAATAATTTTTACCATTGAGTTTGATATCTCTTTTGTATTAAAACTCTCAAATTTCATGTTTTTAGTATAGTTTATTCTTCCTCATTCCAGATTTACTTCATGTTTTAAGCTTTAGCACCTATTTACTATGTTTAGTATGTTCATGATTATGACAGCATGATTAGTTTGGGATTATTTGTGATCCTAGGTCCCATGTTCGTATCCTAATAATAACTTCTGAGACTGACAATAATTATGTTGTTGACTAGTTAAACAAAAGTAGAATGGATCTTTATATTCTTAATAATATTAAGATGGAGAAAATTTGCAAAAGGGAGATGGACCATCAAATTGAACCTTAATAATTTACCTAGATAGTATTGTTACATCATTTAATATTTGACATCTTATTATGTCTTGTCTACCATTTCATATATTGTTTATATTAGTATTATTTTCTCAAAACTTAATCTTCTAGTTGATATTTTCATATACTTTGTGGAAAAAACTGAAAAATATCACTTATAGTAAATCATTTACTTGCAACACATATAGTGACTATGTATGAAGCTAAACAGGATCATAAGAATAAAAGAAATTAAATATAACTATATTGTTTAGGACTAAAATCTACATTTAATTTAAACTCTAAAACTAATGAATAGGTTTCAAAAAGATCAACCAATCTAAAAAATAATAATTGAAAAAATATTGGCATAAGACAAAAACAATCAACATAAACAGATATGTTAAGTTTAGAAAATTCAAGGAAAAATAAGAAGAAAAAAAATTCTTATTAAAAATAGTGAAGAATTGAAAGATAACCATAAAGGATAAGAAAATATTAGGCTTAAGTCATATGCGACCCCTTAAAGTTGTCTGCGTAATTCATTTAAACACCTCAACTAAGGTTTGTACCTATTAAAGACCTTAACTATTCAAAACGTGTGTCTATTGAGCACAAGATGCTGACGTGGCTAAATAAGTGTATCTCACAGCCTAGTAGCGCGTGAATATATTCCTAATTTTTTTAGAATAAACTTTACTCTTTTTTTGTCCTTATCAGCATTAATTAACACAACTCAAAATATTTTTTTATTTAAAATAATGTTTTTGACCAGAAAAAAACAACCCCACCCATCCCCACCCCACCCCTGTAGGTTGTACCAATTTTCTTCTTCTTCACCCCATTTATGCACTCTGTGTTTTCTTTCGTTTTTATTTTTTACTTTTCATAAAGTGAAATTGAATTTGTTAAAAGAACTTGCAACAAGAAACAAATGGGACATCAAAACTATAAAAGCAATCTTTGTTCATCTTTTTTCCGGTCAGTTCGATCAACAAATATAACCAACCATTATTTAAAATGATATCAGAAAATTTGATATAATTCATTTGAATCATCTTGATTAATCTTTTCAAAGGAATAGAAAATGAGAAGTAATTGATGATGATGAAGAAGAAGATAAGGCAAATGATTAGGTTGACGAACTTAGATGAGTGGGTGGGGGAGATTTTCTTTTTTCTTCTTTTTGTTGTTGCCGGAGGAATCAAATTTGTTGTTGGAATCAGGATGGCCGGTGAAGGAAAGAAGAAGAAAGGTGGGTGGGTGGGTTTGTGTGGGAATGGGGGTTTTCTTTTTTCTCCTTTTTGCTAATTTATTTTTAGGATTATTAATGGTTGGAGTTTTTATTTTCATTTTTTAAAAAAATAATCAAATATTCATTAGATTGGGCCCATGTGCCAGATACTGCAATTTTATTGGTTACTTTTTAAAAATAGTGTGCGTGAATTACACACACAACATTTTAAAAGTTTATTATTATTTTGTATTTAATAGGTACATATTCGTTAATATTAGAGTGTCTAATAGGTATTAGCCTTAGTTGAGGTGTTTAAGTAATTATGAAGACAACTTTAGGGGGCTGCATATGACTTAAGCCAAAATATTATAAGAGAATTTATTTCACTGCTACATAATGAGCCAATCAAATAACCTAAATTTATTTAAAATACATATATTTTTGTCATCTATTTGATAACAATTAGTTTACATAGATTTTAATTGGAGTGATAATAATTTATACGAGCATTGTTATGTACTTTTTTGTAACTTGTGTCTTTTATGCCCATATACATTATTTATTTGAAGGCTAAAGTCATATGCGGCCCCTTAAAGTTGTCCGCATAATTCACTTATACACCTCAACTAGGACTGATACCTATTGAACACTTCTATTGTTTAGAATAAGTACCTATTTGACACTTTTCGCTGACATGACAAGGAAAGTGTAATATGCATCAATTCAGCGCGTCAAAACGTATTTTTGGTTTTTTTTAAAAAATCTCTTCCTTCTTCCTTCTTTCTTCTTCCTTCTTCCTTCTTCTTTCTTCCTTAGCCATTTCTTCCAAAACCAATACCATCTCCGCCGATGATGTTGCCACCAACACCTTTCACCCTTTTCTTTTCTCCTGCATCCTCTTTCTCCCTCCCCCTCACCTCTATCATATTCAACTATGGAAACACCATTACAATTTTCTTCTCCATTTTCTTTGAATTTATTTGATATTGTGATCTTATTTACGGGAAAAATATAGACTCATACAATGACTATTCTATTTCTTCTTCCATTTTTTTCTTATCAAAAATATATCTAATAAATTAGATTTAAAATAAAAAAAAATGAATCTGCTTAGATGATTATCTAGTCAATGATTTTATTGATATCTAAAATTATAAATGGTTCGTATTTTGTAGGTTCATGAATTGACTTATTTTTATGTATATGCAATTTGCTATTTTCAATTTAAAAAAAAAAAACAGATCTGAAAACATAATAGTGAGTTAAGAGGATTTCAAGGTGATGACAACTATGATGGAGGAGGGGGCTATGGTGAAGAAAAGAATTTCAAAGTGATGACAACACTAACTTTTTCTTTTTTATTTTTTTCCATCAAAATGCCACATGTACGTAATTGATTTGTCCATTTCCACGTCATCGCAAGTGTATTACACAAATTTCACAGTTTTAGCTGATTGTCACAAAAGTATTCAAAAGGTTCAAATCCGAATTAGTAGAGGTGTCCAATAGATACAAGTCCTAGTTGTGAATATTTTCATAAAATGCATAGCAATCCAACACACAACGTACATGTAAATTCTCTTTACTTAGGACTTACATTCTATTGTGATTTATGTTTGAATTTTAAAAATTAATGATTTTCATAACTAATAATTTTTCCGTATTACACTTGCATTTATCTTTCTTATAAGTATTTTGTGTAATTTAAATGAAGGACATGTAGATACATAATATATCTATAAAAGTTATTGTTGATAAAATTGCATATTAAAACAATATTTTCAATAAATAATATGTATATGCTTTTATTTACTTTTAAACCGTACAACATAATTCACAAGAAGAGAAGGACAACAGAGATTAATAATTTGTGAGAGAGTGGTTAATTAATTTTTAAAAATATAAGGTTAAAATTAGAAACAAAATATGTAGTTTTAAAACTAATTACAACCGCTTAAGTATAATATTTATTATAATCTTAATTTTTAACATTTCTATTTAATTAATTAGTTGGCCTAATTAGTTTTGATGATCACACATTAACTATTCTTTTAAGCCTTCAGTTTATTTATTTATCATATTTCATGGCCTTTAGGATTTAATTAGGTTAGTATATTGTCTTCAGAGTATGATGTTTAAACATATGTTATTTAAAATTTTCAGAAAGTTTGATAAAAATATTAATTGTCTTATAGATTAAATATATTTGATAATTTTATTTTTCTGTAATATGTTTGGATAGATTTATAACTTATTCACAAAATAGAATTTCTACGTAATATGTTTGAATAAATTTATAACTTATTCACAAAATAAAATTCCTACTTAGCATGTTTGGATATATTTATAACTTAGTCACAAAATAGAATTCATATTGCATCATAAAAAAATAAATTTCCTTATTAAATTTGATTTTTGTAGTTTGTAATCATATTAAATTAAATTCTAAACTAAAATTTAAAAAATTTAGTTTTATGAAGAATTACTTAAATTTATAGTGATATAACCATTTAAAAAAATATAAAATTTATATAAACATAAAAATTAAAATATTAAAAATTTAAATCATTCGCTTTAAAATTTAAAAAATTTAAATTAATTATTGAAATAAAATGTGAATATAAAAATCTGAGTTACTAACTAAATATTATCATGCTTTTTTCTAAGCCTATAATTTTTATTTGCTATTAGAATTTAAAATAGTCGATTTTACAACTTTTCATTACGTTTTCACCTATGCGCAAATTCTTACAACTGATTAACCAAAAATTAATAAAATAATTATTACGATTGAGTTTGATATCTGTAACGATCCATTTAGTCGTTTTAAATATTAGAATTTTTTATTTAATAAAATACTCTTCGATATAATTTAAATGGGTATTTTAGACCATTCATAACTACAATTATAGAAATAATTGGGTGGTTCTAATAATTTATATAGTTGATGGTTGAAGAAGATAACATTATAATTAATAGTGGGTTCATCACTTTTATAATTAGTCATATAATAATTAGGGTAACAATAATCAATAGAAAAAAAAAATAATAAAAAGTGATGCATGGTTGTAGAAGAATATGTGAAGGCGGCTTCAGGTGAGAATGATTTCACTCGAATTCTTCTTAGTGCATTAATTGTTTGGATAATTATTAGTGAAATAGGAAAATTATAAAGTGTAAAAGTGTGGCCACAATTTGTAAGAATATGATTTATTGCTTGAGTGAGATTTTGTATAGAAGTGGGGAAATTAATATTTTGACAATGGTTAGTGAAAATTGGCTAATGGCAATAAAATAATATTGTAAGTTTCTGCATATTCCATATATACAGGTCATGTAGTTTGGATTGTTGTTTGTTCGTATGCCACTAATTTTGTGACCAGTGGCTTCCATCTTTATATGTTAATATTTTGTTCTCACATAATAAATTATATTTTAATATATTAAGATAGGTAATTAAATATAGATGTATTGTGTTATTTAAATTCCATTAAAGTTATGCTAATTGGAGGAATTAAGACTTATTCTTAGGTTTGAACATTAGAAAAAGTGATTATAGATTAGGTGAGTTGTTAGGTTTAGGCTGGACATAAAACAATATGAGTGTTTATAGGCCGATAACTTATAAATTATGCATATATACTTGATAGATTGAAAACGTTCAGAGACATTGAGAAAATGAAAAGTATTGGAGAAGTAGCTTGCTTGACTTCGGTTCTTCGGTGGAGGTAGGTTATGGTTTATGCTATTTGATAGTAAACTCTTAGTAGTGATTGATATGCATTGAATGATATTGTGAAGTTTTCTATGTACTTGATTGTGTGGCTTAGTTGTGTGTTTTGTGATTGGTCTGAAATCCTGAGATCGTGAAATTTATAATCTTGAACCCTCTCTATTGAAGTTATGCCTTGAATAAAGAAGTCTAAATGAAATATTATTAACGAATGGAAGAGTGGTGATATTAAATGATAAATTAATGATATTCTTGGATCGGAGTGTCACGTTCCGGTACGGTATTTTTGGATCAGAGTGTCTCGTTCTGACACGATATTCTTGGATCGGAGCATCACGTTCCGACACAGTATTTTTGGATCAGAGTGTCACGTTCCGACACGATAATATTAAAGGAAAAACATGTTACATTAATGGAAGATACTCAATCTCAAAGAACTCAACTCCCAAAATGGTTTGGTTTGGAGGCATGAGTCCTCATGTGTGATCTTGATATCATTGACTTATTACGAGCTTACTTTAATGTTGTTGACACTTGTTCATGTTGTTTGTTGTTTATCACCTGTTAAGTGCTATATTTGAGTTCATACTATTATTTATTGCATATCAGTTCCTATTTTGGATTGG
Organism: Solanum lycopersicum; assembly: GCF_036512215.1. Classification (NCBI taxonomy): domain Eukaryota; kingdom Viridiplantae; phylum Streptophyta; class Magnoliopsida; order Solanales; family Solanaceae; genus Solanum; species Solanum lycopersicum. Next base: position 5,623,017 of record NC_090806.1, read on the forward strand.
CCGATGATACCTACTCAGTACATGTTGCCCCCGTACTGAGTCCTACTTATGTTTTTTTTGTTTTCCATTTATGAAATGCAACGAGTGTACCTATGACTTCAGATTTCCCTCAGCTCTAGCAAGTCTCACGCATATCAAGTTCTATGGTGAGCTATTCATTCAAGCTCGTATTGGATTCTTTCGGTCATGACATGATGTCCTATACTTTCGGACACATACCATTTTATTCTTTTAATTGGCGTATTTGATATTCTTAGACTTAGTATTGGATATTGATTTCTTTGATGTGATGACTTTAAGGTTTTAGAAAATGATATTTAGTAACATTTGAGTTTCCGCGTTATGCTTGTATTTTGTAAGTTATGTTAAATTGATTGGTTCCCCCACTTAGGAGGTTAAATGTGGGTGTCAGTCACGACGCGTTTTGGTCGTGACAATATCTCCTTTGTATTAAAACTCTCAAATTTCATATATTCAACTTAGTATATGAGTATTCCTCTTCATTCCAAATTTACTTCATGGTTTAAGCTTCAGCGTCAGTTTATTATCTTTAGTATATTCATGATTATGCCAGCACGTTTAGCTGGGATCACTTGTGATCCTAGGTCTCATGTCCGCATCTGTCACGACCCAAAACGCGTCGTGAGTGGCACCAACATTTTTCCTCCTATGTGAGCGAACCAGCCAATCTAAACCCCAACGTTTTAACCATAATAAACAGAATACAATGCGGAAGACTTAAAACTCATTAACAAAATCAATAAATAACTTCTAAAACTCAATACTTATTATTATCCCCAAAATCTGGAAGTCATCATCACAAGAACATCTATCCTCAAATTACTAATCTAAGAGTATCTAAGAAGCTAAAATAAGTAAAAAGCTAGTCCATGCCGGAAGTTCAAGGCATCAAGACATGAAGAGGAAGATCCAGTCCAAGCTAGAAGCATTAGCTCACCCTGAAATCCGGTGTAATGAAGACTGACTAGAGTTGCGGTTGAGTTGAAGACGACGGTACGTTTGCTGCACTCCACAATAACAAAGAAAGAAACATACAAGTAGGGGTCAGTACAAAACACAGGTACTGAGTAGGTATCATCGGCCAACTCAAAATAGAAAACAGTATATATCAGATAATATCATGAAATCAACTACAATACTCAACATGCGGCATTTACAATTACCATAACCCTTGGTCACAACACCAAGCACATCAATGAGGATTCACGCCTCCCCATCATACTCATTTAGGAATTAGGTTCATTAAATTGAGTATATAACATCTTTCAAGATTCATTATCTTTATTCCTCTTGTGTCGGTACGTGACACTCCGATCTCCTAATTCTACGTGTCGGTTCGTGACACCCGATCCCCTAATTCTACGTGTCGGTTCGTGACACCCGATTCCCTAATTTCTACGTGTCAGTTCGTGACACCTGATCCCCTAATTTCTACGTGTCGGTTCGTGACACCCGATCCCCTAATTCTACGTGTCGGTTCGTGACACCCGTTCCCTAATTCTACGTGTCGGCTCGTGACACCCGCTCCACTAATCTCATTCTATTAATTCATCAAGCCTTCTTTTATACCAAGGCATCATCAACCTCATTACTTTAGTTCATCAAGCCTTCTCTTATACCAAGGCATCATCATTAACAAGGTAAATTTAGGATTAGAGATTCAATAGACTCATCATGCTTATTCATCACAATTATATAATCACATCATGTAAGCACACAATTAAGCATATAGAAGGTTTTATAATACTACCCAACACATATCATTCGCTATTAAGAGTCTACTACGAATAGCATAAAAACCATAACCTACCTCCACCGAAGATTCGTGATCAAGCAAGCAATTTCCCAAAGCTTTGTTTCCTCTTCGTTTCCCTCTTCTCTCGATCGTTCTCTTTCCCTCTCCTTGTTCTTTCTATTTTTCTTATTCAAACCCTCTTTCTTTTACCCTAATTATCATATAATTAAGTATGAAAGATGATGAATTAACCCATTAATTAATTCAAGGTTATCTCTTTTAACCCTCGAGGAATTGGATTATTAATATTCAACCACTAACTTTATAATTATAAGCAGGAATAGTCCAAAACGCCCCTTAAAACATTTAACAGAAATCCGACCCAGCCTGGGATTACGCAGTCTGTGACGGGCCGTCGTGCCTGCGACGGTCCGTCCTGCTGCTTCCGTCACAGAGTTCAGAGACTCAATTCCTTGAAGAGTCTGTGACGGTCCGTCGTTCCCACGACGGTCCGTCCTGCCATGTCGTCACGAAGTTCAGAGAGTCGATTTCAGTACCCAAATTTCAAAATTCTAAGTGTTTTGGAACGAGACCCCCTCGACGGTCCGTCGTGCCCATGACGGTCCGTCGTGGGATCCGTCGACCAAGACAGTTTTTCCAGAATAAAATCTGCTGCTCAAAACGACTAAACAGGTCGTTACAGCATCTTAATAATAGCTTCAAGATGTGACAGTAATTATGTTGTTAACTGGTGAAACAAATATAGAATGGATATCAATATTCTTGATAATGTTAAGATCGATAAATTTTGCAAAAGGGAGATGGACCATCAAATTGAACCTTAATAATTTACCTAGATAGTATTGTTACATCATTTAGTATTTGACATCTTATTATGCCTTGTCTACCATTTCATATATTGTTTATATTAGCATTATTTTCTCAAAACTTAATCTTCTAGTTGATTATTTTATAGACGTTGTGGAAAAAAATGAAAAGTATCACATATAGTAATCATGCATGAAGCTAAACAGGATCATAAGAATCAAAGAAATTAAATGTAACTTGATTGTTTAGGATTAAAATCTACATTTAATTTAAACCCTAAAAATAATGGGGAGGTTTCAAAAAGATCAATCAAACTAAAAAATAATAATTGAAAAAATATTGGCATAAGACAAAAACAATCAACATAAAAAGATATGTTAAGTTCAGAAAATTGAAAGAAAAATAAAAAAAAATCTTATTAAAAATAGTGAAGAATTGAAAGATTACCATAAAGGATAAGAAAATATCATAAGAGAATTTGTTTCACTGCTACATAATGAGCCAATCAAATGACAAATTTGTAACAAAAAAATATTTCAATTATGGAAAGCATATTTAGTAATTAGGTGAGAATGTAAATGTAATTACTTAATTATAGTTTAGTAATTACATTGTATCTATTTAATAGTTTGGCAAAAATGAGTAAATATTTTTCATATTACATTCCAAAAAAAAAATAATGGTAAGGCAATAACTATTCTACTAAAAAATATTAGGATAATTTTGTTTATCCCTGCTTTATTTAAATAAAGTAAAATATTGTGATAACTCAAAAAATAATCAAATTTAAGAGAATTTAATATTAAAAAGAAGTTGCCACCTAATTTTAGAGAGAAAAAAACAGAAAATCAATTCATTGATTAATAAAAAAAATATCTATGAAATTAATAGATTCTTGTTCAAAGATTGGAAATGAGTCTCTATCAGTTTTTGGGTCAATACTGCCCTCATATGAAGATTGTTATATTAAAAAATTGTCCACTCATTAGGGAACATGAAATTACGGGTCTCTTTTCATCAGCTGGTCATATTTTAACAAAAGTAAAGCTCCATTTGTTAAAACATGACCATCTAAAGAAACGCGACCTGCAATTCCTTGATTCCAATAAGTGTACAATTTTAATATAACAAGCTTCGTATTCGGACAACATTAACCCAAAACTTCAAGAAACTCAATCACAATGTTTAAACAAGTATCTATAGGTTTCGCAAATATTTTTTCATTAAATAATGAATGAATTAGCTTCTTCGTTTTTTTCTAAAAATAGGAGGTGATTCTGTTTTAAAAATTAATTTTTTAAATTCTTTTAAAATTTATTATTTTTTAGTTATGACGACGTTTAGCCTTATATAAATAAAATAAAGATGTAAATAACTGTAGAATGAAATTAATAACTTTGGATTAGGTCTCATAAAACCAAGAAGATGAATTTTTATAGATAAAAATGGGGGAATATCAAAAGATATATTAAGGTAGTAAATTAATATTCAAAGGTTATGAATAGAAAAACTATAAAATGTATGATTTACTTAACAACAGTGACAGATGCTAATTTAAACTAAAAAATAGATGTATCATTTTCAACAAGATCAAGAAAATACAAAAATAATTACAAAAATATAAGCATAATTTTTTAAAAACTCTTTTTATCATAGAAAGGCATAAAAAGATCTATAGAAAACCATAAGAAAGCAAAAAATAGAAAAATAAGAGAAAATATAATTTCTCGTTATAAAAAGAGTGAAGAACTAGAAAATAGCCAACAAGAACATGAAAAAGATTATAAGAGAAAATTTGTTTCACTGTTTAGAATGAACAAATGGAATGACTATTTATAGCCAAAAATTTGTTTAGTTTTGGAGAGTTATTTATTAATTATGTGAGAATCTAGTTACTTTAGTATATTTTAGTAACTAAATATTTTTTTTGGCATAAATGAGTAAATATTTTACATATTACATACCAAAATCAAATGAAAATAATGGTAAGACAACAATTATTCTACTAAAAAATCCTGAGACACAGATATCATATCTATATATAATAGGAGAGGTGAAAAATGTGTCAGCACCACAATAAAATAGAAATTACAAATTATTAAAATAAATTTCAATTTAAAAAATAATAAATGCAAATACTAAAAAAACAACCAAGTACGGTGAATCTATTTTCTACTGTTATTTCAACATTTTACCTTTCTTAAAAATTCAAATTTTAAATACTATAATAATCTATCTATATATAATAGGAGAGGTGAAGAATATCACGTATCAGCGCAATCAAAATTAGGTATCAAATTTCATAATTATCTTTGTCGATTACTCTTCGTTTTATGTGAATGCATTTTTAGAAAGAAAATGTTATTAAAAATACATATGTTTTGCTATTGATTACAATTAGTTTACATAGACTTTAATTGGAGTGACGATGTTCCTTACAAGCATTGTTATTTACTTTTTTTTAAAGTCTTTTATGCTTATATACATTGTTTATTTGAAAGAAGTCTTATTTTTGTTAGTGATAAGTTGCATGGATTAATTTGAATATTTTTATAAAATGCATAGAAATCCAACACAAGAACGTACATGCAAATTCTCTTTACTTTGAACTTATTTTCTATTGTGATTTATGTTTGAACTTTAAAAATTAATGATTTTGTGCAATTTAAATGAAGGACATGTAGATACATGATATATCTATAAAAGTTATTGTTGATAAAATTGTTTATTAAAACAATATTTTCAATAAATAATATGTATATGTTTTTGTTTACTTTTAAACCGTACAACATAATTCACAAGAAGAGAAGAACTACAGAGATTAATAATTTATGAGAGAGTGGTTAATTAATTTTTAAAAATATAAGTTTAAAATTAGAAACAAAATATGTAGTTTTAAAACTAATTACAACCGCTTAAGTAGAATATTTATTATAATCTTAATTTTTAACATTTCTATTTAATTAATTAGTTTTGATGATGACGCATTAACTATTCTTTTAAGCCTTCAGTTTATTTATTTTTATATTTCATGGCCTTTAGGATTTAATTAGGTTAGTATATTGTCTGTTTAAACATATGTTATTTAAATTTTTCAGAAAATTTGATAAAAATATTATTTGTCTTATAGATCGAATATTTTTGATAATTTTATTTTTCTATGGCATGTTTGAATAGATTTATAACTTATTCACAAAATAGAATTCCTACGTAGCATGTTTGGATAGATTTATAATTTATTTACAAAATAAAATTCCTACATAGCATATTTGGATAGATTTATAACTTAGTCAGAAAATAAAATTCCTACGTTCTTATTGCATCATAGAAAAATAAATTTTTCTTATTAAATTTGATTTTTGTAGCTTGTAATCATATTAAATTCTAAACTAAAATTTAAAAAATTTAGTTTTGTCAAAGAATTACTAAAATTTATGGTGATATAACCATTTAAAAAAATATAAAATTTATATAAACATAAATATTAAAATATTAAAAATTTAAATCATTCGCATTAAAATTTAAAAAAATTAAATTCTTTATTCAAATAAAATGTGAATATAAAAACCTGAGTTACTAACTAAATATTATCATGCTTTTTTCTAAATCTATAATTTTTATTTGCTATTAGAATTTAAAAGGGAAAATTACATAAATTAATATATTTTAAAAATAATTACTGATTTTAGCGATACTTTTTGTTTATTACCATTTATAACAGTATTGTAATAAATCTGTAATATCTATTAAAAGTAAATTATGCACGCAATATATTTCAATTATAATTGTTTTGAAATATATTATGTTTGTTTGGTAAAAAATTATCACATTGTATTATAAGTGTATTAAAATGTGTGATAAATATATTATTATCTATCATTAAAACTTGTATTATATGTGAATAATAAATTGTTCTTTGTAATATGTATTAACCTTGTATTATAAATGAATTTAAAAGTGGTCAAGTGAAAAAATAATATTATTGCTATAAATGGTAAATATTTTTTATTATAGTATATTTATGTAAGTTATAGTCGGTTTTACAACTTTCCATTACGTTTCCACCTATATGCAAACTCTGAAAACTGATTAACCAAAAATTAATAAAATAATTTTTACGATTGAGTTTGATATATCTTTTGTATTAAAACTCTCAAATTTCATGTATTTAGTTTAGTATATGGATATTCCTACTCATTCCAGATTTACTTCATGTTTTAAGTTTTAGCGTCAGTTTATTATCTATAATATATTCATGATTATGGCAGCACGATTAACTTGAGATCACTTGTGATCCTAGGTTTTATGTACGCATCTTAATAATAGCTTTAGAGTGTGACAGTAATTATGTTGTTGACTGGTGAAACAAATGTAGAATGAATATTAATATTTTTGATAATGTTAAGATGGAGAAAATTTGCAAAAGGGAGATGGACCATCAACTTGCACCTTAATAATTTACCTAGATAGTATTGCTACATCATTTAATATTTGACATCTTATGCCTTGTCTACCATTTTATATATTGTTTATATTATATTATTTTTTCAAAACTTAATCTTCTAGTTGATATTTTCATATACTTTGTTGAAAAAACTGAAAAATATCACATATAGTAAATCATTTACTTGCAACACATATAGTGATCATGCATGAAGCTAAACAGGATCATAAGAATAAAAGAAATTAAATATAACTTTGTTGTTTAAGACTAAAATCTACGTTTAAATTAAACCATAAAACTAATGAAGAGGTTTCAAAAAGATCAACCAAACTAAAAAAATAATAATTGAAAAAATATTGGCATAAGACAAAAACAATCAATATAAAAAGATATGTTAAGTTCAGAAAATTGAAGGAAAAATAAGAAAAAAAATCTTTGTAAAAATAGTGAAGAATTGAAAGATAACCATAAAGGATAAGAAAATATTATAAGAGAATTTGTTTCACTGCTACATAATGAGCCAATCAAATGACAAATTCGTAACAAAAAAAATATTTGAATTTTGGAAAGCATATTTAGTAATTAGGTGAGAATGTAAATGTAATTACTTAATTATAGTTTAGTAATTACAATGTATCTATTTAATAGTTTGACAAAAATGAGTAAATATTTTTCATATTACATTCCAAAAAAATAATAATGGTAAGGCAATAACTATTCTACTAAAAAATATTAGTATAATTTTGTTTATCCCTGCTTTATTTAAATAAAGTAAAACATCGTGATAACTCAAAAAATAATCAATTTTAAGAGAATTTAACATTAAAATGAAGTTGCCACCTAATTTTAGAAAGAAAAAAAGAAGAAAATCAATTCATTGATTAATAAAAAAATATCTATGAAATTAATAGATTCTTGTGCAATTATTGAGAAATAGTCTCTATCAGTTATGAGTCAATACTGCCCTCATATGAAGATTGCTATATTAAAAAATTGTCCACTCATTAGGGAACATGAAATTACGGGCCTCTTTTCATCATCTGGTCATATTTTAACAAAAGTAAAGCTCCATTTGTTAAAACATGACTATCTAAAGAAAAGCGACCTGCAATTCCTTGATCCCAATGAGTGTACAATTTTAATATAACAAGCTTCGTATTCGGACAACATTAACCCAAAACTTCAAGAAACTCAATCACAATGTTTAAACAAGTATCTATTGGTTTCGTAAATATTTTTTCATTAAATAATTAATGAATTAATTTCTTCGTTTTTTCTAAAATTAGGTGGTGATTCTGTTTTAAAAATTAATTTTTTAAATTCTTTTAAAATTTATTATTTTTTAGTTATGATGACGTTTAGCCTTATATAAATAAAGTAAAGATGTAAATAACTGTAGAATGAAATTAATAACTTTGGATTAGGTCTCATAAAAAACCAAGAAGATGAAGTTTTATAGATAAAAATGGGGGAATAACAAAAGATATATTAAGGTAGTAAATTAATATTCAAAGGTTATGAATAGAAAAACTATAAAACGTATGATTTACTTAACAACGGTGACAGATGCTAATTTAAACTAAAAAATAGATGTATCACTTTCAACAAGATCAAGAAAATACAAAAATAATTACAAAAATATAAGCATAATTTTTTAAAAACTCTTTTTATCATAGAAAGGCATAAAAAGATCTATAGAAAACCATAAGAAACCAAAAATAAGAAAAATAAGAGAAAATATAATTTCTCTTTATAAAAAGAGTGAAGAACTAGAAAATAACCAACAAGAACATGAAAAAGATTATAAGAGAAAATTTGTTTCACTGTTTAGAATGAACAAATGGAATGACTATTTATAGCTAAAAAATTGTTTTAGTTTTGGATAGTTATTTATTAATTATGTGAGAATCTAGTTACTTTAGTATATTTTAGTAACTAAATATTTTTTTGGGCATAAATGAATTAATATTTTACATATTACATACCAAAATCAAATGAAAATAATGGTAAGACAATAATTATTCTACTAAAAGATCTTGGGACACAAATATTTTATGCTCATATACATTGTTTATCTGAAAGAAGTCTTATTTTTGTTAGTGATAAATTGCATGGATTAATTTGAATAATTTTATAAAATGCATAGAAATCCAACACACAACATACATGCCAACTCTCTCTACTTTGCACTTATTTTCTATTATGATTTGTGTTTGAACTTTAAAAAATAATAATTGTCATAACTAATAATTTTTCCTTTTCTTACAAGTATTTTATGCAATTTAATTGAAGGACATGTAGATACATGATATATCTATTAAAAAGAAAAACATTCTTGATAAAATTGCACATGAAAGCAGTATTCTCAATAATAAAATATATGTGCTTTTATTTGCTTTTAAATCGTACAACGTGATTCACAAGAAGAGAAGAACTACAGAGATTAACATTTTATGAGTTTTACCATCTAAGTTGTAATAATTTTTAGAATTTAATCAATATAACTAATTTAATTTCTAATTTTTAGTTAGAATTAAATTTTTAATTATTTGTAAATATGTTTTTAAAAAATACTTAAATTGCAGAAGCGACAAACAAAGAGAACATATAGGCCTATGATGAAGAGGTGGGATCAATCAATATTTACATACATGGATTGTGGAAAAAATGTTAATAATTATTTAAACAACTTAAAAATTATTAGAAAAATATTTTCATAACAATTGATAAGTTTTGTGAAATGTATAAATACATAATTATTAATTGAATAAGTTAAATTATATATAATGTAAAAGTTTTTATGTTTTTACTATATATTTTAATAAAAAATATGAATTGCTTATAAATTTTAAAATCTCTGAATTTAAAGTTTTTTTTGTGCAGAAGAATCTTTATTATTATTATTAATTATGCTTTTTTTTCTTTTAAATCGTACAACTTGATTCACAAAAAAGGAGAGAAGGACTATAGAAATTATCATTTTATGAGCTTTACCATCAAAGTTGTAATAATTTTTAAAATTTAGTCTTCTTAACTAATTTAACTTCTAATTTTTAAATTAGAATGAAATTTTAAACTATTTGTAAATATGTTTTAAAAAAAAACATAAATTATAGAAGCGGCAAACAAAGAGAACCTATAGATTTATGATGAAGTGGTGGGATCAATCAATATTTACATACATGGATTGTGAATTTTTTTTTTTAATAATTATCTAATCAATTTAAAAATAATTAGAAAATATTTTTATAATTAATGATAAATTCTCTGAAATGTATAAATACATAAATTATTAATTGAATAAGTTAAATTATATATAACGTAAAAGTTTTTATATTGTGATTATATATTTTAATATAAAATAAGAATTGTCTATGAATTTAAAATTTTCAGAATTTAAAGTTTTTTAATGCATAAGAATCTTCTTTCTCTATTATTATTAACTAGATAATTTGTCCGCGCTTTGCACGGTCATAAATAATAATTGAAATGAACTTGTAAGGATCATTTCTTTTCTAATATCCATAAATTAAAATAATAGAAAAATAGGTTCTTAAAAACATTTTAACAATATTTCAACATGAATTTGATTATTTATCATTATCACATAACTTAAGAACCTCTAATGAATGAATTATACACGAAATAATAAATCATTGGTTCTTTAATAAACATTTAAAGGGAAATAAAGAAGAAAAAAGGAACTCAAAAAAGAAATAACGCTTGATCATGAAGACAATTATAACTTTTGAACTTTCATAATGAATTTCGTCAATTGAAATGTGAGAATGTCATATCTATGTAAAAAAATACATGTAAGCTTATAAATATCTTTAAGTTACAAAATTTAATACAGAATATTAAAACATGAATTCTTAAAACTTAGTACAATAATTATTTTCCTGCACAATGAATATACATACTGTATGTGTATAAGTTTAATATAACCGGAGAAAATAACTTTGCAGATACATAAACAACAGAGTTTAAAACAGATACTAAAAAATAACAATTAATATCATAATCATAAATTAATTAGTGTAAAAAACATACCATAATATGTAAAAGATAAAATGAAATAGAAAAAAAAAAAATAAGTCCACTTAATGCACAATGTCCCCTTAAAACTATTCTCCTCCAATATTAGTGGTTTAATGAATTACATCCTCTCAAAATGAAACGATTTTATTCACAAACTTATTGATAAAAAATTAGTGTTGTTAGTAAGTCACGCAATAGGAGCAAAGTATCCAAATGTTTAATTTTTTGGAAGTAGAAGAAGAAGATCAGATTTTTTGTTATTTTAAAATGAGAGACAAAAACAATGTTCAGAAAGATGAAGGGCCCAAAAGTCTAAATAGGGGGTGAAAAATTCCCCATCTCATTGGGGGCGGAAAACGAATCAACATCTCTATGTGACGCAGCCCTTTCGATTTTAGTTGAGAATATTTAATTTTGCGGAAGTAGAAGAAAAAGAAGATGAGAATTTTTGTTGTTTTAAAATGAGAGGAAATTCCACTATGTATAGACAACAAAGGGTAGTATCAACAAATCCTTATTGTGCCTTATTAGAATGGTTACAACTATTTGGAAAAGTTACAACGCTTCGGAAAATTCACAACCTTTCGAAAAAGTCGCAACTCTCCATTAAAGTAGCAACTTTTGATAAAAGACACAATTTTTTATAAAGTCGCAACTCTTTATTTAAGTCACAACTCTTCATACAAGTCACAATTCTTCATAAAAGTCATAATTTTTAATAAAAGTCGCAACTCTTCATTAAAGTCACAACTTTTCATAAAAAAGAAGGCTAGTTTTGAAAATGAATAAATTTACAAGCAAATTCTTTCTTGTGATGGCGCCACGTAGGAAGGCCTAGGGTTCTCTTTTATATAAATATATGATTATTATTAACAATAATAATAAATTATGCATTTATTATTATCTATTAATTATGTGAGAATCTAGTTACTTTAGTATATTTCAGTAACTAAATATTTTTTTGGCATAAATGAGAAAATATTTTACATATTACATACAAAAATCAAAAGAAAATAATGGTAAGACAATATTATTCTACTAAAAAACTTATTGATGACTGAAACACACTTAACAACTTAAGTTGCATTTACTATTATGTTTGAAAAGTCTCTTAATTGAGATGATTTGTTGGGACATGCCGCCAGTTAACTCTAACAAAAAATGAAATTTGAAAGTAAAGACTATAATGAAGCATGTCTATTTTTTAAAAAGTATGAGGATTCACCACTAAACGTGTTGAATGCGAATTGAAAATTGATCTATGCGTGATCTGGATGGTGAGACCTGAACCTACATCATGAAAAGATGTAGCGCCAAAGTATGCGTTAGTACTTGAAATGTACTGAACATGCATAATATAGAAACTAAGCTGAACAAATATATATGAGCTAAACAATAAAATCTATGAGAATGTGTGTTCTCCACAATTAAAAAAAAATGATATATACTCTTCTTTCTAAGAGGGTGATGTTAAACTGTGTTTTTATAATTCATGTTTAAGAGCATGTGATTATGTTGTTGACTAGTGAAACAAAAATAGAATGTACTTAGGAGAATGTTGTGCTCTTGGTTAATTCTTTTTGGGGGGAGAGTACACACATCGTTCGGTGAGTGAAAGACAAGGAAATGTTGATTCCAGTGTCTCCTAGGAGGTGTCGTGCGCCGAGTATACACCCGGTACCCAGCTTCCTGTAAATGATACAACAGTGGAACATTCATAGACATAATATCTCTCATTACAGGAAGCAGGATATGGAACTAACTAAGGATCTTAACATGCGACAGGAGATAGGAAAAGAGTCCTTAGTCACTCCGCGTACGAAGAACCGCTTAGCAAACTCCAAAGCACCAACTGACGATACTAACGATTTCTCTAACGAAAACGGAACATTCAGTGGCGGAATCAGCTCGCAATAACGCTCAGCCACCCGCTCATCTCCGATGACGTTATCGTCGCCGAGGATAGCGTAGCGTGTAGAGGGAAAACGACTCGATCCACAAAAAAGAAGAGTAGCCTCTCTAGGACCTGGCAAAGTCATATCAATGAATTCCCGAGCAATTCTCAACCAACATATGCGATTCATTCCCGTAAAAATTTAACATACAAGAAGACCCCTTACCACTCTGTGGGAGCGGGATGAGTGATACATCTGGCAAGCGCCGGTGAAGAACGCAAGCAAGGCTGGAGTTAAGGTATTGATATATTCCATCAAGAGAAAGGAGGCAGACTGGTAAGAAGGCCAACCACATGTGTGTGTGGGGGGGGGGGGGGGGGGGGGGCAAACCAAAAAACTTAGCTTTTCGAAGCGGAACAATCTTCCATGCCCCCCCCCTGCTGCTGCGTCTCTTTCGGATTCAATTCCTAATAAAAGAAAAGGATTATTGGCCTGGCTATTCCGATTGTTCGAACTCTAACTCAAGAGCCCTTACTCAAGAGGGCTTTTCTTTCTCTTATTGTCAGAAGTCAAATGGTTAAGTCCAGTTGGGGCAACTGGCCCAGACGACATTGATAGCCAAGTTTCCGTACGAAGCTTTTTGTATTACATATGAAGAACAAAGTTATTATCTGCGTGAAATTTCAATTTTCTCATTTTGTTAGCTGCTTCTGCATCTAGAGGTCCTTCTTGTTGTCTAGCAGCATGCATAATGTTCCATTTGTTCCTATAAGATTTTTTGTGTATGATATATGTGACGTGTGGGGATGGGTGTCACAATTTCTGAGGTGATAATATAGAGATATGTTGCAGAGGCTGGACCAAGGGTCGAACTTGAGATCTATCATTATTGTAATTTTAATCAATTATGCCTCAATCTCAAACATTTCGAGAACTACAGTACAAAATCCTTGGGTTCAAGATCAAAGGAGTCGCTATAAGTTGGCTAGTTTACGCTAACCATCAACTTATCAGACTCAGTTGCCTTGTTGCTTGCACTTGAAAAGCAAGAGCATTGATATCTACTGCTACATTTCATAAATGAAAATGGATACTTGAAGGGGATTTTGTATTTACATATAAGATCCTGGATACATATCAAAATTTTGAATCGCTCACAGTTGAGATATGAGAAGCCGAATAAGACTTTTATTATTCTGCAATTGGAACATTTTAATTACTAGACCTATGAACAGACTTAACGAACTCTCTACGACTCCTTACATCTCCGAGAGGAGGTTACTGATTTTCCGAAGCTCTTTCAGAGCTGCCATGGCTGTTACTTGTCCTTTACCAGCTAGAACATTTTTCGAAAGGTTTTCTAAGGTTCCAACTTGACCGCGATCTTGCTGAAAGACTGATTCAATCACCTGCACAAATGATGAGTGATTAATGAGGAGAGAATTGTATCACATTATGTAATATAGTATATACCATAATCAGACTGCTGATATAGTATAACTGGTTTAGAAGTAACAAATGGATGCATAGGGTCTTTGCCTTCAGAAAGTTGAGGGTGTGGATTCGGATGACAAAGTTATGTCCAAAATGGATACTTTCAAAATGATAAAAATCAAACAACATACACAAGTTGAGCAAGATATCAGCCTTTACCTGGATGTTCTCAAGCATAGACTGGCCGAGATTTCTCAGACTAACCATTAAATTCTGATCTACAGATTCTCCTTTGCTAATTCCGCTGTTATTAGATGTATCAGCGGTGGACAATACAGCAGGATCATCGGGATTATTCCCACAATTGTCAGCTTTTGTGGAATCACAGACCCCTTTTTCGGATGTCCCCTCCCCACCATTTCGTCCAAATTTCCATAACCACTGAAATTTACCAGATAGAAGTTTCCGCTCCTTCAAGCCAGCTGGACCTTTTTCTCCAGAATCAACACTTTGTTCCAATTTTCCCGAGGTCTCCTGAGGGGGATCAGAACCAGGGAGAGGTGGAACTTCCAGATTAGTACAAGATACCTCAGCACTATAGCCATCAGCATCATTTTCATCGGCAGAGAAATTTGATGCAACACTACTTCTTTCAGATCTATTTCCATGATCATCTGCATCACTAACAGGACTTTGGGGATCTGAGAATATAGAAGAATTCTGTTCACTAACGGCACTTCCAGTGGAGCCCGACTGTTCAGATGTGCAAGTAAAATTTCCATCATTATCTTCTTGCCCGACAACGTCAACTGGAACTTCTTGCTCCTTAATTTCATCATCAATAAGTTTTTCTGCATCTTCATCGGCGCCAAGCTGCTGAGCAAGATCTTTCAACAAACTCCTCCTCACTGATGACTTGGAAACCTTTCTTCCATTATCAACTGTAGATGGGGTTGGATCAGACTCAGTTCTGGTAAGACGCATTCTCACTTTCTCAGACCAACCTTTTCTTCGGGTTGGAACTTGTTTCTCAGCACTATTTTTCTTGCTCTCTTCTTCCTTGTGTAAAACTCTCCACTTTTCTTCCCAGTAGCTTTCAGGTACTAAGGAGCCAAGTGGAGTTCTTGGGGAACTTAAATCAACTGAATGGCTGTGACCTCTTATAACCGTTAACTGATTTCTACCATAGTCTCCAGTATAATCAATTATTGGGGCTGAATTATTGGCATCCATTGCCAGAGCCTGCAATGATTTTGCCTTGGCTATCAGTTTACCCAGATTTATATCTTCTGGAAAATTTAGCAATCTCTGGAGGCACTTAGTAGCATTCTCCGTCGCAAGCAGCGAAGACCTCAAATGAAGTATCATAGTAACTGCAAAAGCTGATATAAATGCTCCCCTGGATGAATTTAAGACTCCAGAGCTGGAGTCACCATCATTTTCACAAGGTTTTCCCAACTTCTTGTTGTCGCACGCAAATATTTCATCCCAGATTATCAATAAGTCTTCAAGTGCAAATTCACGTCCAAATAGTACTCGTAACCAGCGAAGTGCAAAATATTGCGGTTCAACTCCTAACTCGACAAGATGACTGTGGAGGGAGGAATCAACCAGCGAAAGTAAATGGTATAATGATGCTGAGGCTTCAATAACAGGGGGATATCCAGTATGCGAAGTACCATATGGTGCAGGAGAGAAAAATTGTGCCATAGAAACAGCACCACCAGCTCCACTCATCAGACCGTCAAACATACAATACGCGTCGTGCTCCATGAACTTCTCAGATAGAAGAATACCAAGCTCACCTTCAGCACCATATGCATCACTTAATAAAATAACTGCTTGAACCTTTGGATCAAGTTCAGTTAAACTAGTAATTCTCCCTGGACTCTTCTCAGATCCAATGTCATCTTCCGTAGATTCCGAAAACTTTTTAAAATCAAACTTATATGTCAAGTCATTTTCATGAAATGAGAACCCATCAAATTTGTCAGCAAAAAGATCCTCGTGCTGATTCCTCACTTCAGAAAGATGCTCCATATCAGCTTGAAGAACATAAAGAAGTGGGGCCAGTAGTTCATGCATTCCTGCAAACAGAGAAGCAGAAAGTTCCTCCATTAATAATGAAAAGACAAACATGATAGATGGTTACCAATTAAGGCATTAGGTTACATGATAAATTCAAGATCAGAAAGTAAAGGACTCAAAAAAGGAGGGTATGACAGCATGGAGTGATGAAATCAAGAGAAAATGAACTATTTGGACGTCATAAGCTGCTATACAAGCAGCATCCAAGGGTGTTTTCTTCCCATCTGTCCTAGATGTGGCCTCATGGTCAATGAAGTGGGCGAAAACCATGAAGTAACAGGTTCTAAGTGATTTCTTCCCATCTGTCCTAGCTTTGGTGGATAGACTTTAACTAGTGCCTGTTGTTGGTGGGAGGTGGCAGGCATACCATTGAATTAGTCGAGGTGTGCACAAGCTGGCCCGGACACCACGGTTATAAAAAAAATGATATACAAACTGCAAAGAAGGCAGCTGTAGAGCATGTGAACAATTAATAGGTTCGCAGAAACAATCTTGATACACTTGAACATGGGAGAGCCCAAGCTTACATTATAGATGCATGTCATTCGTTATGAAATAGACGGTGCCTGCTCTTTGATTTCTAAGCTTGAAGAATTTACATCTTGATTAACTAATAAAACTGAAGATGTATCTCAACGAGATGCCACAGACTAGTTAAGGCCTTATTCCACTTCAACAGTAAGCAGTAGCACATGATAAGTTTGACAATGTAATGTTTTTACCTTGTCTGTAACCATACTCTGGATGTCTAAGGCACCAAAGTAGCAGAATCCTCCTCAACATGGCTTGGCATCCAGCAGTCTGGAAATAGCTACCGTGCTCAGGATATAAACGCGAAAGATCCTGGTCCACCATCTTCTCAAGTTCAGCATTCCTGAAGAAGCGACCCCACATGCTATCTGCATTGCAGCACCACCATTAGCATATACTCAACCACAAGCCACAGTTTCTCCAAGTACTTTCTAATACAAAGTGGAAATACAAGAACTGACAAATAATTACTAATTCAGACAGTAAAATGGAAATATACTTTTCAAGAGCAGGACACAAACCGTTTCTTCAGGATGGTCTTTTGTGAAGTTCTTCAGGATGGTTTTTATCAAATAAGAATCTTGAAAAAGTTTCAAATGTTTGAAGGTGTGGTGAAGTTTGAACAATTTTCAGCTATGCACTTGCTAAAAGATAAGAAAATGAAAAAATGATGCAAATATCCTACCAGGGTTTTGTGACAGTGGATTGTCTATGACAGGATCAGGAGAATTACTTCCATCTTTAGGCACATGTGGATCAATAAGAAGTTGTCTTCTCAAAGAAGCATACCTACACAACCAAAAATATGTTACACAAAAACATTATACATTACAAACCTCATTATCATACTGAGGACATAGAAATAAAAAGAAACTAACACACTGGAATTTGATCATCACAAAACTTTGAAAAGAAACAGTACAATCAAATTGAGCAATGCACACAAAACATTTTTATATCAGTACATTCAGTCTGCATTTTTACTATTTGAGGAAAAACATGCTTATGAGATGCAACATTATTTTACTTGTAAATGAGCTTAAGATATTAAAATGAGTGAATGTGTACATCATATATCTAGAAATCTGGAAAATCCAGCTGCGTTAGTTGCTGAGCATTCAAACAATCAAGAACAAGCTTTCAATCCTTAATTTTCTATAGGTATTCAACACAAGATTTGAGAAACTAACAGCCTCTAAAACCTACAATCTCATATCTAGACTTGAAAAAGAAGAGCTTCCATGTAAATAAACTTCAGAACAACAACTCTGCACAAAACTGACAAGAAAACAATGACACAAAAGATAATCCAACTAGTCAACTGCTAGCAACATACTATTCTTTAACATCAGACAAGCAGGTAAACAGATCATCTCAACACAACAATTATGTTAATGATGAACACATCTCAAAAGCAAATACAATTGTGTTTATATAAATAGATAATCAAATTAGTCAACTGCTAGCAACATACTATTCTTTACCATCATACATCTCCACACATCACCATCAACATCATCAGCACAATTGTACAGCCTCCATTTACATCATATCTCAAGTTGGGTTTTCCAATTTTTTCAGAAATCAACAAAAAGTGTAAAGTTTCATCTTTTTATCACAACAAACAAGAAAACCAAAAGAAACAAACATAACAACCCCAAAAAGGTCAAAAGAACAAAGCAGATTCTATACCTTCTACGTGAGTTAGCGGTAACACGACGAAGATCATCAATGGTTGAAGATGGAGAAGAAGGCAAAATCCCCAAATCGATACGCCACTGGACACCTCTCAGATCTCCAAAACGACGAGACGACTCCTCCACCACCAGAACCACTGTTGACTCAATTGGACCAGCTGCCATTTTTTCCCTACCAAAAATTCTCAGCTAGGAAAAAAAGGAAAATTCTCAAACAACCCCAGCTGCTCAAACCTCAGCAAGAATCAATCAAACCAATAATCTGAACAAAAAAATTTGAAATTTTTGAAGACCCCATTTGCTAAATCTCCTTAAATATACAATTTTTCAACAGAAAATTAAGAAATTAGAGCCAAAATTCAAGAAAAATATATATATAAAGAAAAAAAAAAGCTGAATCAAAGGGTTAAGATTTTTCTGAGAAATGTAAAAGGAAGAAGAAAGAACAACAAGGAATTCAAGAAGGAGAATTGACCTAAATTTAGGGGAGAAAGAAATGGCAAAAAAGTTTTATAGACAAGAAATGTAATAGAGTGATGGGTATTGGGTGGTCATTGGTCTAATCTTTGAAGAATATTTTTGATGAATTTTATTTTTTTTGTTAATTTTAGTAATTTTATTTTATTTGGAAGAAAGAGAAAATCTTGGTAGACAAGAAAAAAGGATGAGAGAGAATAAAGGGTGGAAAATAAGAAATTTGTTTTTGTTTGGTAAATACAAAAAGGGGAATAGAAGTAAAAAAAAAAAAATTGTGGAGTGCAAGTGCTTGACTTATGCTTTTGTGTGTTTGTTGCAATAGGTGAGTCTTAGGGGTCAAGTTGGGGTTGGTGTTAGGGGAGAGGTGAGTTTGAGTTGTTTTCGTGTATTAGGTTACGTGATATGAATATAAATTAATTAGGGTTAAGATGGATGTCGGGACATTAAGAAGGAAGGATATTTTCGGAGGTGAAAGTTTATGGAGAGATACGTTTATGATTCATGAACGTTAGAAAGTCGTACATAGACATTGAATATTTCTTTTCATTTAAATTGGTAAGTTGTAAATTGCTTAGATCTGATTATTATTTATTAATGATAAAATTATAAGACATGAGTTTCGATGATGATTTCATTAGATTTCTACATCTCTCATTTTATTTTTTATTCAATTCATCCATTTAGAACAGAATTTCAAAATTGTTTTAAGTATTATTTTACATGGTACAGATTTTAAATTAATTGGGATTCTAGATGAAATATTGAATTAACTTTTTCAAGTGGCGTGTAGGATGTCGAGGAAATAAGTTGTCGATTTATGTATTATGTTACATGACCTAGGGTTAGGGTGGATCCCTAATCATTAAGAAGAAAGGATACTGTCAGAGACGAAAGGTCATGAAAAGATGTTGTCTCTGATTCATGGATACCTTGTCGAAAAATTATAAATAGACATCAAATATACTTTTCATTTGCATTTATCAAATAAATTTGAAAATGCTCAATTACAAATTATATAAATCTGATTATGAACTATTTAATGATAAAACGAATAAAATTTCGATTTTGATCACGATTTCATTAGGAAAATCTCTCTTCTTCTTTTTCGATTCAAATCCTCCATTAACGTTGAGGGAGAGATTTCAAAGTTGAGTTGTCCATTCATATATTATGTAATGTGATGAAAATTTGAATTAGTTATGATTTTATATAGATCATAGATACCGAATAAATATTTTCACTTTCATTCATTTAATAAAATTTAAATTGTCAAATCATAAAAATCTGATCGTAAATTACTAAATGACAAGATGAATTAAAATTCAATTTTTACAATAATTCAATTTTTAAAATTCAATTTTTACAATAATTTCACCAAAGTGTGGGATCCAAAATTAAGTTTTTCATTATGTATTATGTTACATGATACAAAATTAAAATAATTGACAACTATAAATTTCCTCATTGACACTCACAAAATTAAGTTATATATTCATGAATTATGCAATACAAAATTTATATAAGTTAGAATTTTAATAAAACTATTGAATATAAATTTATGTATTTTCATTCCGTAAATGAACTTTAATTATTGAGTAGTAAATTATAAAATGAATAAGATCTAAATTTATGTTGGCTTATTATTTTTAATATGTTAAAAATAATGACAAGAAATTATGAACAGGGGATTTTGAGCATATTAAATATCACTAATTATTATTTTTTGTATTTTTCTTTAAGAGGTGACGTGTAGAGGACAAAATTAGATGAATTTACCAACTTAAAAAGAATATTATTGTTCTAGTTTTCTTTGTCATTTTCTTATGTGACTCCCATATCTCTTTGTTTTCAGTAATTATATGTGGAAAAAAAAATTCTCAGATTTATTTTTATTGTCATACTTATTTTTATTTATTCTTATTAAAAAAATGTTAATTAAAGTATAATTCTTGTTACATTATTCTTATTTAATTTTAGTATTACATTTTTTCAATTATACTAAAGTAATTAATAAATGTGTTAGGATTAACTATTTATTATAACAAATAAAATTAAACGAATGGAGCATCGAATTATTTTACGTCACAATATATATAAGTATGCAACTTTTATGATTAAAAAATCTTAATGATATTTTGCTTTTACTGAACACATTAATTATTACTTTTTTCATTAGACACATCAAAGACTTTTAAATTGCTTTTAGTGGAAGTTAAGTGTGATGTAGAGGATATAAAATTTACATTTTTAATTGTCAAATCATTATTTACAGAAATTATAAGTTAGAGACAAATTTAATTTCAAGGAAAATCGAAGTTTATATATGAAAAATTAATAGTGAATTAGTGACCTCAATTTAAATACACATATTAATCTTTTGTTAAAATTACAAATTTTTTTTAAATTCATATTCAACTTGACGTTGAATTCTCAAACTTCCACTCCAACCTAAGTTTATGCTTAAAAAAACAGTTATCGCATCTAGAATTCTATACGATTCTATGGTGCAGCTCGAAAAGATAACATTAGAATTTTTTTATGAAATTAAAAAAAAATAAAGATAAATTTTAACTAGATTCAAATTTCAACAATAAATACAATAAAATTATATTTCACTTGTCTTAGATATATTTGTACTTTTAAAGAATTATTAATTTATAATATAAATGAGACTATATATTTATATAGGAATCTTTTGAAAATATTATTATCTTATTATTTTATTAAAATTGATGATTTTTTTCCTATTTATTCAAATCAAAATTGAAAGAAAATTATCTCAGAGAAATTATTAATTTAACGACATTTTACCGTATATGACATAATAAAGTTTCAAATAATTGGTCTGCACCGACAATATATTTTCTTGGGCTACAATGCATGTGGAAATTATGCATATAAAACAATGAAAGAAAAAAAAAAAATACCCCTCTTATTACATTTATAAATAAAATAAGTGGTTGAAAAAAATAAAAATCAAATTTATTGCATTAAATACTTTTGTAAACCACTAAAAAAAATCTTTCACTAACAACTTTTGAACATTTTGGTTACTAATTTATATTTAAAACTAAGTTCATATTAGTTTATTTATTATTATCAGCACATAAACATTGGCCACAAATGTCGTTTTAGATAATCACTTCCATAAATAAAAAAAAAAGTTCCAAATTTCGAAAATAAATTTTTGTGATTCTTATGATATTTTTTACCTTATCCTTGAGGACTAAAATTTTATACACAAAGGTCAAATCATTTAAATATTTGCGATAATTGTACTTTCTCGTTTCAATTTGTTAATTTTCTCTGCTTTTGATTTACTATAAAATTTAAAAAAATATATATATTAAATTTTATGATCTTGAATTAAAAAGATGTATTAAATTTTAATCTTATTATCTTAATATGTCATACAAAAATTAAAATTAATAAAATATATTTTTTATAATGAACATTCTGGGGGGGGGGGGGGGGTGTAAAAGAAAGAGTAAAATAAAATGGAATGGAATAATTGTGATAAGGAATGTTCCAAGCCATCCCTCTTTTATCTTGTTATTTTGTGACCTTTATTTTTTAAGAAAATAATTTTACATGATCAAGAAATTAAAAAAAGAAAGTGAAATTTTAAAAAGTAAAGTCTGTATAATTTTATTCTTATTTTTTGTAAGGTAAAGTAAGCTTATTTTTTATAGATTCTTCACTCAAAAAATAATTTAGGAACAAATTTAAAAAATACAAGAGCAAATAGAGTTCTAATAAAAATTTAAGAAAAGTGAAATATTGATAACAAAACAACTAAGCTAATAAAAAAATAATAATAATAGTAATATTTTTGGAGAGGCAAAAATATATTTGACTAACTTCTATTTTTTCGTACGAAAGGAGAGAATGGTTGATTACCTATTAATATTTTACATATTTTTCAATCTTCTATTTTTTTTAATTTAAGGTCATATATTTTTGATGAGTCAAAAATATATTTTTTATTATTATACTTGAAATATAAAAAAATTGAAAAAAATAATTTATAAACAAACAAAGAAAATAATTATCTTTTGAAATAGTGACAAATTGTATTATTAAATTGAAAAAAAAGAGAGCCAATGAAAATGGACTTGACATTCACAACTCCACTCTCCAAATAATTGGTGAGAGTGAAGACAAATGTGAGTTCATTGCTCTCCACACTATTATCTCATGTATTGATGGGGGTAATATTGTAATTTACAATATAGAACTTTTTTATAGTCTAAAAATTGATACTCTCTGTTTAAAAAAAAAATGACCTAGTTTGACTTGAAACGGAGTTTAAGAAAAGAAAAAACACTTTTTAATCTTATGGTTCAAAATTAAAGTTATGTCAAATGTACTAAAATGCCCTTTAATCTTGTGGTCTTAAACATGTCACGCGGAAAGTTAAAGTTAAAGTGTGGCAAAAAAAAAAGAATTATTTTTTCTAAATAAATTTAAAAAAAATAGGATTATTTTTTTAAACGGAGGAAGTACTAAATTCTATACGCACTTCATGGTGTAAAAGTACTAATAAATTTAGGCCACTAATATTAAATAGCAATAATAAAATTATTCTAATAATATAATTCTTTTAATATTATTAGTCATCGCCCTTAGAGTTTCATTTGGGAGAATTGATTTTGTAAATGCAATTTGAAGGTTTTAATGATATTGAATTTAATAATAATTAATTAGTATTATTTATATATTTATATATTATGTTAAAAGTTGATTTTATTTTAATGATAAAAAGAAAATTGAGATAAAAACATATATTCCATGGCATATACTCAACGTGACGTGTTGGCGGCTCCTTATGGATCCTGATGATATATATTCATAGACTAAATTTATTTAATATTAGTAGTATTATTCACAAGAAACAAAAAGTGAAGTGGAAATAAAATAAAAATAATTAATTCCACCTAGTAATAATATATATATCTAGTAATTAATTCCAGATAGGTAATATCTACCTAGTTAGTAGTAGTATGTGGTGTTGTATGTATATTGACGATTGATTAATTAAAATTTATATCGTATAAAATTAAAAAATGTATTTTTTTTAATAAATTTTTTTTTATATTTAAAATTTAATTTTTTTTATTAAGAGATGATCGATTACACGATATCATTTGATGATGATATATGTGATGATGTACTAAGATAAATACTCCACGTTTTAATTTGTGAAAAGTTATGTTAGACTTTTCCAATAAGAACTAATTTCGTGTAGTAAAAGAATTGTAGCTTCTTAATTATAAATATAATATATATAAAAAAATAGAGTTAGCTTTAAGGAATCTTCTATCTTGATCAATGATCTCATATATTTTTGTGTATTTATTTTCATATTCATGTTTTGTTTTGTTTTTCTGTTTGATACGAAAGAAAAATATTTTAAATTATTTTCTTGAAAAAATAATATTTTTATTATTTAATTATTTGTGTTTTGTACATGAGCAGAAAATATATTATTTAAATAGTATTTATGTATAATTTAAACAAACGCTAAGAGAGTTAAAAGGTGGGAGACAGGATTGAAA
Source organism: Solanum lycopersicum (assembly GCF_036512215.1). NCBI lineage: Eukaryota > Viridiplantae > Streptophyta > Magnoliopsida > Solanales > Solanaceae > Solanum > Solanum lycopersicum. Next base: position 5,647,766 of record NC_090806.1, read on the forward strand.
AAGAAATTGATAATGAATGCATTTGGAATAACACACTTTTACACTAAACGAATTGTTACTTTTTTAATGGGTTGTGACTTTTTCAATGAATCGTAATTTTTTTATGAGTTATAATTTTTCTAATAAAATGTAATAAGACTTGTATATATTATCTTTTGTTGGCTAAGAAATTTTCTCTCATTTTACTGTATCGAATTTTCTGAACTTTTCCTATATTTTTTTCCTATTAATAAAAATATAGAAATTTTATATGATTTATTATCGATTTTAAATTTAATGAAATTTTGACATTTAAGGTACCACAACACAAAATAATAGATATAGTCGGATAAATATTCTAGATGTCATTTAAAACACAAGTCAATTTCATACTTTTATAATTCAACATTATCAAGACTTAATTGAAAGATAGCATAAGAAAAGCACTAATAACTCTAATAAAACATATGTTTAATTTGTACATGATAGCTCCACAACATATTAAGTAGTTTGAATTAATTATGCAAGTTTCAAATCTCATATTTTTTTTTTAAGTGGGGGCTGTATATATGTAATGTAGAGCTTAAATTTTGCCACATTTAGAAGGATATAATATAATGTAAAATTATTAAAAAATTAAATACTGAAAAAATTGGTAGAGCATGCAAGGGGGTGGGGGTTGTTATGTCTTGTTTTTTAATTAAAGTTGACACATAGTGTAGTATGTACATAAAAACTAAAAGAAGTATAAGGAAACAAATAAAGAGGATACGATACAATGAATGAGACTGTTATTTCTTTAATTAGTGATTTCGATTGAGGTTGAATCTAGGGTTTAAAAAAAAATTCGTAGCTAAAGAGTGTTACCCTGAATAAGTTTTACTCAATGCAAATCTGAATTAAATACAATAAATGAGACTATTATTTCTTTAATTAACAATCTCGATCGAGGTTGAATCTAGGGTTTGAAAAAAAATCCTTTGTAGTTAAAGAGTATTATCTTGAATAGGTTTTACTCGATACAGATCTGAATTAATCAAATTTCAATATGAATATGGATATTAAATAAGAAAATAATAATTCTCTATATGGCTTATCAAATCTCAACTAATTATTCCACCAAATTATATATTAATTCCATCAAATTTTTAGTGAGCAATAAACAACATTATTATATGTAGTATTCCAATACCCACTAAGACAACAACACTATAATAATAAATTAAAATGAATGATCATTAAATCTAAACAACTTATGTTGTCTTAATTGTATTTGGTAGAAAGTCGGTTTTCCTCAACCTATAATTAGTTTAAAGGGAAAATATAAATAATAATAATAATAATTAATGGTTGGTCCAAATTTTATTTCATTTTTCAATCATAAACCAAGAGAAATTTTTTATATATTTAGTACTACACAATTACTATATTATTGTTTTTCCTTTAATTTCCAGATCAGTGTTATGTTGGAATGAGACAAAAATGTCATTATAATTATGCTATTTCCAAAACCATGCCAACCAATTATATTTGCAAAAAATAAATAAATAAAAAGAGCTAGATTGACCATATAATACTCACTTGTAAATTCTAGACTCATCTAATTTATTTTCATTTTTTTGATATTAAAGTATCCATATGCATGATGCATGTCTAAAAAATTTAAGAGAAATTGAAAAACATAAATCTATGGACTAGGTTGATTTTTTGGCTTGATTTTGTAACGTATATGACCATAAAATTTTATGTATGTAATACCTGATAAGCAAGAACAAAAATTTTGGAGTTCGGAGCATAAAGGGTGAAAAATGTTAACAAAAATTATAAAACGGTATATGAAATTTCTTTTTAACTAAAACGGCAAAATCGCTCACGAAATAGCGATTTTGTCCGCTGGAAAAAGTAAAATCGCTGCAATAGCAAAGATTTGTTAAATTTGATTTTTTTTAAAAAAAAAAGAAAAAATTTTAAACAAAATCGCTCCCAAAGGAGCGATTTACAAAAAAATTTTAATTTTTTTTAATATGTCGCTGTTGAGGCAGCGACTTAAGTTTGATTATTATTTTTTGCTTCTTTTTTTAAAAAAAAAGTTTAAATCATTTTTTTTTAAAAAAAAAAATTAAATCGCTAAAAAAGATTTTGATTTAAAATCGCTGCCTTGATAGCGATTTGATTTTAAAAAATAAATAAATAATTTAATTAAAAATAGATGCGATTTGATTTAAAAAATTAAAAAAAAATGATTCAAACCTTTCTTTAAAAAAAAAAAGCAAAAAATAATTTTTAAAAAAAATTGAACTTAAGTCGCTGCCTCAGCAGTGACATATTGAAAATATTATTAAAAAAAATTATTTTGAAAATCGCTCCTTTGGAAGCGATTTTGTTTAAAAAAAAAATCTTTTAAAAAATCAAATTTAACAAATCGCTATTATAGCAGCGATTTTATTTTTTTTTCGGCGGACAAAATCGCTACTTAGTGAGCGATTTTGCCGTTTTTGGTTTTAAAAAAATTTCATATACCGATTTAAAATTTTTGTTAACAATTTTCATCCTTTAGGCTTCGAACTCAAAAATTGTGTACCTTTTAATAGTAGTAAAAGATCTATCAACGATATCTTTATTGTAAGGTTGCTCTAAATTAGACTCTGAATCTCAAGGAAACAAATTATAATATCACAAACTGAGTATCCTCTTGAACTGTTTGATAATGTTTAATTTTAACAAATAAATTATCTGTCGCTTTTCTTTTCTTACTGCTTTTCTTTTCTGATACTTCTTCCTTCATTCTCAGGGGTGAACGACTATTTTAAAGCGAATGAATGTTACAGTTAAACAATATAACTGTTTCCATTCCTTTTAAAAATAGTGTTTTTTTTTTCAAAAACTATATTTGGTCGAGTTGGGTACATATGAGCGATTTATGACCCAAAAGTAATTTACGATGTTTATAATCAAAGGAGATGACATATTTTATGTGATTAAATTATTTACATATATTTGAGATCAAAGCGTACAAGTTTTTCATAATATGAGCTGAAAGTATATAGTTATGCGATATTACTTTATTATGGGACTAGATTCTCAAGTCGAATAAGCTAGTTAAGTTATTGAGTGTCTAAGTGAAATTTCTGACATGTTTAAAGAAACGTGAACATATTTAGCCAAAGATAAAATTTTCTTCTTTAACATTTTATATTCAAGTATAGTTAAAGATCGATCTACGAAAAAAGTTATGAGACATATTGGGCGTGTTTAGTATATATCGAGGGAAATATTTAATTTCCACGAAAATTATATTTAGTTTCTTATGTTTGGTTAATACGTCAAATAAAACTTAATAAAATTACGCGAATTGAGTTATCATTTCCTTTTAGCTCATCCCAATTTACGTAATTTTTTACTTACCTATCATTAACTCAATTCATTTTAATCTATCTACATTTAATTTAATCCATCTATTTGACAATTTTCAATATATTTATATCAAAATGTTGTTTTGTGATAGATTAAATTTTTCAAGATAAAAAAAAATATATATATATATATATATATATAATAAAATAAACAAGATTTAGATTAAATTTTATGCAACTGGATTGAGTTTTGAGATTTGGAACTACATTTAATTAATTATGATCCTCCTGCACAAAAATGTTTCAGAGCAAACAAATAAATAATATTGTGAAGGTGATTGAATCAGTTAAAAAACAAAGATTCACATTAATTAATTAATTAATTAATTAACATATCCAAATTGCTATAGTGGAGATTAGTGTTTAAGAATAAATGGGCGGTGTTACCAAATTTCACATGATTTGATCTAGATTGTGATCCATTATTGAAAATTATAATTTTTAGTCAAGATTTATTTTTTAATTTGATCTTGATTGCTACTTAGCATTAGCACTCTATCCGTCTTTATTTTTACTTCTTTCATTTTGAACATAACGCCTCACTAAATTCGAATTCATGTCGAAAAATTTTATATTGAGAAAGTAAAGCGTTTTTTAACAAATACGAATTCGTATTCTAGGAGACTTAAACCTGAAACATCTTGATTAAGAATGAAAGAGTATTCACCACTCAATCACAATCCTTATTGGTAACACCAATGGATCCTTACTTAAAACATAAGAATAGTTAGGGTGGGCATGATATGATACTGTACGGTATTTCATACTTTTGATATTGTAATTTTGGTACGGTTTTTAAAACATGTTACTTATTTCGATATAGTTTGATATTTTGAAGTTTGATTTCGGTGTATGAAAAAGCGATAATCATAGTGTGTTCAACTTCGACTAATATATACTCGTATAATAGTACTATGACTTTAACAATTAAAAAAAGATCTCAATCGTCATACTAATACATTACACATATAGTAATATACATTGAAAATAAAGTATAAACACTCAGCTTCTTTTATTAATCAATTAAATTTCAAATACATTTTAATCAAAATAGAATAATCAAAGTTCAACTTCTAAACATATAATTTATACTAATATATAATATGTTGCATATTTGTTAGTATATATATATATATATCTATATATATATCTGTGTGTGTGTGTGTTTGTTATGCAACTATATACCTTAGTATGTTGTTCGATACGTGAATATATTATTTCTAAATAATAAATATTGTAAAATACTAAAAAATATTAAAATGTTACCATATCATACCAAATACAATAATATCAAAACCATAATATTAAAATCTTTATAATATAATAATTCGATATATATTATATCATGTCCGCCCTTAAGTACAGTATTAAGAAGGAAAACTAAGCATCCCTTTAAATTAATTGATTTTATTCTAAATTAGGTGAACTTCTTCTTTTAATAATTTAAATAGATAGAAAAATGGAGAGGGTATATTAATATTATAGATACGCATTTTTGATTAAAAAAAATGTTTTGACTCATTACTATATCATTTATTTAATGTGTATAGAAATAACTTTTTTTAGCATTATTTTACTTTTATAATTAATATAACGTTTGAAAATTTAAATAAATTTAGACTCAAAAGTCATAATCTTTTCTATGAACAACTTCTATGATGATAGAATAAATTCATAATTAATTTCACAAATCTCACTGTACTGATCTTAATAAAAAATATAAAAGTTATTTTTTTAAGAAAGCACTTAATATAAACAAATAATAAAATAACAAAATTAACTAATTAATTAATATTTTTTAATTATAAAATGTTCATCTAATATAACACTTAAGGATAGTACAAAGATTCTATTGGGAAAGGACATTAAACAATTGGAAAGGTAATACTCCCTCCATCCGAAATCGTTCGTTATGATTTCTATTTTTAGAATTAATTATAAAAATTTTGATTAATATTTTAAGATATATTTTTTCATCATATTAATATGCAAAAAATTGTAATTTATAATACTTTTTATGTAGTTAAAGAATATCTAATCTTTTAATTTAAAATATCAAATTAATGTGATTTAATTTACTTTTGAAAATTAGTCACATTAATTTTCGATTAGCATAATATAACAAATAATTCTGGACCGATGAAGTAATATAAGAACCAATAAATGTGGATGTATAAATGTCAGAGCTGACGTGTAATCTTTATCCTAAATGTGGGTTCTTTTTTTTTTATAATTTTTAAAACAAGAATAATAATAATAGTAAAAGATAATGAATTAAAACTGTAATAAAGTGATAAATATTCACCCGTTCTGAATTAAGAATTTTTGAATTCGAGTGGAGGGTTGATAAAATGAAACTTCAGAGAAAATCCTTAAATGTAGTATTTTAATAATTAAAATTTATTCAAATCCTATATTAAGTGTTAATAATTGAAATTTATTCAAATCCTATATTAAGTGATGATTGTATGATTTAAAAATAAATATACTTAATACTAAAATTTATTCAATTGTTGTATCATTTAAGATCTGTTTATTTTTAGGGAAAAGGATCTGATATACTCCTCAACTTTGTCATTTAGAGCTGATATACCCCTTGTTATGAAAGTGACTCATATATACCCTTGCTTGCAAACAAATGGCTCACATATACCCTTTTCCTTTAACGGAAATGAAAAAAATAATAATTTTAACCTAAATTTTTATTATTTTTTTCTAAAAAATATAATCTCATATGAGTAAATTTAATCCTCGTCAAACATATTTTTTTGATTTTTTTTGTTTAAATGACTAATTTATAATTATTATTTTGATAATCAAATTTATTTATGTTTCACTAATATTCTTGTAAAACTTATTGTAGATGACCAAATTTTTTCTTCGAATACGAAATTAAATTACAATACACACAAAAAAATTAGTTTAATTTTTTATTCTTTAAACTAAGGAATGAAAGAAAAAACAAAATAAGAATAAGAAATTCAAATAATTATAATAAAAATGTCAAAAAATAATTTATGTATGAAAAAAATTAAAATATACCTTGAACTTTGATAGAAGAATCATATATACCCCTAAATAATTTTTTTTTAAAAAAATAGAAGTAATAAATATATTTTTAAAAATAATTTTTTAACTTCCGTTAAATGAAGGGTATATGTGAGCCATTTTGTAACGGCAGGGATATATGTGAGCCGTTTGTATAACAGTAAGGGCATATATGAGCCACTTTTATAACGAGGGGTATATCAACTTCAAATAACAAAGTTGAGGGGTATATCAGACCCTTTTCCCTTATTTTTATTTCTTTCACTTTCAATTGTAGCATTAGTTACTTAGCCAATAAGCTATTTTAATTGCATTTATTTTTATAATATTTAATGAATATGATTTATTCTAGTCTTCTTGAAAATGACTAAGAAAAATAACAAAACTAGTTAATTAAATTTCCAGCTATTAATTCCAGCCTGTATTTATTTTGACCTAAATAAAACAACACTTAAAAAAGAGCCACAAATTACACAAGTCGGTTCCGTCTACATCCATATTACTTGTTTTTTCTTTTTCCTAAATAAATTATAATTCGAATATCTAATAAAATTCATTATAAATTTTAAAAGTTATCGATGTACCTCATCTTTAACTCTTTTAACTTTTATCACTTGCTTCAAATAGCACATAGGCTCGTCACTAAGTCGTGTTTTCTATTTATATTTTTCCAGTGTTTGGTAAGTAAGTAAAAATAGAAAAAAATGTTTGAAATATATCTGAACTTTAACCAAAATTGTTGTTACGATCTCGAATTTTATGTAGGACCTTTCATGCCCCTGCACTATTAAATACTGTATTTTAAAGATATATATGTGTCCACGTGGACATCATAAACATTTTAAATAGTAGTGTGTCCACGTGAACACATATATACCTTTAAAATACACTTTTAAAAAGTGTAAGGAGGTAAAAGGTCCTCCATGAAATTTGATATCGTAACATCAATTTCAACTAAAGTTAGAAAATTTTCAAATCCTTTTTTTCGGAAAAATATATCATCAAAAGAGTGTATGTAATTTAACACAATATCTTAGGGTGAAAGTAGGAGGGAATGGGAGTGGGGCCTTAGGACAGGATTGATGGTTATACAAAAAAGTCATTTTCCTCGTTTTAACGAAACGTGTTCATCTGGAAACAAATATTTATCAAAATTTCATCCAAACACAAGTTTTTTAAACCTAAAGTTTCCAAATTATAATTTATATGTTTCTTTCAAGTAAAATTGATTTTTAGAGGAACTATCCTATCACCTACCTTGATTAGTAAAGCCTAGAAGGATATCTTAACAAGATATACAATTTGTAATTGAATTCTACTCTTGTCGTCCTACTTAGATTTGATGGTGGACCAAATCATAATTAATTATCTTGTCTAACAAAAAAAATTAAAATTAATTAACGTGTATATCAATCTAAAGTATCATTATAATATTTTAAAGATTATGTGCATGATACATATATAACATCATGTCATAAGATAATCTTTTGAAGAATTTTCTTTGCTTTTTCCACAATTGCATTTTTCTTTGTTCAAAGTCCTTAAGTATCAAGCCTATTAGTATATAATTGCGAATATTAAACGAGATTTTCATCGCGAATCAATAAAAAATTTACAGTTTTCATTCATTTCTCATTGAATCATCTTATCGAGAAAACACTTTATATGAATCAAATTCTTATGATAAACTGAGAGTTTTTACCTTTTTTTGTGTGAAAATTTTTATACTATTTTTTCTCTCTCTCCTGTTTAATTAGAATATCTATAGAAATAGCCATTGAATATTTTTCAATAGAAAATTTCAACGAAAAAAATAGTGTTTTTTAATATTGTAAAGTATAAAGTTTATTAAAGATTAAGAATTTTTGTTGCTAACTAATTGTATTTATTAATATTATTGTGTTTAGCGTTTTGTTTTATTGATTATATATTTTTATTAAGCCCCTATGCTTAATTCTTCCACTAAACCATATTTCCATTGGAAATTTAGAGGCCCCAAAAGACACCAATAATTAAAATAAGTATTATATACTTTATGTGAATAGACATTTATATAGTAGTTGTATTTGGGTAATGGTCGGTGCCCCTCTTTAATTTGAGGAGTTTCGAAATTTAAATGATGCGTATAAAAAGAAAAATGATCAAATTAAAAAAAAAAGATAAATATATTTTTTAATTATCGTAAATGATATATGGATACCCTTCGTCATACTTTAAAGGATATTGGCGTCCCTGCCATTCAAACTCTAGAGCATATTATACTCTTCATACTAACGGACACAGACGTACAATAATCTTATCTACTGATCGACATTTATTAAATATTAGATCGACAGATAAAATTGTGTCACGTGTACCTATTTAGTTTTTCGTTAGAAGAGCATATATGCTCTAGTTTTTGGATGACAAGAATACCAATATCTCAAAAATATAACGAAGAGTATCTATATGTCATTTACGATAATTTGAGAGTATATTTATCTTTTTTTTCCAATTCAAAACATAAAATTATAAAGCTTGACAAAAGTACATATACCACATTTATTTAGTGCATTGTTTAGGGAGTTCGAAAATTAAATAACATGTTGAAAGAAAAAAAAATCAAAATAAAGTTTGACAAAAATTATATATAATACACTTATTTAGTGCACTATGAAAAATCAATTATTGGACTAGTCTTAACAATCGTTACGATCAATAGATCTCATGATATAACACACTAAATAATAAAACTATAGCCTATATGTAGAAAGATAATAAAAAAGGTTCTCCAACATTTTTTTTAATTTTTTTTTTGGTAGTTTAGGTTTATAAGTCTATGTTATATTTTTGTAGTTTAGGTTTAAGTGTTTTATGGGGTTTTCTTCCATTTTAGTTGGTCTTAATTATTTAATTCGATAATTTTTTTAGCGATTTTATTTTTTTTCTTTGTCAAATTGTTATTTTGTAATTATTTATTACTACTGGTAAAATTATTCGCGCCTCTCGCGAAAATTTAGTATCATGAAATTTGTAAAATAATACTTAATATCTCTTTGTCATTCAAACTAAAACACTATATTAACTTATATACAAGATTACGTAGTAACGAACATTAATAATGTAAAGAAAAATGATAATTATAACATCTTATCTGTTATCCTTCAACCAACCATCTTTAATTTGATTTTATAATTTATCCTTTTGCTTCCGGGAAGTGTTACTATCCTTGAAGCCATGTCAATAATTTCTTAATTTTTGTCGTCTTTTCATGGTTCACTTTGCAAGTAAAGGTGCGATAAGGTTTTTAATGTCTTTATGTCCTTATAACGGTATACCAAATTTGGATTTTGTCTTCAAAGATGGTAGTATAGATCTTTAAAGATTTTTTTTATTGTACCTTCAACAATCTCCGTAGAGAAAACTTGTGTGAATACTCAATAACGTGTGTTATTTAATATGTAGTAACAATTACTTTGCAGAAGCATAAATAACAAAGTTTTAAGCATGTACTTAAAGACAATAATTAATAACATTAGCGTAAATTAATGATTGTAAAAAACATACCATGATCTGTAATGATAGAATGAAACAGAAAGGAAAAAATTCACTCCACCTAATGCACGGTGTCCTTTAAGGAAATTTTTCTCCTCTAATTCCTGGGTTTAAGGAAAAGATACTCTCATGATAGAATGATTCTATTCACTAGCGCATTGATATAAAAACAATGGTGTCAGTGACTTAACAAGAGCAAAACAAACAAATATTTAATTGTGCAGAAGAAGAAGATGAAGTTCAAAATTTTCGTTATTTTTAAGTGAGAGGAAATCGTTCTATTTATAGACAACAAAGGGTAATATAAACAAATGCTTATTGTGTCTTATCGGAAGGGTCACGACTCCTTGGAACAGCTGCAACACTTTGAAAAGATCACAGTCTTTCATAAAATTCACAATTTTTTATAAAAGTCACAACCCTTCATAAACATCGTTATTTTTCATAAAAGTCACAATGAATTGGTGTTATCTTGTTTTGAATGTCAAAAAGTGGATAATTATTTATATATTTATGATAAAATGAAGAAAGAGTTTACTAGATTGATTATTGATCTTCCAAGATCATTGGCATTGGCATGTAGAACAGAATATCCTGTTTATTTGTCTTTGTCTTTTTGAGAATATGTTTAGTTTAGATACTTCATTAGATGATGTAGTTGAAGTTCAACAAATATATGATGTATCTAGATTTTAATTTTCAATTTTAATGAGGTCAATTTTTAATATTATTATGATTCTATTTATAGAACTTTTTGAAAATCTATTTAAATTTTGATGAAAGATCGATCTTTGATGTTATTACTATTGTATTAATTGTGCTATTGAAAATCTTGCTCTTAATGTATGAGAGTATAGACGTATAGTAATAATAATTAATAAGTGTTTACAAGTGTGATTCAGAAAAGATAGAATATATGCAGATTTTATTTCTATCTTGTAGAGTGATGATTTTGGGAACACAAGTACAAATCAAAATAGGTATGGTGGAGAGATTATTTTTGGGTGACACAAGTACAAATCGAAACAGGTATAAATAGTAAAAACGAACATAAATAATGTATAACTAATTAAAAATAGCATCAACAATAGTGAATAAACAAAATACAATAGACAACATATGATGAATGAAATTCAAAAGCAATACACTACAAGAATAGGGCTAATACTATGACAGGTAATACTTCAGTTCCGGTACTTACTAATCTTATTCCTAATATGTAACCGCCACATCCTTATATCTAATCATGCATGTCCTTAGTAAGATGAACTTGTGCCATGTCATACCTAATCACCTCTTCCCAATACTTTTTGGGTCTAGTTTTACCTCTCTTCGTATCCACTATATTCAACATCTCGCACCTCCTTATTGTGGCATTCACGCTTCTCCTCTTCACATGTCCAAACCTTCTCAGCCTCCGCTTCCCTCATCTTGTCTACCACGGAGAGGTCACTCTACCTTTTTCCGAATCCTCATTTCTAATCTTATAACACCTAGTATGCCCACACATTAATTTTAGCATCTGTATTTCAGCTACTTGTATCTTCTGAACATGAAATTTCCTAGTTGTCCAACACTAGGCTCTGTACAACAAAGTCATTCTAACCACTATTTTATAAAACTTACCTTTAAGTTTAGATTGCACCTATTTATCATACAAGATCTCGAAGATAAGCCTATACTTCAACCACACCGCACTAATATGATAACTGACTTCATCATCGATGTCTCCACTAGGATTAAACATCCAACATACCTGAAACTATCTCTCTTGGAAATAGCCTAATCGAGTCTTCTCCTAGTTGAAATCATAAAACTATCTTTCTTGGAAACTATCTTTTATGATTAAATTCTTGCTTGGCTAGTCACAAACCCATTTCATCCCTAGTGATCCCTTTTTTATTATTTTTCATTTTGAAGAATTACACATGAAGAGTTAATATATTATGTAATCTACTTAATTAACTAATGAGGTTAGAGTTTAAATAGTAACCTAAAAGAAGGTCACTTGTGCAAACATTCCAATTTTATTTTATTTTTTGTAATGATTTGGTCAAGAGATTAGGATACAATTAATTAATAATGTTTGTTGCGTGCTAACCCTATCTAATCCAAGATAGAGGAAAGTTCACTTGAGGAGGGCCACAAATTTTGACTCATTTTAAAAAGTATTTATTACTTGTTGGATCAACTTTCTAAACTTCATGATTAGTCTTCTATGTGGTATTTATTTGGACATTGTTATATAATTTATATATATAAAAATCTTATCTATTTACTTTAGAATAATTTTAAAATAGTGGTATTTGAAATTATATTTGGTTAAAGTTCAAACACTTATATCTAATATTTAGATCCAAAAAATAATTCAGAATTCAAAACCTAACCACATCAGAATGGATCGTACAAAGTCGTAAAATTTTTCATAGATAAAAAACTATGTGAAGAAAAAAGAAGAAAAGATTGATGATTGCTATTAAAAATTTGACAGAACTTTTCTAAATATGAGTTAAAATATCACTCGTGTAGGTCGGGGTTGAGAATTGGGAGGCAGCGTACGAAGTCAGCAATATATGATTTAATTTCAGATACAAATAGTTGAACTTTACTTGTATATATATATCTAAATTTCGACCACAAAAAATTTCAAATACTATATTTAAAATTATTTTACAATAAATATATTTTAAAAATTTACGCATTATGAATATGATTTAAGTAGTGATCCTAAAACTGAACATCTTTGGACTTTGATCCGATTAATCTTATAACTCATCAACATCATTCGAAACAAATTTTTACATAAATTATTTCTATTTTAAAATGATCTTTAATTTTTATCGTTAAATATTAAAATTTAGAGGAATGAGCATTTGTGGGAGTGGCCCCATTATATATATATATATATGTGTGTGTGTGTGTATTGGCTTCTAGTTTTGTATTATTTGGTCATTTGATAGATGAAAGGCCAAAGAGATGATTGAAAGACAAAGTAGGATTTGTATTTTAATTATATTAGTGTTAGTGCATGTAATCTGCCTCCTTAAACTATATTATATATGTGGATAACTAAATTACCAAACCTAAGACACTATAATAATATAACATATTTTTATTCACCTACCCAATCATGCTTCATTTTTGTTAATTATTCAATATTTTGATCTCTGCATTAAAGTTCGATAAAATCTAAAAACATTTAATATTAGAGGAATCATGTTTAGTTTATACTTGATAATATTAAGTGATAATACATTAGGGCATGATGGTTGTTCAAGCTAATTAAAGTATATTAATCATTTCTTTTTCTTTGTTGTGTAACAAAGACATGTTGAGAAAATAATTATTTAGACTTTGTCGATATTTGGTTCTTATGGACAAGATTACATGTGAATTAGAATAGAGTTGTACTATAAGCTATGTTCAATAAAAGATGCAATATAAAAGTACAAGACCAAAAGAATTATACCTAGAGTGGCAATAGATTTTTCTTTTAGTGATAATAATAAAGTTTTTACCCGCATTTAAATAAAGTATTAATTATAAATATTCATATTTATTATTGTCTTTAAATATAATGAAACGACAAGCAAAATCCTTTATTTATTCGGTGTTTGTGTTATAGAGTAGAAAGGTGTCAAAGCCCAAAGTCATTATTGCTTTCTTTGGGCCCAAACATCACATCGAGTTTGACGATAAGAGTATTCTCTCCGTTTCATAAAAAATGGTCTAATTTGATTAAGCATGGAGTTTAAGAAAATAAATAAAACTTTTGATCATCTGTTCCTGAATTAAAGTTATGTGAAATGTATGAAAAATTATCCTTTACTCTTGTGGTAGTAAACATGCCACCTGAAAAGTTGTTACCAAAAAAAAGAAAGAGATCATTCTTTTTTAAACAGACTAAAAAGGAAAGAAAATCATTATTTTTTAAACAGAGAGAATATTATTATTTTGACTTGATCATTGGATATGATTAGATCGTGTAAACAACATCTTGCAATAATATAACATGCAATTGAGTATAATAAACTCAGACTATATAGCAAAAGCTTAATAGAAATAAATCAGCTGTTTTTTCTATATATCACCAATACAATCAGTGTTGGAAAAATAAGATTTCCAACAATCAGTTCTTTCTCTCGAAGCAAGATATTGTCTAATTAGACTACGAATTACAAATGTTTTCGAACCGTTCAATGGCTTTATGTTGTCTTATTAAATAGATGTTACGAGGCAATCCACATCGATATAATGACTGTGAAGGATGGAACATCTCGAACATCGATTCATAAGTCCTTTTGCCAAAGTCCATTAGCATCCTAGTTGTCAAAACTTGGGTCAAGTAACTCTGGTTCACAAATAGCCAACTAGTTGCAGAGGACTCGAAGAACAACAATAGCTTGAGAACCAAATCTAGCTCAGTTGATTCCCGATAAGCGGTGAGCGAAATTCGCATGCAGTGCATGTCCACCCTGTGTACATGAGCAGCTCAATTTTATCAATTAAAAGATTGTTACCAAATTGTAACACTTCTCTACTGAAGCAAAACTAACAATCTTTGCTATACTGAGTAATAGTAAGCAGTGACATTAGAATGTCACATTTTGTGCTAGACAATCCTTTCTATGGTCCATCACCGTTAAACAGAAAAACTAAATAATTGAAAGACAAAGAAACAGACCTTATACACAATAATGTGTGCCACAGGAAGCCCTTGGTTACCACCGTGCGCCAAAAGAGAAAGATCACCTATAAGATCTAATACCTTGTGTCTGCAAGGTTCATCACTAAAACGCAGTGGTGGATTCAGCCAGCCTCTACTTTCACTGTAGAAGAGGAGATATCATGCGTGAGGTTAAAATCAAGAAAATACATCTTGTAGAAAACATAGCGCGCTCATATTGTTAGTGGTGGTGAATTTTCATATGGGGCAGCACCCTAGTAGGCATGTTATATCTGATGCTACAACGAGACATGCCATGCATCCTTAGGCGATACTATCTATTCCCAATCAAATATATCTTAAGCTTCCAGAAAGTTGGATAACATAGATGTTACCTAATTATATTTTCCAGCATTCTTCCAAATAAAATTAAAAAAGAAGTGTCTCTAACCTACAAACAATAGCGTTTTTGGCGGAACCCCCCTTGATAACTCCTGATTTGCGTAGCTGTTCAACCTGGATATTAATTCAGCATAAATACTAGAGATCTAAATAATATAAATATGTCATAAACATAACAACATGAATGATGAGTTATCAGTTATGTTGGACTTCTTGGGCAAACTTCACTTCTTGAGTTAGCTTCGAGGTTGAGTTAGGCCGAACATTTATTTATCTAACATGGTATTAGAGTCTAGCCCATCCAACTCATTGTGTACCCCATGTTGGACCTCCATCTTATATTGTCCAAGCTCTGGATGTCCAGTCCTGGGCATGCCAGGTGGTGTTGAGTCCCACGTCAGTCTTGATAGGGTTACTTGGTCTCTTCGTATTGTCTTGGCAATCCTCACCTCTTGAGCTAGTTCTTGGGGTTGAGTTAGACCCAAGGTCCAGTTCTTTGACAAAAGAAATAAATGCAAGAGGAGAAAGCAGGAATTGAGCTATGTCAATTCACAATGATTTTAAATCATGAAACACAACTCAGGATGTCAAGTTTCTTTTACAGACTACTATTTTTGAACACCTCTAAGACAGCTCAAGTGCTGAAAAAGGATCCATGAGGTCCCACTTTGGGATGTCACAAAACATGCTCAACCATGACACTCTTCTATAAACAAGACCAGATATCCAACTATCGGTGCTACTACATATTTCAAGGATTCAAATTCATTTACAGGCTCAGCTTCAAATCATGATGTAACATATTCATCAAAAAGAACCTCTCAGGACTACTACATTAGTAATTTCACTGACCAGGTACCAAAGCAAGAAACACGTCAAACAAACATACTATCTCTATGCCTAGTCCACAGATGGCATATCAAAATAAGTCCATTATGAATAAATTATTAGAAAGTGCTTGTCGCCAAAGCTAGATCGTGATCTCATAGTGAAGTTCTAATACAGAAAAAAAGTGAGCTGAGATAACATTTAAATAAAAAGATTGGAAGTTACCTGTTCATAAATGCAAAAGGTTCTTGCAGAAGCTAGTTCTTTGGCAAAGAAATCTTTATCCAGACAGGTTGAAGAGAACCACTGACAGCCAATTTCGGGTGCCTGCAGGCAGTCAAGCCAATCGAATCCATTTAAAAGACTTTTTGATAAGAAATAATTTGCCTAATCTTGGTAACTCAGCATGTCATAGTTTTTAGCTGAAAGAAAATGCTCCACCTATGGTCTCAGTTAATAATAGTGGTCTTGACCATGAAGCTGTTTGCCACACAATCAATTGCTGCTCACCTGACAGCCAAGTTTAGCACAGGTATCACAGCCACGAGTTCAAATTCAATAAAGAATATTAGCAAAGAAACCCCTACACTATGTCAGGCAATTAAAGTGATCAGCTAAATGCATGAAGATTTTCAAACCATTGTCTATCGATGTGCACAAAAACAAAGAATAGCATAGCAGACAAACTCCCAGAAATTTACCTGTGGAAAGTCGATGCCATAGGTAATCTTGACCTCTGAATAAGGGAATGCAGCTATAAAAGAATCATTTTTCCATACAGTAACAGGTTCTCTAAGAACAGGAGCTAATTTCTCACAGCTATTACCGCTACGATCTAATGCTGCCTTCAGCCCAGCTTCTTCAATTGCGTCCACCCATTCTCTTGCTGATCCATCCAGAATAGGAACCTGGCTCAGTTACCCGAATATTATTTTTGATACTGCCCTTCATCTAGTCAAATAAAGATATTTGCACACCATAATTTTCATGAGTAATTGCTAAGACTGCCAAAAGAAAAAAATGTATAAGTTAAAAGCAAAATTACAGCCCCTAAGGAATCTGGATAACCTATATTTTTTTTAAATATAGTATGTAATTTGACCTATAAATACTCCATCTTCCAAATTTACCACCCAAGTTGACTTTGGTGGTCAAAATAAGGAAATTCTACCATCAAATTATTGTTAATGGACTTAGACTAATACAACCACAACTTAAGCTTCTTCAAGTAATTCAACAATCTCATTAAAATAGAAGAAGCACCAAGAAGGTGCAGACTATGGTACAATGAGCTTACCAAAAAAATACAAGTGTTCCAATCTTTATAATCTGTTTATTGATAGTCCTTCCTGGCCAGCTTCAAAGAGCCTCATTCAAAGATCTTGGAATTACTCACTTGACATCACACATTATGAGGGGCATGTTCCAAGAGGTGCTGTGTTATCACATCAACAATGAGAAATTATCGGTATTCTATCTTTGGCAAATACAACATTGATTCCGCTTGAACATACCCCTTTTCTTAAATATTTATGTGACTCGTGTTTGAGCATCACCAAAGGCCCATACTATAGGGGATCACCTATGTTTGTAGTAAATCATGGTAAGAGCTGACTGAAGAAGTACCACATTTGCTTGCACCAGCATCACATAAATCAGGTCCTCATAGTAGGAGGTCCTTGAACACTTACCACTTTCATACTAAAAAAGAAAAGTCTATCAATCTCCTAATCCTTAAAATTTCTTCTAAAAGTATAGTTTCCCTGTCTTGTTTTACAATAAGCTATGGAACCCTTAGTTTTGCCAGCCAAGTTAAACAGATCTGAAGATTCCGTTTTGAAGGGGGATTCCATTAATATCCTTGTAGTATTTGAATTATGATACTAGTTAGAAGGACTTATAAGTTTCTCCAAAGCGGAAGCGGATCTACAGCAACCACGACTCATGTCACCAGCGGTTGAAAATCCTCACAAAGCAGATAAACTTCCTTTTGCCAGTCGCCATAACAAAGATATCCTCAATAGATACAGAGCGTTTTCTGTATTGGATAGCTAACCCTACCCGTCATACTAATGTGGAAAATCCTTGTTCTTTCAACACTCATAATGATGTATTTATATATTATAGGCTAGGATTTAGGAGAAGGACAAACTAATGAGCTAACAGATTAATTCGCAGCCCTTATATGAGTGGACCCGGCCCAATGGATATTTCCCACATCTCTCACTCACACATCAGCACATGCTCAAGCTTCATGAACAACAACATACACATTGAAATCCCACAAGTGGGATTTGTGATGGTAGAGTTCACGCAGATCTTAAGCCTACCTCGTGGAGGTAGAGGGGCTATTTCTGAAGAACCCTTGACTCAACAACAATAACATACCCAGTATAACCCCTCAAGTGGGGTCTAGGGAGGGTAGGATGTACAAAGACCTTACTTTTACCTTTGTAGGGTAGACAGACTATTTCCGATAGACTTTCGACTCAAATAAAAGAAAAACAAAGCATTTTTGACAGTACCCCACAACAACTAAAATGGGAAATCAAGACAGACTAGAAAGGAAAAAAGTATATAACAAAAATAATGACAGAAAAGTGGCAAGATTGACACAACAAAAAAAACATGTAGCAATGGACAAACTAGAAGATACTAAGCAAGAACTAACCAGGAATACTATTAGTAAGAAAAAAAAGGGGAAGAACTAGTGAAGAAAACATGGCATCAGTAAGGAATGTAGTCCAAAGCATTCAGAAAAAGGAACAGTAACAACAATAAAATAGTGCAATTACCTAGAAATAATAAACAACAAAAGGTAACAAATATCAAAAACATAAAACTACATGGAATAAGGCTAGTACTACAACAAACATAATGGTTCAGACTACTTGACGGATAAACAGTTCTAAGATTGGAAGCATTTCACAGAGAAATTGGCTTGCCATTACACCAGACAAATTGTTAGAAAACTTAGACTGTCTCCTGTTACAAATCTATTGTTGCAAATGGATGAGAATTTCTCTCAAATGCGTCATCAACTGGATAACTTTTAGAATACACTATCTGCTTGCTCCCAAGCAAGAACTAACTAATTGGAATCCAGGAATATGTTCCGAGTCCAGGGCTTTGACAGCAAGGGTGACTGTATTCCCTTGGAGAAAGACACGCTTTGCTAAGCTCTTCGATTGCCTGATGAACATAAGGTGCATCACTAGGTTATGAATGCTTCAAAAAATGTGTGCTGAAGGTCATAGAAGAGCCACTTGAAAGCTATTTGACAGACTATTATTTTAATGGCATGTCAATAGCAATATGTTATGATGACGGTCTTTGGACGCCATTTGATAGTGAAGGTGCAACATTTTCTTGTTTTGGTTTTGACTCGCTTGAAAATGACTTTGCATAGGCACTAACACTAGAAAAAGATGTTTCAGATATATTGCAGTCACAATGCCATATATCACTCTTATTTGGCCCAATGCGTGAGGCATGTGCAATTTCTTCCTATTATTTGGTCTCTAGTGTGTTCATGTCAGAGGCAGAGATTAATATTTGTGGGCTGCTCTGTTTCAGTATGCTGCTCTTGACTGTAGTAAAAAGAGGATTCGATAACAACTTGAATTTACAGTGCTCATAATGTGTTCGCCTAAGATTGTTGAATTTATTAAATTTGAAGTGCTTAATGATTATTGATGATGCACTAATCTTTGATGATGTGTTTACAGCAATATAACCGCTAATGTCTTTGATGTTGCACTAGTTGTTGTTCTAGATGCTGCAGGTCAAATTCACAGAGAAGGAATTGAACAAAACCTTCATTGGACAAACGCCATGGACTGCATTTTGAAACAGCCCAAATTGGTGGTTTCGATTAATTACACTTGGAATTTGGATACACCGTCGGGATCTCAAAATGAGGAGGCCAATTCAAGAAATAGTGTAGCTTGGTTCTTTGGCATATCTCTTCATAGGGATAAAACTAGCTTGCAAGGAGTATGTAGTAACAAAGGGCTATATTGCGTCAAAAGGACATACGAAGTTGCTAGTTAGTGTTGTATCGCATATCTACATCGTTGGGATTGTGTTTTTTGAGTCAATTAATCTCCCAAAAGCAGAAGATTGGAGTCTCCCTGCTATCTGTAGAATTTTGAGTACTGTAATGCTCATCGGTAAATTTGTAAGAAATTCCCCCATCTCCAACCTCAAACCAGCTGTTGGTAATTAGTATAGCTTTTTCCTTCATAGCTCCAATGAGAATCATCACTATAATATCAATGTTGTACTACTCTTATAGTGGCCAGAAGTATTGTTATGAATGGGCGTGGACCAGCAGCCCAACATGGCATTAAGTGGCTATGTCTGGGATCTCTTGTAAGAATGAAATAGGTTTATG
This sequence comes from Solanum lycopersicum, assembly GCF_036512215.1. NCBI lineage: Eukaryota > Viridiplantae > Streptophyta > Magnoliopsida > Solanales > Solanaceae > Solanum > Solanum lycopersicum. Next base: position 5,668,032 of record NC_090806.1, read on the forward strand.
CTTATTTTGTCTATACTTCTCACCTCCAATTCTAAAATCTCTTAAAATGGAAATGGAAGTAATATTGCCAGTTAAAATATAAATATAATAAAGCTGCTAGTGTTAAAAACAGTACCTCAACTGATGAATCGTGAGTATCAGAGGTTTCAATTTGCATACTGCAATTATCAACGCCGGTAGCCTCCAAAGCAGAAAGCAAGTGTTCAACGGTATTAATAGAATGTCCATCTTTACACAATGTAGTACATAATGCAGACTCCTTGATGTAATCAGTAGATGCAGGAATGACATTTGAACGGAATTTGAAGTACCTACCGACTCCTGCTAACTCCCGTAAGATTGTGACAGTAGAAAGCTTGCCGGAATGAAGACCGATTCCGGTGAGTTGTACAGAATTAGCTACCGTTTGCTGAATCTTACCGGTCTGTAAAAAAATAAGAATGAATAATTTTGTCAGTTAACAATGACTTCGATAAATTCGATTCGATTGAGAGAAAGTTGATTACCGGAATCCATGAGATTAAGCTCGACGAGTTGCGAGCTGTGTTGATGTTGAAGGCTCGAGTGACCGCCATTAATGGAATCTTAGAGAAATTGAACCCAAGGGCTTTTTTACTTAAACTAAATGTTAATTTCATGATTAGCAAAATTAATTTTGTCTTTAAAATGGCTTAATACTAAAAACTCGACGATTATATGCTACTGTTAACTAACACACTATGTATTTTTTTATTGTATTAATATATAAAAAATTATAATATATAATATATTTTATATAATTTTTTTAAAAATTATATGTTTTAATCCATGTGATGTAGTATTTTCTTGTGCATTTAAATTTTAGGGAAAACTTATATAAATATATTAAGATAAAAAAAATATTTATTATTTACACTAATAATATTTTTTTACAATCGACTACTTTTAATTTATTTATAATATTAGTTTAATACATATTACAAAAAATAATGTATTATTCACATATAATACAAATTTTAATGATGAATAATACATTTATATACATTTTAATACAGGTATAATATAATGTGACAATTTTTTAACAAACATACATAATATGTTTCAAAAATAATTATAATTCAAATATATTGACTATATAATTCACTTTTAATACATATTATAGATTTATTACAGTATTACTATCAATGATAATAAATAAAAAATATCGCTAAAATTATTAATTATTTTTTAAAATATATTAATTTATGTATTTTTTCCTAAATTTTAAATATATATAACTTACACATATAAAAATTAGATAAAAGATTTAACATTTTAAAAAAATTAAAATTTTAGAATATTAATACCCTCCTTAAACCCTCCCCAATTTCCAGCCACCTACCGGTTTCTTCTGCCGCGCCGCCGCAATTGGTGCCGTTCACATACATACGACGACGTTTTGAGGATAATCATGAACGCTCCATCACCCCACCGCGAAGACGATGAACACGAAGATGAGGTCTTCTTAGAGGATAGTGATATCATTGAAGAAATTAATGTTGATGAAGAAGGTAGAAAAAAAATCCAATCTTTTCTCTCCAAAATCCTATTAATTGCTTATTTGAAGTTAGATTTGTGTCCAATTACAAAATTAGAGAATATCTTTGATTTATGGTTGCAGAGCTTGTTGATGCTGATGATGATGATGAAGAAGATGAACAAGGAGGAGGAGAATTCATAGGTAACTCGGCTTGGCTCAGTTACTTGTAGAAACTTTAAAAAAAAACTTTTAGCTTTCTATCTCAACCGGCAACTAAACACTCCAATTGTGTCTTATGGACACCTGAACACTGATGTGACACATAATTTTGGAGGTGTTTAGATGAGCATTTCGTAAGTTTGAATGTTTAACTTAAAATAGTGAGGAAGAGTTGAGGTATCTAGATGTGTATACTCAAAATTGGAATGTTTACATGTCACCTGAGACCAAATTTGAGTGTTTGTTTATGTATTTATTATCTTGGTTACTCATATTGCTACTGTATTTTACTGCAATTACAGACTTCGCAAGATTTAATTATTGCTGTAGTTTTCGGTTTGTACTTTGGGTTACTTATTTTGTGGTTGGGTGATTTTCTTTTGGGGGGGTTAAGGTTAAAATTTGTTTGTTTAATTAGTACACTGATATGGATATTTGGGATAATGGTTTTCAGATGAAGCTGATGATTCCCTTCATACGTTCACGGGCCACACTGGTATTGTACTTCTTTTATATTATTTTAACTTAATTTGATATTGAATGATGAACATCGATATACTATTCTGTTGCAACTTTCATCTTAATTCTGGTGTAGCTTAAAACGGGAGTTCGCCTGGTGTATCTTGAGTTCACAATTTAGGCATGAATGAAGAAATCCTGGCCATTCTGTGTGTGTTACTGCCAGGTTTTTTAGCTACTAAATAGGGGGAGCTTTGCCTTTATCGTGGAGGTGGATGCATAGTAGAAGCTACAAGTTCCTCGAACGTAGTAGCTTTGACTCAGACCCTGTATATGTGTTATAAGAAATATACTGAATTGGACAAGTATTAAATTCTTTATCTAGTAATACAAATAGTAAATCAGTTCAATGTCATTTAAAACCATAAAGTTCAAATCTTGGATCCGCCTCTACCTTTAGTCGGGACAATGCTTAGGGTTGATATTTCTTTTGATTATGGTACTTGAGATGAGGGACTTATATTTAATTTTATTCATTGGAATAAGCATTGTTGAATCTTCAGTCAAATAAGCAAAGCTAATTTGTCCAACAGGCAAATGTTCATGGTGAAAGAAAAAACAAGTGGTCATGGTGGATCATACAGACTACTCTCTGTCCCAAAAGAGAGTGATATTTTTCTATATTTAGAAGCAATTTAACTCTAAACTTCCTCTTTTATCCATAATGGGATAATTTGACACACAAGTATCCACGGCTTATTTTAGACTACAAATTTCAGACGTCTTTCTTTCCCTTATAAACGTTGTGCCCTGTTTAAAATATCACACAAATTGGGATACAGGGAGTGTATTGCTAAAGACATATATGGATCATGGTGTAATAGTATTGAAGAAACTAGAAACCAGATTTTAAAGCTTAATACCAAACAAGTGTTATGCGCGGAACATGAAATCGGAAATGGACTATGTTAGTTAACATTGGCCTTTCTTGGAACGAGATTGTTCTCACTAGACACCAGATTCCAAAACTAAATACCGTAGTAGTTTCATACATGGAATATAAAATTGGGAAATGGGCTATGTTAATCTTGGCCTTTCTTGGAACGAGATTGTTCTTGGAGGACAAGATTCAACTTTTTCCAAATTAATAAAAATTAGGATCAGGTTTATAGCCAACTAATCAACATGATTTTGTCTGGGGGCTTCTATTTTTTTTTAAAACAACATATTTTTCAATAGAAGTGAACAAAATACGTGATCAAAACATGAAAAGGAACAAAATATGATATGATTATAGCTTAACTGCGGTAGCTTTTCATATTCTGATGAGAACTTAATCTGATATATAAGCAGGATTTTGCATCAGATGTTGGTCCTCGTTTTGGTATTGTGTACAGGACTTTCCCACACATCACCGTAACTGTTTACCTTATTAAAAAAATTGCGTCTGATGTTTGGTGAAGTGAAACCTACTTCTGACAAGATGGTTTTACTTACCTCATTGACACAGTGGTCACAAAATATGGAGGTATAAATTTGGTTTACATGGGTGTTGTAGTAAATAGTAAGTTGTAGCACTGAGTTAATTAATGTCAATGCTTCCTGTTTGGGTATAGTCTATAATTAGTTTGTATGTAGGTGTGCTTACTGTTTTCCTTATAATTTAACCGTTTCCTCTTTATAGGTGAACTATACACTGTTACCTGCAGCCCAACAGATGCCAGTTTGGTGGTAACAGGTGGTGGAGATGATAGAGGATTTATGTGGAAGATTGGTCAAGGTGATTTTGCTTTTGAGTTGCAAGGTAATTGAGTCGTGACTAACAATTTTGTATACTGATTAGATGAGTCTTACTCATACACCTTTTAATTTGAACTCTTTGAGATATGGTGCAGGTCACACAGATTCTGTATCAAGTTTGGCTTTTAGTTCTGATGGTCAGTTACTTGCTTCTGGGAGCCTTGATGGGAATATAAGAGTATGGGACATAACTTCAGGTGGTCTGAAGGGCACACTTGAAGGTCCTGAAAAGGGAATTGAGGTGAAACATTTTCTCATGCGTAAAAAATTCCAATTTTCTGTAACAATTTGAGATCAATCATGAACTGTGAAGTTGCTCAGTGGGTCAGGTGGCATCCAAGAGGACACGTGGTGTTGGCAGGTTCAGAGGATTCTTCTGTTTGGATGTGGAATGCTGATGCCAGTGCTTTCATGAACACGTTTTTAGGTCATGCTGGTAGTGTAACCTGTGGTGATTTCACTCCAGATGGTACATCCTTGTTTCTCTTGTAAAATTTCTAGTGTTTTCCTCCGTTTGAGTAGAACTGACCTTATTTTTCTTATATATGCTCTCTCAGGTAAATTAATTTGTACTGGGTCTGATGATGCGACACTGAGGATATGGGATCCTAAGAGTGCCCAAAGTATACATTTGGTAAGAGGTGAGGCTTTTGGTTTCTGGTTGCTAATATCTTCGTTTGTTTTGCATTCTAAAATTAGGTGAAAAGTAAACCTGTCATCCCCTCCCTGCCCTCCCCCCTCCTCCCCTCCCCCTCCCCCTCGCCCTCCTCCGACACACCACAAAGGTATGGTGCCTACAGATAGAAGGCCTTCTGGCACTTACAAAAAAGGGTAGAAGGCTTCTGGCAGTTGTAAATAGAATATCTTCCTATTGGGGGATGTGGCTGAGATACAAAATACTGGATAAAAATTGTGGATTGAAGCACATTTTAGTATATTGCAAAGTTGGGATCTCTTTTCTTTCATCATCAGGGACCTTAATGGATGCTGATCAATGTGTTACTTGTCTCGTTCCTTTCATTATGCTATGTTGAGCTGTCTCTCTGTACTTCCATTCCATGAAATAATGTCAGTACCTTTATCAGTGGTGAGATTTGTTGTCACTACGCTGGTCTTTTATTAGAGAAAATACTTCATTAGATTAGTACATGATTTGTGAGATCTGACCTTGTTATCGTTTTTTGTTAATTTAAAATTTCTTTATTGTTGCAAGGTCATCCGTATCACACGGAAGGACTGACATGCTTGTCAATCAGCTCGGATTCTACTCTGGCTCTCACAGGCTCAAAGGATGGCTCTGCTCACATTGTGAATATAATTACTGGAAAGGTCAGAATCCTCAATAGATGATAATTTGCCCTTCTCATTTTCCACAATGGTTTTTATGTAATTTATGTTTCCAGACCTTGGAAGCCGTTTGTCTGATAGCCGATTAAAATTTTCTCTGTCAGGTTGTCACTTCTCTGAGTGCTCATACAGATTCGATAGAATGTGCCAGCTTTTCAGCAAGGTTTTGTCTACTCCTGACATCTTTCTATCTTTCCTTGTACTTTGACCCTTTGAATTCCTTTTATCTGAACAAGGATTGGAAAAAGTTGTGCGACAATTAAACCGCAAATATGTGAATGTGCCTTGACCATTGAATTTTTGACTGTCTTATAGCAAAATAGCCTGAAGAGGAACCAAATGTTGTCAGCAAGCCTGAAGATGGTTTTAAAGAAGAGAGTAGTTATGTGGACATAGTCCAGGTCCATGATAACATTAGATCAACAAAAATAACAATAACAACATACCCAATGTAAATCCCACAAGTGGGTCTAGGGAGGGTGGAGTATACACAACCTTATCCCTACCTTGTGAAGGTAGATGTCATGTTTGATAGAAATTTGGCTCAAAGCATATCAAATCTGGCATGGAAAGGAATACCCTAGAAAAGAAGTCAATGTTGAAAATAATATTGAAAAGAAAGTAACAACAACAAAATATATGATTATCAAAGCAAAGAGAACCACAGGTTTTACTAAAATCGAAGAACAAGCCAATATGAGCGTAGCATTGATAATGAGAAGGAAAACTAAGCCACAGTTGGCAACCTGCTGACCTTCTATCCTAGTCCTCGACCTCTATAATCTCCTATAGAGTCATGTCCTCTGTAAGGTGCAAGTGAGTCATGTCATGTCATGTCTTATCTCATCTGTACGGTACTTCTTTGGTCTACCACTACCTCTCATCGGACCCACCATAGCCGACCTCCCACACCTCTTCACTAAGGCATGTCCGAACCATCCCAGTCTCGCTTCCCTCATCGGTCACTCCCACCTTCGATCTTGATTGATAATCCCCTCCTAGAATACTTATTTCTATACTAGTAATTATTTCTGTTTTGCTAAATTAATATTGGTGATCTGAAATGACTTCCAGCGCACCTTGGGCTGCAACTGGAGGCATGGATAATAAGCTTATTATTTGGGACTTACAACAGTCCTTACCTCGCTCCACATGTGAACATCCGGTATGAACTTACTTGAACAAGCAGTTGCTTCTTTAAATACTCTCTTATTTCAAGAAAGTTCTGTAATGTAGACCCCAGTTTCTTCATTGACTTGATATATGCTGATAACGCTTTGTTTAGGATGGCGTGACATGCTTATCGTGGTTGGGGCAATATAGATATGTTGCAACAGGTTGTGTTGATGGTAAAGTGCGGGTATGGGACAGTCGTTCTGGAGAATGTGTGAGGACCTTTAGCGGACATGCTGATGCAATTCAGTGTCTAGCTGCATCATCCAACGGGGAGTACCTTGTTTCTGTCTCTATTGATGAAACATCACGGGTATTTGAGATAGCAGAGTTCAACTAAGAAGAGACCCAATATTTGTGTGTTGTTGAAGAGTTCAATTAGTTACACTATTGCCTTACAGGATTTGCAGATTTAAATTGTAGTGTACTGTCACTTTATATATTCAAATTTTAAGAATCATCCTAGAACGCAACTTTTTCAAAAATTATTTGGCTCTTCAATATTTAAAGGCTGAGCATAAATAATTAATGTATTAGATTAAGTTTATGCCTATCCAACCTAACTTATTCTTAATGTGGTCTTTATTTTAGTTCATTTTAGTTTAATCTGAATTTATCGCTTGTGATTTATAATTGAACTTTTTTTCCTGTATATTCACGTTATTGAACAAAGGCATCTATATCTTTCATTTCATCAATTTGATCTGCTTTATTGTTCAAATAGATATAACTATGAGTTGTAATAAATATAGAACTGTAGGAATAATGAATTAGGCATTGGAATTAATGAAGAGAAGAAATTTATTACTCAATAATCGACGGGTGTGAGTTAAAGTGAATAAATGATGGTGAAAATAATGATGTGATTATAAATTTTATTTACATATGAAATAAATGGTTAGTAACTATAAATGTGAGTTGTTTTAACAAATAAAATTTTTGTGGATCAATTTTTCTATTTAAAAATTTTCAAATAATGATATGGAATTCTCATATCATGATTTTTGGAGAATATGAAATCCCATCTGATGATATGAAATCATGAGATGGAATAAAATCGCATGTCCAAATGTTGATTCCATCTCACTATTTCATATCGTGATATAGTATCGCATGACCAAACGTCAATTTCATCTCACGATTTCATATGGTGATATGGTATCACATGATCAAACGTCTACTAAGTAAAATAATCTTATAAAGTCATTGTTAACAGTTTGGAGTGCACTGAGTGGCACGATGCCCCATCCCTATATATACCTAGATTTTGACAATTTTCTTGCTTCAAATTCATGTTTAACTTCCCTAGAATTCGAACGATTTCCTCAAACTTATTTGGATTCTTAGACACAACATAATTACAACGAAATCCACTCTAAATTACTTAAGAACAATACTCAAACAGAAGACCATATCAGCTGAACTCAACAAAACCTCATAGCAAAGAATGAAACACTAACTTTAAGAAACTCATCAAAAACTCAAATTTATCAATATTTATGATGAACTCGATAATATAAATCATTATTAGCGTGTGAGTGAACGAACTCATCACTGTGGAAGCTTACATACCTATTAGGGATCAAACCCTTGGCGAAATTCCTCGACAAATCTCAAGAATCTTGACAAACTCCTTGAACCTCTCCTTTTTAATCTTTTTAAATTCCTCTCAAAATCTTAAGCCTATTTTAGGATTGTGATCTTAGACCCCTAAAATATTAGTAAAAACGTTTAAAGAATACTGGATAAGAAAAAGTCCAAAATACCCCTTATTCATTCGGGCAAACATTTTTTAATTAGACAGACTTAACTCAAACGGACATATCTATCCATCCGAACTCAGAATTTAGCAAACTCGATGGCGTTGGAAAGAGGATTCAAAGACCTTTCATTTGACATGTTATGAGCCATCTAGCTCATTTTATAGCGAAAGTTATGGTCGTTTGGAGTTGACCCAAAACTCACAACTTAAGCTCAGAACAAATCTCAACTAATTCTTTTCAAATTAGTTTTTTCTAAATTTTGCTCTTTCTAAGGCCAATGTGTTACAACTTAGGTGCAACCTCCTTGACTGGGTGACTTGTACAGACCCCTAGACGGGTCATCCAAGTCACCACGAGTCGTCTATGGTGTCCAAGTCACTCACGACATCCTTAACGGAACGTGGTCCCCTACACGGACCGTCTAGGATGTCGTGAAGGGTCCATGGTCCATTTTGAATTCGTGGACTTGCCTAAATTTTTCCTTTTAGCCCTTTCTGGAATTTTGAAGTGTTACAATAGGTCCTGCCCAAAGTTTGTTATTGTTACAATAATTTTGATCATAGTTCAAATTTATTTCAATTTTTTCACTTAAAAAGTATAACTTATAAGATTATTGTGGTTGATCCATTAAGCAATATTAATATGAATTGGAACGGTCTCAGAGACCCTTGTACTTGTCACTTTTTGTCACCTTCCCTCCTACTCCAGACTTTTCCAACTGAACCCTCGAATCCACTGAAACCCAATATGATGAACCCTTTTTTGACCTGTCATCTCATGTGGCAAAAGTAGTTCAAGTGCGTAAATCACGCCCATTTTAGGAGCGTGAAATGCTTTTGAAAGACTAATAACGGTCACTTTTGCCCATCTTCCTCAAAATTCCCCTAATTTCTTCTTCAAATATCCTAAGTTTCTTCTCTTTCTCACTCTTTTATCTCTCTCCAAAATTCTTTACTCCGAATTTCTTCTTCTTCTCCACAATCGATTAGGCGCAGTCTATATTTTATTTTTCTCACATTTATCTTACTTGTTAACTATTTCGTTCTTCACAATGATTGTTCGTTTTTTGCTATTATGGGCTTCATGATGAACTTAAGATGTCAAGACCATCAACAAATTCACGAAGAATGTTTTGGGGCTGTCAAAAATACTCAAATGGTAAGGGATGTGAATTTTTTCGATAGGCTGATATGGTTGATCGTACATACCAAGAACAATACTACATGAAGAATCAATCACCAAATGTTGATCATGGAAGGCATGAAAGACATGGGAGATAGAGCATTAGTATTGATATCAGTGTTGTTGTGATTGTTTGTCATTTGGTTTCTATATTTTGTATTTAAGATGTATCAATGATTTATTTATCTAAGTACTATGATAATGTAACAAAATCTATGAAAGTGTCCAGATTAAGACTTATAATTATCACAACAAATTCTTACGCAAAAATAACTTGTTTGTCATAATAAGTTAACGCAACAATTGAAAATTAAGTCAATAGTGGAAAATATCATAGACAATTGAGAATTTAGCTAGGCAAAACATGAGTCTTTTTTACGAAACATTATGTGTATTGAGTGCTTGGTGTAGACTGAGCGGCTCATTTGTAACTTTGTTCTTGTAGCTGCCTTTGTGTAATTGTAGTTCCACCCTTCCACCTTAGTCCATTTGGTTTGTAATCAAGATCGATATTGGTAGGCACTGAACTCTTCAATGGTGCAGAATGTAACTCTCTATCAGTAGTTCTGACTGTTACAAGGTAATACTAATATTAGTTAGAGATTCTATAGAATCAAACTAAAGGTCCTTAAATGATAATACTTACCCTCTCGATCACATCATCATTTGCTCCAAATAGCACAACAAAACAGTTGTTGTTGGCTTCTCTATTCTTGGCCTCTTGTATCTGGGATTTTCACCACCTCTTTTAATTTTGCTACTCTTCTTTGAGCCAATAACACTAGTAGTTGACTGCTGAGTACTAAATAGACTTGTTGGTTAAGCAACACTTGCACTTCTACTAGCAGTTGTTGTAGCAGTAGTTGCACCTCCATAAGTTGTTGAAGTAGTGACTGATCTTTTAGTAGTTGCACCACCACTTCTACCAGTTACACCTGTAGAAGCTGCTGAAGTAGTTGCACCACCATTTTCACCACTACTATCACCTCTAGCACCACCAGTTACACCGCCACTTACACCTTTAGAAGTTGCAGTAGCACCACCAATATATCCACCTCCATTAGTATAGCCATTTTCCTACATACAAATTTTTGTCAAACAGAATTAAGAAGTATTGATAAAAATAAACTTAATTAACAAATTTGAAGAAGTTAAAGCAAAACTTACAGCAATTGGACATCCTTTCTTGTTATGTCCAAAAATTTTACACAAAGAACATTTCATTTTCTCCCCTTCCTTGTAGCCTTTCCAAAACTTCTTCTTATTAGGCTCATTACTATCTTTAGTCTTTTTTTTCCTTGGTCTTCGTGGCATAGGAGTGATTTCAGGTGGCTCAATGGATGGTCTTGTACTCTTGGACCACATCTTCATATTTGTCATAGGTTGAATGAACTTACTTTAGGCCTACAGACCTTCAAATATGTTTCCTTGTTGTAATAGTGATCAACAAATGACTCAAAATCTAGATCCTTGTTATGCATTGCAGTAATTTTATATGCACGAGGAATCCCCTTAAGTTGTCATGACTACAACTACACACTTTTCTTTTGAGATTAACAACATGTTTATATGGTGGATGCAGAATCTCATAGTCATTATCTCCATTAAACGTAACCTCACATGTGGTTGCATGTTCAGCATTATCACTAAGAATTTGCATAGCCATAGGTGACACATCAATAATTCATTTTTCAGAAAACTCCCTCATTTGAGTCATTCTATTCATGACTTCGGCTCTAATTTCCTCTAACATTGTGATGATTGATTTGAATATAGCTGCCAAGATTCAACTATTGAATGTCTCATAGGTATTATTCTCAACTATGTTACACTTGCTCTAAATCATGTTTGATGCACTTGATAAATTAAGACCATGTGTCCTTAGATTCTTTATTAACCATTGCTCATGCTATAAGATACATCTGATTATTTCCATATTTGAAAATGCAAGACAACAATTCACCTTTATACACACCTTTCAAAAATGCACCATCAAAATTAATTATCATTCTACACCCCTCCATCCAATCACTTTTTAATGCTCCAAGAAAAATATAAATCCCTTGGAATATCTCTTTTCCAGGAATTGTATTCTTCAATTTCTTAACAACCACAGTAATTCGTGGATCTGTAGACTTCAGCTCCTCAACATAGTCATACAATCTAGCAAATTCCTCTATGAAATCACTCATATGCTCATTCATTACTTTCTTTTTTTTGCTCTTCTACAACTTGTTTTACAAACATACAATTCATAATCCTTTTATATCAAGCCTTGAATCTAATTTAGTTTGATGCTAGGCTCGCTCATGTTTATGTCTTTGTAAGTCTTACAAATTTAGTTTGGAGTACACAACTTGTGTCTTGTTATTTTGAAACACTTGTGGACAAGAAAATATGTCTTCACAATAAAATTTATAGTTTTACCCTCGATACTTTCAAGAATATGTCAAAGACAACCCTTCTTAAGACATTTTGCCCTGATCCTTTACTTGTCATTAGGTTTAAGTTTAATGTTCATCCTTCTGAATGAAATAAGTCGTAGTGCTTTCCTAAATTGAACATTATTCACAAAAGTCATATACAACTGATTTTTTCTTATTTTTTTTGCAGTTGGGTCAAAATAAACCTTTATACTTGAATTCCTAAGTGGTGGATCTACAACCTCATTAGAATCAACAGGATCCCCTTCATTTTCCCAAATATCACTACCAGGATTTGAGCTATCAAAATAGAGGTCATCCATACCCAATTTTCCTTCATATCTTCCCCTCTTTTTCTTATAAATATCTTCAAAATCAGCATCGATATCTACAAGACTATAAGATATCTCATCTACATTTATTTTAGTAGTATTTTTTTGATTAACTTGTTCTTAAATTTTTGCCTGCCTAGCTTCAACAAACTCAATATTTAAGTCACTTAAGTCATCAATGTTCTCATCAACATCATAAAGTGACTTAGAATCAGATTGTTCAGCATCTACATGTACATCAGATTCATCAGTTGTTCGAAGGTGATAAGAAGAAAAGTCATTATCTTGACCTTGACCTACATCTTTATCTAAGTCCTCTAAAGAATCCTTAGGAGCATTTGTCTCCTTATTCTTATCCTTTATTATCCTAGGTTGCTGATCTTTTACATTTATATCATTTTTATCATATAGTTGAGGAAAGACATATCAGTCCTAACATTTATAACGGTAGGTGGGGTGGTGGGCAGTAGGTGGGGGGTTACCTTTTTTGGGAGTAAGCAATCTGGCTATTTGCATCTCAGTAGGATTCTCAACAATTAGTACTAATTTGATGTACCATGTATATACACATCAACTAAGTCCCCACCCTTTAAGTTGTTAATAAATCTCAACATATCAACATTACTTTTCAACACATAAAAATCACCTTTTTTGTTATCTTTACACCCAAATGTATCAACTTTGTCAACTCTCAATTCTCTCGCTAATTTATGACAAAACATAATATGAAGTTTATCCATATCGATTCTGAGTTTATCAAGATCAGAAATTCCATTAGCATACCGGAGTTCAGGCTCAGATAAAAAACAACCACCATAATACAATTGAAGTGTAATAATTGTTGAAGCCATATTCCTACCATGCCTGCAAAGTTATGTAAATACGTTTAGATGATTAACAAAAAATCCTAAATGACAAAAAAACCTTAATTTACAAAAAGCCATAATCGACAAAAAAATCTAATTTTAAACTTATTCTTTACGGAATACAACAAAATCCTCTATAATAATATGATATAATCCACTAACAAGAAAGAAATTCAACGCAATTGGTAAAAAATATATAAAAAAATGAAAGATACGAAAAAACCCTAGGTTCAGCAGATATTCAAGACAAATGTCATTGAATACATAATACTTCTACAAATTGTTATTAGGCATGTAAAAAATCAAAATCTTTCCTAAAATCACACCATGACCTCTGCAATTGTACTAAACCCTACCGTGAACTCAAAACATCAAATTAAAAATGAATCATAAAAAACACAACCGCAAAACAAAGAGAAGGAAAATCAGTCAACAAACTTACAACTATGGAGTGAAATGCGAACTCAAACACTTCACAAAATCAAACAAAATCGCGGTCATGAACGATGTAAATCGGGACTAGAGAGTACAAAGGTCTAGTTGAAAAGGAAAAAAGAAAGAAATGTTTGAAAGAGAAAGCAATAACCTATTTTTAAAGATGTCATTTCCTACGTGACATTCGTAAAAAAGTTACTGTGGCTTTTGTCGATCACGCACCACTGAATGATCAAAAAAAGGATTTAGAATGTCGGATTTTAGTGGGTTCGAGGGTTATACCGTCTAAATTCTTTATAAATGTATTAATTGCGTATTTATTAAATTAATAACTAATTCAATATCTTACTTCCTATATTCGTATATAATTTCTTTAGAAGTACTCTTTAGCTTGCAATGAATGTGGAAGGTGAAAAAACTTTTAAAACATTTTGATCAATAAATATTGTATTTTTATTAAATAATTTATAACATTTAAATTTAACGCAGACATAAAATCGTAATTTAATTAGCTTAATTTAGGTTTTAATCGACAGTCGAAGTCGGTATCCCGCAGGCCCGCCCGCACCCATCAACACACTTGTTCGAGTCGGTCTTTCACTGATTTTTTATAAACCCCACAACCCAAGCCCTATAGTAAGTTTTGCTCTACCTCACTTCTACTACCGCTCCGTCGCCTCCTCCGTGAATCCATTTTTCACGGCCACAGGACCACCGTCGGTCTCCGGTGACAACTCAATTCGCAAATCTCTGGAGACATTTTACGTCCAAACGATTATCGAGGTTTTGTAGTTCAGTTAGGGTTTTTGTACTTCGCTGCTCTTATGTAGGTTGAGATTTTGACTTCTAACGAAGTTATGTGGAGTGGAAACGGACAAGATATGTGGAACAATAGTAACATAGCACCACCAGGTACTAGCGGAGGACCACCGCCGCCGCCGCCGTCGATGATGCAGCCACCTATGATGCCTCCGCCACCTGGTACGAGTTCAGTACAGCCTATGATGCCTCCTGGAACAAGTGGTGGAGGAGCTAGTGGTGCTGGACCGCCTTTACCACCTCCATCTTATACTGTTTTGCCGACTGAAGCTCAGCTTGAAGAGAAAGCTAGGAAATGGATGCAGCTCAACTCTAAGCGGTATAGTGATAAGCGGAAGTTTGGATTTGTGGAGACGCAAAAGGAGGACATGCCTCCGGAACATGTTCGGAAGATTATTAGGTATTTATTCTTTGCAATTCTTAAATTGTGCATTTTTAGGTGTATAACATCATAAAATGCAGGTAATCTATTTGTTGGGTTTAGTTTAGCTTTTAGGTAATTTGAATAAATGCATTAGTTGGTGTGTATTATCAGATTTTGAGATCGTGCTAATGTATTTAGGAGAGACGTTGTGGTTTAATTAATTAGGTAATAGGCTGGGAATTTTCTTGCAATTGTATATGACTGAGGTTTTTTCAGATTACAGTACATGGTTTGTTAGAATTGCTCCAAATCTATTTGTAGTTTTTTTTTGTTTAGTTTATTGATAGCATTAGAGTGTGAGCTTTCTAAGAAATAAATACCTGTAGTGAAATTGTCGAAGCTGTAGGTTTGGGGAAGTTTGGGAGTAAACCAAGGGTTTTGTTACGTGGAATCTAAGTGCTTATTTTTTACGGGGAACAGTAGTTGGTTGTGTACGAGAGCACTAGTTTGGGAAGTGGCGTACATTTTCACAATTAACTTGAGCTTTGATGCTTCTAATTGAGGTTCTTCTTTGTTTAAATAGTGGGTATATGAAAGTAGTGGTAAATTGGTGTTTACAATGTGCTTTCTTGAGTTCTGATATTTGGTGGGGCGTCATGACCAACTTTGTTGTTACAATATGTGCGCAATTAAATTTAATGAACACCTGGAATGTAGAGCCTTGTAATAATGCAGGGACGGGGACTGTCAAATATTATTAAGAAGAGAAATGAAAGAAAAAAGAACGTCTTATCTCAGAATGTATAGATCTTCAATTCAAGTTCTTTTGCTCTATATCTTTGATCTCCTTGAAGTTCTGATGTCAGCATAGAAAAACTGCTTTCTTCCACTGTCTCAACATCACTTGTACTTGGAAATCGTAACTCTGGCGAACCATTAAAAAGAATAAATCATGATTTGGGTGATAATGTTTCCTTAGCTTTATAAATATGTGATTTTGTTGTACTTCTGTTCTGGTTTGCTCATTGAGCATATACATATTACAGGGACCATGGGGATATGTCTTCAAAAAAATATCGTCATGATAAACGTGTGTATCTCGGAGCTCTTAAATTTGTACCACATGCTGTTTACAAACTCCTTGAGAACATGCCTATGCCGTGGGAGCAGGTACTACTTATAGCCTTTTTGATTATTCTATTCTGACTGTGCTTTGTCTTGTTACTAGTCAAATCTTCAGTTTGTTCTAAAATACTTCTTTATTTAATAGGTTCGAGACGTAAAAATCCTGTACCATATTACTGGTGCTATTACATTCGTTAACGAGATTCCATGGGTTGTTGAACCTATATATCTGGCTCAGGTATGCCAACTTCGCTTTGCTTTGGTTTTGTTTCCAACTACACTGAGTTATATATGGTTAGACTGATTCATAATTATGAAATATTCCAGTGGGGCACAATGTGGATCATGATGAGAAGGGAGAAGAGAGACCGGCGACATTTCAAGAGAATGCGTTTTCCTCCCTTTGACGATGAGGAACCACCGTTAGATTATGCTGATAATCTTTTGGATGTTGATCCTTTGGAGCCAATCCAGTTGGAGTTGGATGAAGAAGAAGATTCTGCGGTTTATAACTGGTTTTATGACCACAAGCCACTGGTGAAAACAAAGCTTATTAATGGTCCTAGTTACCGCAGGTGGCATTTGTCCCTCCCTATAATGGCAACACTTCACCGACTGGCTGGACAGCTTCTTTCAGACCTGACTGATCGCAATTACTTCTACTTGTTTGATATGGAGTCTTTTTTCACGGCTAAAGCATTGAACATGTGCATACCTGGTAAGAAATATTCTCAACTAGTCCTTAGTTCTCTTTTTTCTATCTTCTGAGTTCTTAGCTAATTTGTCTGCCGAGGAAATGCTGGTGGTCTGAACTGCTTTAGCTCTGCCTCGCTGAAAGATTATCCTCTGATGGAATTCTAGATTTTCTTTATTCTGCCTATTTCCTGCATAACCTTATCCAGAAGGTATACCTGTGTGATTGGTAGTTCAGGAACCTAAAAATTATGATAATTCTGAGTTCTCCCATGTGTTCATTATTTGGTGGGGTATTTCCATGATAGCCATGCATATTTGGCTTTCCTATTCTAATTTAGGTAATAAATAGGTAATGTGTCACATTTGAACACGGTTTCCTTCTAATATCTATTGTTCTATCCCTTTTTCCTGGATTAGGGAGGGTAATTATTTTTCACGGCACGTGTTGATCCGTTGGTAGATTCTCTTCACTAAGAAGCTTTTATTCTGCAGGTGGTCCAAAGTTCGAACCTTTATATCGTGACATGGAGAAAGGAGACGAAGACTGGAACGAGTTCAATGATATCAACAAATTGATCATCAGGTCACCACTTAGGACAGAGTACAGAATTGCCTTCCCTCATCTCTATAACAACAGGCCAAGAAAGGTCAGGCTTGGCATATATCACACTCCGATGATCATGTACATAAAAACAGAGGATCCTGATCTACCTGCTTTTTATTATGATCCGCTGATACATCCCATAGTCACCAAGGACCGAAGAGAGAAGAAAGTTTCTGATGACGACGACGATGATGATTTCGCCTTACCTGAGGGTGTGGAACCGTTGCTGACAGAGACTCCAATCTATACTGATACTACTGCTGCTGGTATCTCCCTATTGTTTGCCCCACGCCCATTTAACATGAGATCTGGTCGAACAAGACGTGCTGAAGATATTCCCCTTGTTTCTGATTGGTTTAAGGAGCACTGGTATGCTTTCATCTTTTCTTTTGCTTATCTTGTTTGTCATGGTAAGTTAATCCTTAATACTTCAAATGTATTAACTATCTATTTTGTTTCCTCCAGTCCTCCATCATATCCTGTCAAGGTTCGTGTCAGTTATCAGAAGTTGTTGAAATGTTTTGTATTGAACGAATTGCATCACAGACCCCCCAAGGCCCAGAAGAAGAAGCACCTCTTTCGCTCACTTCAAGCCACAAAATTTTTCCAAACCACAGAACTTGATTGGGCAGAGGCTGGTCTTCAAGTTTGTAAGCAGGGATATAATATGCTGAATCTCTTGATCCATAGGAAGAACCTGAACTATCTTCATCTTGATTACAATTTTAATTTGAAGCCTGTTAAGACACTAACTACCAAGGAGCGTAAGAAATCACGGTTTGGAAATGCTTTCCACCTGTGTCGTGAAATTCTGCGTTTGACAAAGCTTGTTGTTGATGCCAATGTCCAGTTTCGTCTGGGAAATGTTGATGCGTTTCAGCTGGCAGATGGCTTGCAATACATTTTCTCGCATGTTGGTCAGTTGACGGGTATGTATCGTTACAAGTACAGGCTTATGAGGCAGATTCGAATGTGCAAGGATCTGAAACATTTGATCTATTATCGATTTAATACCGGGCCAGTTGGAAAAGGTCCTGGTTGTGGTTTCTGGGCACCTATGTGGAGGGTGTGGTTATTCTTTCTTCGGGGTATAGTACCTCTTTTGGAACGTTGGTTAGGAAATCTACTGGCAAGGCAATTTGAGGGTCGCCATTCAAAGGGGGTGGCCAAGACTGTCACAAAGCAACGTGTTGAAAGCCATTTTGATTTGGAACTCCGTGCTGCAGTAATGCATGATGTCCTTGATGCTATGCCAGGTAACACTTTTCTGTTGTTGCTTGTCCGTCTCTTTTGGGATGCTTCTATTTAATTCAGTTACTCAACCAATGCTTTTGACTAATATAGTGGTTATTTACTGCAGAGGGGATCAAGCAAAATAAAGCAAGAACCATCTTACAGCATCTTAGTGAAGCATGGCGTTGTTGGAAGGCAAATATTCCTTGGAAGGTATTATTCCCTTCCTTTTCCCCCTCTCCAAAACAATGAGTTTTGCGTAAGACAAGTCATTCAGTTGCTTTTTTGGCTATTTGTTTATTAGGTCCCGGGTTTGCCTGTTCCTATTGAGAACATGATTCTCCGCTATGTCAAATCCAAAGCTGATTGGTGGACAAATGTTGCTCACTACAACCGTGAACGTATAAGAAGAGGGGCAACTGTTGACAAGACGGTGTGCCGGAAAAACCTTGGAAGATTGACTCGCCTTTGGCTGAAGGCTGAACAGGTAATAACTGCTGTTATTATCTGTGGTTATTTTTAATCGTTTTCGGTTTTCCTCTTATTACATTTGCTTATTGGTGAAAGCTTGGGGTAATTCATGCTCCTTTGTCGTTTTCTTGCAATTGACAGGAGCGGCAACATAATTACTTGAAAGATGGACCATATGTTACTCCAGAAGAAGCAGTAGCCATATATACTACCACTGTGCATTGGTTGGAGTCGAGGAAGTTTTCTCCTATACCATTCCCTCCGTTGTCATACAAGCATGACACAAAGCTACTAATCCTTGCACTTGAGAGACTGAAAGAATCTTACAGTGTGGCTGTGAGGTTGAACCAGCAGCAAAGGGAAGAGTTGGGTCTCATTGAGCAAGCCTATGATAATCCTCATGAAGCATTATCACGAATTAAGCGTCATCTGCTTACTCAGCGTGCCTTCAAAGAAGTAAGTTTCACCATTTGAAAGATATCATTTGAGTGTTAATATGCTGATCTGGTTGTACCAATTATGATCTTGTTGCACCATCCTATGTTGAGGAAGTTCAGATCATAGGATTCACTCTATCCAAATATCCTAAATCAAGAATGAGGCATGCTCCAATCTTACAACCGGTCCCAATTGGTCAAGTATCATGTAAAAAACCCTAGGTCAATGATAGCATTTATGAGTTTTGGATACATTGAGGTTCTGTTTCCTTTTATTCTCACTAGGGATTAGGGATTAAATGTGAATTGAATTCAAACAGACATTAGTTGATTGATTTTGGGTTTAGTTTGAACAAATTCTAGATTCATGCTCTAATATTTTCCTGGTTGTTGCTAAACTGAGCCCTCCAGAATTAGTTTGGTAGTTTTTTGTGAGAATAGCTTTCTGACAGAAGGTACTGATGATTGCATTTCACAGGTTGGTATTGAGTTTATGGACTTGTACAGCTACCTCATTCCAGTTTATGAGATTGAGCCACTTGAGAAGATTACTGATGCATATCTGGATCAGTACCTATGGTATGAAGGTGATAAGCGTCATCTCTTCCCAAATTGGATTAAGCCTGCCGACTCAGAGCCACCACCTCTGTTGGTGTACAAATGGTGTCAAGGCATAAACAATTTGCAAGGAGTATGGGACACTAGTGAAGGACAGTGTGTGGTGATGCTGCAGACCAAGTTTGAGAAGTTCTTTGAAAAGATCGACTTGACCATGCTGAACAGGTTTGTTATTGGAGCTATTGGTATTTAAATTTGATAATGGGTTTTATGGTATTTGTTTTAACCTACTTTTTATTTTCTTGTAGGCTTCTGCGTTTGGTGCTCGACCACAATATTGCTGATTATGTCACTGCAAAAAACAATGTCGTGCTGTCTTACAAAGATATGAGCCATACAAATTCATACGGGCTGATACGGGGCCTTCAGTTTGCTTCATTTGTTGTACAGTACTATGGACTTGTGTTGGATCTTTTGCTCCTTGGTTTAACTCGAGCAAGTGAAATTGCGGGTCCACCACAGATGCCTAATGAGTTCATTACCTATAGTGATTCTAGAGTGGAAATAAGGCATCCAATCCGGTTGTACTCTCGATACATTGACAAGGTGCATATATTATTTCGCTTCACTCATGAAGAGGCTCGGGACCTTATCCAAAGATATCTTACTGAGCATCCTGATCCCAACAATGAAAATATGGTTGGTTATAACAACAAGAAATGCTGGCCAAGGGATGCAAGAATGAGGCTCATGAAGCATGATGGTAATTGTTATTTAGTTTTTTCCATGTTCCTTAATTTTAAATTTGTGTAGTTAGTGTTTACGGGTAAATATTAATGAGTGTTGATTTATTTTCATGTTACTATGGAACTTGACTTCCATTTTGGTTAATTCACATTTCAGTTAATCTTGGGAGAAGTGTCTTCTGGGACATGAAGAATCGACTGCCTAGAAGTATCACTACTTTGGAGTGGGAAAATAGCTTTGTCTCTGTTTATAGCAAAGATAATCCGAACTTGCTCTTCAGCATGTATGTACCTCTTTCTGTTTGTTTTCTATTATTGCTTTCGGATGGTGATGTCTACTACCGAGAATCCTGTAGGTTGCTTAAATATATTCTTTGGGTGGTGGCAATGGGTCTGGATGATTCTATATGCCAAATCTTTTAGGAAACCGTTTTGTTTAGCATGTCTGGATTAGAGTGGTTTATGGCTTACTCTTTTATTGTGGTCTCTGTTATCTACTTACGTTGAATGAGCTTATGTTGATATGCTTGTTTAGGTGTGGGTTTGAAGTTCGGATACTGCCTAAGATTAGAATGACCCAAGAGGCATTCAGCAATACAAGAGACGGAGTCTGGAATTTGCAAAACGAGCAGACTAAGGAACGCACGGCTGTTGCCTTCTTGCGTGTAGATGATGAACACATGAAGGTGTTTGAGAATCGTGTTAGGCAGATCCTTATGTCCTCTGGCTCTACAACATTCACAAAGATCGTTAACAAATGGAACACTGCTCTTATTGGTAACATCTTGTTCTAAGAATTATTCCTGCATGAACTTTGGTCTTGCTAGTTGGTCCTTGCAACTGAGGTTTCTGGTTCGTTCTTGTAGGCCTCATGACATATTTCCGTGAAGCAACGGTGCATACACAAGAGTTGCTGGACCTGCTGGTCAAATGTGAAAACAAGATACAAACTCGTATTAAGATTGGTTTGAACTCAAAAATGCCTAGCAGGTTAGTTGTTGAATTATGTTTGACCTTGTGTCTGGAATTAGCTAGCTAAACTTTCAGTAATTATATTTTATTTGATGAATATGTTTTAGGTTTCCTCCTGTTATTTTCTACACACCAAAGGAAATTGGAGGGCTTGGAATGTTGTCAATGGGTCACATATTGATCCCCCAGAGTGATCTTAGGTATAGTCAGCAAACAGATGTTGGTGTCACACATTTCAGAAGTGGAATGAGCCATGAAGAGGACCAATTGATCCCAAATCTGTACCGGTACATACAGGTGAGTTTTGATGCTGGCTGACTTATTCTTTTGTCCGTCTAACTTATTAGCTAATACCAATTTATCACTCCTTGACAGCCTTGGGAAAGTGAGTTCATAGACTCTCAGAGAGTTTGGGCCGAGTATGCTTTGAAAAGGCAGGAAGCCCAGGCACAGAATAGGCGCTTGACTCTTGAAGATTTGGAAGTGAGTTTCCTTTCTTTTCTACATTAATAACTCTCTTTGAACTTTGGATAAGTAGGATTGTCTACAACCTCTGCCGTACTCTCTCTTAAGTGGTTTACAAGTGGTTTACAGGCCAAGCCAAAATCACATTGTTTGTAATAATTTTATATGGCTTTTGGGACTCCCAACAGGGGAAATACAGAAAACAAGCTGGTGAGAGATGATATTTTGTGCCCATTCTCTCTGTCTACTCTCTTTTAACTGTTTTCACACGGAGTCGAAATCATGTTGTTTGTGACATTTTTTATTTCCTTTAATTATTGCTCAAAAAGAAAAAAGAATACCAGAGCTAGTGGGAGATGCTGAAATCATGCCCAACACATTCTTGCTTTTTTTTTGGTGTGTGTGTGTGTTAACAGCTTTCATGCTATTTTGAGCAATTGGTTATTTGCTCATTTTGTTAACTTGCCTCTTGTGATCCATTAGGACTCGTGGGATCGTGGAATACCTCGAATCAACACATTGTTCCAGAAGGATCGCCACACCCTTGCATATGACAAAGGATGGAGAGTAAGAACAGATTTTAAGCAGTACCAAGTTCTTAAGCAGAATCCGTTCTGGTGGACACACCAGAGGCATGATGGGAAGCTATGGAACCTGAATAATTATCGTACTGATGTTATTCAAGCTCTTGGAGGAGTTGAAGGAATTCTGGAGCATACATTATTCAAAGGAACATAGTATGCTCTCTTCCTCACCGCTCTTTGCATTTCATTTATCTTGCTGGTTTCACATATTGATAGTACAGCACAGCAGTCTCTGTGCCTTACGCTCTCCTATTCAGTTAGGGTTTTCGTTTCCTGCTTGTTATGTTATGTCCTATTAGTCTTGGAATTAACAATAAATAGAAGGCTCGAACAATGTGGCAATGGTTTAAGGTGTTGTGCTGTCATTATCTGGTACAGCCTGCATGGCTAGCAATTTTACTCTTTTTTACTTTCAAGAGTGATTCAAGGATTTTTTTTTTTTTTTTGGGGGGGGGGGGGGGTGAGGTTGTGGTATGCTTTTACTCTCTGGAGTGGGTTATTTTGTCTCAGTTTTGCACAAGTTCCTTGATTCCGGTTTTGCTAACTCAGTTCCTTTTGATATTCAGTTTCCCTACTTGGGAGGGACTTTTCTGGGAGAAAGCTTCAGGTTTTGAGGAATCCATGAAGTACAAGAAACTGACTAATGCTCAACGATCTGGGCTTAATCAAATTCCAAATCGTAGGTTTACACTTTGGTGGTCACCAACCATAAATAGGGCAAATGTCTATGTTGGTTTCCAAGTACAACTGGATCTGACTGGGATATTTATGCACGGGAAGATTCCAACTCTGAAGATATCTTTAATACAGATATTCCGTGCACATTTGTGGCAGAAGATCCATGAGAGTGTTGTCATGGATCTCTGCCAAGTTTTGGATCAAGAGTTGGATGCATTGGAAATAGAAACTGTACAGAAGGAAACGATTCATCCAAGAAAGAGTTACAAAATGAATAGCTCGTGTGCTGACATCCTTCTCTTTGCTGCGCATAGATGGCCAATGTCAAAACCTAGTCTTGTGGCTGAATCAAAGGATGTGTTTGACCAGAAAGCTAGCAACAAATACTGGATAGATGTGCAGCTTCGGTGGGGTGACTATGATTCTCATGATATTGAGCGTTATACACGAGCAAAGTTCATGGATTACACAACGGACAATATGTCTATTTATCCATCGCCTACTGGTATGTGACATGTGCATTTGTTGATCAATCGAATTCATTCCCTTTGTCAGACAAGTTTTAGTTACTTGGTTCTTTTTTCAGGCGTTATGATTGGACTTGACCTTGCTTACAACTTGCATTCCGCCTTTGGAAACTGGTTTCCTGGTTCAAAACCATTGCTTGCCCAAGCCATGAACAAGATTATGAAGGTATCTCTCCCTTCGAAATCATCCATTATTTTCGTACAGTGGTGCATGCACAGTATGTGTTACAGCTGAGTTTCTTAACATCCTTATGTTCCATTATGCAGTCAAATCCTGCGCTCTATGTGCTGAGGGAACGCATAAGGAAAGGGTTGCAACTGTATTCTTCAGAGCCCACAGAACCATATTTATCATCTCAGAACTATGGAGAGATATTCAGCAATCAAATCATCTGGTTTGTTGATGACACAAATGTGTACCGTGTGACCATCCACAAGACCTTCGAGGGAAATCTGACAACAAAGCCCATAAATGGTGCAATTTTCATTTTCAATCCCAGGACAGGTCAACTGTTTTTGAAGGCAAGTGCAGTTCGACTATAATTTTCTCATGAACTCTTTGGGAGAACTCCATTGTTCAGTGGCTAATGTGTCCTGTTCTTTTCATTTACAGGTCATTCACACAAGTGTGTGGGCAGGGCAAAAGCGTCTTGGCCAACTGGCGAAGTGGAAAACAGCCGAAGAAGTGGCTGCGCTTGTTAGGTCTTTGCCTGTTGAAGAACAACCAAAGCAAATTATTGTGACTCGGAAGGGAATGCTTGATCCATTGGAGGTCCACTTGCTCGATTTTCCAAATATTGTTATCAAAGGAAGTGAGCTGCAATTACCATTCCAGGCTTGTTTGAAGATAGAGAAATTTGGTGATCTGATACTGAAGGCTACAGAGCCACAAATGGTTCTGTTCAACATATATGATGATTGGTTGAAGAGTATCTCATCTTATACAGCATTCTCCAGGCTCATCCTCATTCTGCGTGCGCTCCATGTGAACAATGAGAAGGCTAAGATGTTACTCAAGCCTGACAAGTCTATCATTACTGAGCCTCACCACATCTGGCCTTCACTTACAGATGACCAGTGGATGAAGGTATGCTTTAGTCAATGTACCTATGCTTCATCTGGTATTTGCCATACCTTGATATTGTGAAAGGAACTCTTGTCAGTGGCTTTATGATCGCTCTTCACAAGGAGAATCTCTCTTTTTGTTTTGTTTGGTAGTGCACCTGTTAGGTTTTTGACTTTGATTTGGTTGACGTATTTCTAATTCTGGATTGTTGTGCATGGTTTCAGGTTGAGGTAGCGCTTCGAGATCTCATTCTCTCAGACTATGCAAAAAAGAACAATGTGAACACATCAGCATTGACAGTGTCTGAGATCCGTGATATTATACTTGGAGCTGAGATAACTCCTCCATCACAGCAGCGCCAACAGATAGCTGAGATTGAGAAACAGGTATGCTTTTGGTCCCTCTAGTACTTGGTGAAGTAGTGTTTTGTTTTAGATTTGCTGTTGCTGATGTACATACCCTTTCAGGCTAAAGAAGCAAGTCAACTGACTGCTGTTACGACAAAGACAACTAATGTCCATGGTGATGAGTTGATTGTTACTACAACAAGTCCCTATGAACAAGCTGCCTTTGGCTCTAAAACAGATTGGCGTGTCAGAGCAATTTCTGCTACAAATCTCTATCTCCGTGTGAACCACATATATGTAAATTCAGAGGATATAAAGGTGCTCATTTTCTCCCCTTCTTTTGCTCAACTAGATGCTATACCTTTTTATCACTTTCTACCTAGAGTCATTGTTGTTAACAAAAAAAATTGTTCTTCTAACATTCCGATTTTGACTACTTGTTCAGGAGACTGGATATACTTACATCATGCCAAAAAATATATTGAAGAAGTTCATCTGCATTGCTGATCTGCGGACACAAATTGCTGGTTACTTATATGGTGTAAGTCCACCAGATAATCCTCAGGTGAAAGAAATCCGGTGTATTGCAATGCCTCCACAGTGGGGCACACATCAGCAGGTGCATCTACCTTCTGGTCTTCCTGAGCATGATTTTCTCACTGACTTGGAGCCGTTGGGATGGATGCATACACAACCAAATGAGCTTCCTCAGTTATCGCCACAGGTCAACTTCTACTGATTTTCATTTTGGTGTAGCTGTAATGAGTTATTCCTGGCATCTGGTTAGGTTTGTCTATTTCCTCTATGCACGGCTCTTCTGATGTGTGAATTATTCTGAATAACAGGATGTGACTTCACATGCTCGGGTCCTGGAGAACAACAAACACTGGGACGGAGAGAAGTGTATTATATTGACATGCAGTTTCACGCCAGGGTCTTGTTCATTAACTGCGTATAAGTTGACGCCAACCGGGTACGAATGGGGACGTGCTAACAAGGATACAGGAAGTAACCCTCATGGTTACCTGCCAACCCATTACGAGAAGGTCCAGATGCTGTTGAGTGACCGATTCCTTGGCTTTTATATGGTAAGTATGCAAGAAAGACTATTTAGTTGGATTTTTGATTGCTGCATCGGTGTGTTTCCTGCATGTTTGCGATATGCTTTCTCCAATCTAGATCCGAATCTAAATTGATATATTTTGGTGCAGGTACCTGATAATGGACCTTGGAATTACAACTTCATGGGAGTGAAACACACTGTTAGCATGAAATATGGAGTGAAGTTAGGAACTCCTCGCGAGTACTACAATGAGGATCACAGACCGACACATTTCCTGGAATTCAGTAATATGGAGGAAGGTGATACTGCTGAGGCAGATCGAGAGGACACATTTACATAATATACTGCTATCATTTTCCAATCAGAATGGTTACTTTTTGTGTTCTTGTATTGTTTAAGCTGTAATAGAGAGTGAGTGTAGTGGCGGATGGAACAAAGCTGTAAATATATGAAAATGATATTGTGGCTTGATGCCACTGTATACTTTTTATCGGAGGATGAGCCTCTGCTAGCTTTTAGCTGGTATAGAATTTTACTATTTAGCTGGGCTCTGCTTGTTTGCAGTGAAACAAACAGAGGCTTGTACATTAGAGGAGGTAAAATTGTGTTTTGGGTATTCTGAATTTCCCTTAACCCTCTATCATCTTTTTCTTCAAATTTTGTTACTACTTGTACATTGATTATTGTTTGTTCCAATACTGATTTTCTTTCTTTCGTATCATTGCCCATAAATGCAGACTGGTGTATTTAAATAATATTTCACCAAAAATTTACAGCTTTGATGTAAAGATTTTCTTAGCCAAACACCCATGGCTAGAGAGGCTGTGAGGCACCACTGCAACTTCACTTTGTAACTTCCAAGTAAAGTGTATGGGGATCGACTTTTCGCAGCTTGTTGCTGCAGACTCTCTTTGAACAACACAATATGTTTCCTATTTAATGATCTGCTGATGCTTATGGATGATGTACTTCCATGAGTGGTGCTATATGTATCTGAATAGAAAGCAAAACAGAGTAAGGCTCTGATACTCGTCTTTATCTATATAATAAAAGACATACACTTTGAAAGAACAAAACAGAGCCAAAAGTGAAATGACGTCTAAGGAATTCTCCATATGCATAAGATCGTAGAGCTCAAATACGGGACACAGGTAAAGAACAACTGCATCTCCATACAAAAACTAGTTTTACAAGATACCTTTATTTGTTCTAACAGATTTATTCCTGAAACAGAAAGGTCAAGAACTTGAAAGAGTTTTCGAGGCAAATTTCTTTCAGTAGGATCAAACTGTGAAACCTACCCTTAAAGAATTAGAATAACCAAATCAGACACAAAGGTCAAAGAATTTAGAAATTTCTTATGCACCTTTAAGAGGTGCATTTCAGTAAGTGGGGATCAAAATTCCAAATTCATCCCTAAAGAATTGAGGGCAACAAACTCTCAGCTGTTACCAATGCATAGGGTGAGTGCAGTCACAAAACTCAACCTGTCACCCTAAACATATAAACTCTTAGATAAATATCAAGAACAACAGCTAAATAACCAAACCGTCCGACTACATCATGAAGGAAGACACAACAACATTCATCTCCAAGGATCAAATTTTAAAAGACCAAATACAGTTTGAAAGAAGCAGATTGAAAAGATAAGTCCACACCTTTGTTAGTTCAGTAAAATCTGTCAGTTCAGAAACCCTTCGTACGTGCCGAGCTTAATGTCCGCAAGAGTGCTGAAGCTAGGAGGATCAGATCTGCCTTTCCTATGCTGAATCAAGGAGAATAATTTCTTCATCCCATCCACAGCCTAAAGTTCCAAGCACATTAACGATTTCCTCGATCCTCGAGTTCGCAAAATTGCCAATTGTGAACTTCTCAACAGATCCCTTCACTTCAATAAGACTATGACCAGCCTCCTTCTTTAAACCACAACTCTTCAGCATTTTTCTTGCCTCTGCTACACTATCCCACTTCTCGTCTGAAGCATATAAGTTTGATAACAAAACATAAGGCGAAGTAGAAACTGGTTGAAGCTGTAGGAGCTTCTTAGCCATTCTTTCCCCAATTACAACATCACCATGCAGCCGACAAGCTGAAAGTAAGCAACCTAAAACAACTGAATCATTCCCAAAGGGATACCTTTGCATGTGTTCTTCAGCATCTTTCAGTCTCCCAGCTCGTCCTAGTAAATCAATGAGGCAAGAGAAATGTTCAATGTCGGGAGTAACCCCATAAATCTCGTTCATAGTATTGAAGTAATATAGGCCCTCATCTACAAGCCCTGCATGATTGCAAGCGATTAAAAGTCCGAGAAATGTGACAGAATCAGGCTTTAAACCATCACTCATCATCTCCTTGAATAATTTCATAACTTTTTTCCCATGGCCATGGTTAGCAAATGCAGCAATGACACTATTCCATGAGACAAGGTTACGAAAAGTCATTAGCCTAAAAGTTGTATATGCGTACTGGATACAGCCACATTTAGCATACATGTTGACAAGGGCATTGACAACACCAATATCCACACTTGAGCTTTTTCTAATAAGATGAGCATGTATTTGCCGCCCAAATTGCAGCGAACCCATGCCAGCACATGCAGAAAGCAGACTAGCATAGGTAAACTCATCAGGCCCTCCATCAAAATATTCCACCATCTCTCTAAAAACAACCAAGGCCTTAGAATGATCATCACAACGAGAACAAGCAGCAATAAGAGTATTCCATGAAATGACATCTTTCTCTTTGATTGATCTGAAAATTTTGTCAGCTTCATTTAGCAAGTTCAAATTTGAGTACATTGTCATTATTATATTGCCTATAAAGGCAGTCCCATCAAGTTTGAGCTTGATTGTTTGGCTATGCAATTGCATTCCTTTCCCCAAATCATGTGCAGTATTGCAGGTTCCCAATAAGCCGACAAAGGTAAAGCGGTCCGGAACCAACCCTTGTTCGCACATACTTCTGTAGACTTCAAATGCTTTCTCTCTTTGATTACTTTCTACCAAACCCATTATGATTGTGTTGTAAGAGACATCAGTAAGACTAGGTGTCAATGCAAAAACTGATAGAGCATCACTACATTGACCATTTTTCATGTACATTGAAATCAGAGAGTTGGACACAAACGAAATGGACGAACACCCTAATTTGATAGACTGGGAATGTATTTGTCTACCAAGTTTCAAGGCCAAGAGGTTAGCACATGAGCTAAGAGCACTAGCAAGGACAAATTCATTGGGCTCTAGTGGCATTTGGGAGTAGAGGCTGATAGCCATAAGGTGTTTCCCATCTTGATCATAACCAGCGATCATGGCCGACCAGGTAACGAGATTTCTTTTGGACATCTCATTAAAAATCTGACTGGCAAAGTTAATATTTCCACACTTGGCATACATGTTGAGGATGTGATTGGATATGAGAACATCACCCTGTAAGCCTGACTTGATTGCAGCTGCATGAAGAGAGAGTCCATAATGGAATCCCTTGGTCTTAGAACAATGATGCAATAGTGAACCAAGAATTTCTGGTACCATTTACCATACACGAAGGGAAGTTCTCATGTACTAATACATCTCTTGTATCAAAAAGGTCTTCACTCAAGCAAATAAACCTGCACGAAAGGTTCAGCAAATAAGGGCAGAGGACAAAAGCAAAACCGTTCATAATTATAATTATAACTAATTCAAAAAAAGTACAAGTTTTTGTTGAGGAATTGACAAAATGCACAACAACAATGTGAAGATATTTTTTATCTTTGTTCAATTAATTAATAGTTGAGTAAATAATTAGTTAGTCTGTTATAAATCAAGTTAGTTAGTTAGAATCTTAACTAGCAACTTAACTCTTCACTTAGTGGGTCTATATAAACAGATTCTTGTACATGTGTATTGAATTGAATCAATAGAGAAAAGCTTCCACAAATTACTCTCTCTATCTTCTTCTTCATTACTTTGATATTCTCTATCTTCTTCTTCATTACTTTGTTATGGTATCAGAGCAGTTTTGAGCTCAATTTACATCTGTAACAAACAATTCTTCTTCTCCATTGATGCCGACTTCATCCATGGCAGATGGAATCAATTTACCGACAGATTCGGCGGCAAGACCAGGATCTGTAGCACTTATCGATTATCACCATCCTTTGTATTTGAGTGCATCGAATGGACCAGGTTCATTGCCGGTAGGGATACAACTTGTTGGAATGGAGAACTACATGTTGTGGACTCGAGCAATGAAGATCGCACTTATAGGAAGAAACAAATTGGGTTTCGTTGACGGATCGATCACTAGATCGACATATGGATCTGCTTTTGAACACCTTTGGGATCGTTGTAATGCTATTGTTGTCTCGTGGTTGACGGGCAATGTTAGTCGCGATCTACTAAGTGGTATTCTATTTCGATCAGATGCACATCTGATCTGGAAGGAACTTGAAGAAAGGTTTAATAAGATCAATGGATCGAGGTTGTATGCGCTACACAAGGAAATTTTCACGTTAACACAAGGGACACATCCAGTCTCTGTTTTCTATTGTAAGCTCAAGGATCTATGGGATGAGTATGATTCGATGATGCCTCCTCCTGCGTGTAATTGTGAAAAATCAAAGGATTATCTTGCTCAACTTCAATATCAAAGGCTGCTACAATTCTTAATGGGGCTGAATGATAGTTACAATCAAGCTCGAAGCCAAATTCTCTTGAAATCGAAAATGTTGAGTGTTAACCAGGCATATGCCTTAATTGTGCAGGATGAAAGTCAAAAATTAGCTGCTATCAATACATCCACTTCATATGAAGCTGCATCAACTGTTTTTTTTACTTCAAAGAACTCAGGATCTAAGAAGAAGAATTGGAACTCTGTTTGTGATTTTTGTCACATGAAAGGACATTCAAGAGAAGATTGTTTCAAATTAATGAAGTGTGATCATTGTGGAAAGACAGGACACTTAATTGGGAAATGCTACCAACTGATAGGATATCCTGCTGATTACAAATTCAAAGGGAAAAATGTTCAAGCTAACCTTGTTAATGTTCAGCAGGAAGGGCAGGTGACTATCTCTGAAGATCAATACAAGGAATATGCTATATGGAAGCAGATGAGGGATAAAGCTTCAACGTCTGAGGCTAGTGCCAATATGACAGGTAAGTGCTTCACGGACTCATACACTAATTGGATAGTAGACTCTGGAGCATCTAATCATATAATTGGGAATAAACATCTGTTAGTGGATGATGGTACAATAGGTAGTGCAGGGAGTGTACAGTTACCTACTGGAGAATCTGCTAAAATCAGTCACACTGGAAATTATTCACTATCAGGAGGTGATTCTCTTAAAGATGTTCTTTGTGTGCCTACTTTTAAGTTCAACCTGATGTCGGTTTCAAAAGTGACAAAAGATATGAACTGTTGTGTTAAGTTCTACCCTGAACACTGTGTGTTTCAGGATCTTTGCACTGGGAGAGTGAAGGTGACTGGTAGGGAGCAAGATGGACTTTACATACTGAACACAAGAAACAATGATCATTCCATGACTGAAGGGAAGTCCATGAATGTATCTAGACCACTTCCTGATCTATGGCATAGAAGGCTAGGACATGTTCCCATGGCAGTTTTAAGAAGAATGCCGGTTTTTCATAATATCACTTCGTTTCAGTTACATCATTGTGATGTTTGTCCCTTATCTAGACAAACAAGGTTGCCTTTTCCTGTTAGTAGTAGTAGTACTGCGGATGTTTTTCATTTGATTCATTTGGATGTATGGGGACCTTATCATGTTGAAACTCACAATGGTATGAAATACTTTCTCACTTTGGTTGATGATCACACTAGATGGACTTGGATTTTTTTGCTTCGATTGAAGTCTGATGTTTCTACCATTCTTAAAACTTTTATTAATATGGTTGCCACTCAATTTGGGAAAAGAATTAAGTCTTTCCGATCAGACAATGGTTCAGAGTTCTTTAACCAATCTTGTTCCAGTTTATTCCTACAAAATGGTATTATTCATCAAAGCTCCTGCCCTTATACTCCTCAACAGAATGGAGTGGTGGAAAGGAAGCATAAACATATATTAGAAACGGCTAGAGCAATCCGATTTCTGTCATGTTTGCCATTGAACTTTTGGGGTCATTGTATTGAAGCAGCTGTTTATGTCATTAATAGAATACCTTCATCAGTGCTACAAAATCGATCACCTTTTGAGATGCTTCATGGTCGTGATCCTTCTCTAGCTCACATGAGGGTAATTGGATGTCTTTGTTATGCCTCTGCATTGCCTAGACAAGATAAGTTTGCCCCTAGAGCTATCAAGTCAATCATGCTAGGCTATGCTGCTCATCAAAAAGGATATAAGTTGTATAATTTGGTTAGTAAGTCTATTTTCATCAGTAGGGATGTGATATTCTATGAGGACATTTTTCCTTTTTCTCAACCATCTTCAGTTCCACCTGTGTTTGGTTCTGCTGCAAAACCCTCTGATGAATATTCTCAGCTTCTTCCTATTTGTATTACTCCAATTGGAGCACATGAACTACCTTCTGATGACCAGCATATTGAAACAGATACTGCAGTTGCGTCTTCTTACAATGGTGTTGATAGTGCTATAGCTACTGATAGTCACGAGTCTGACCCTTCTTTACATGGAACTCATGCTGATGAGCCTCTTCCTAATTCTCATTCAGCACCTCTAAGAAAGTCTACAAGACAATCTAAACCTCCCACATGGATGCAAGACTATGTGAGTAAATCATCAGGAGCTCATGCTTGTATTTATCCTCTTTCTGCTGTGTTGGGGTACACAAAATTGAGTTCTAAGTATCAGGCTTATCTTGCTCAAATGTCTGCTGATAGTGAACCTACATCTTTCAAGGAGGCTGCAAAGGATCCTAGATGGATAGAAGCAATGCAGTCTGAGATAAAAGCTTTAGAGGAAAATTCCACTTGGATTGTTGTTGATCTTCCTCCGGGCAAGAAGGCTATTGGTTGTAAATGGGTCTATAAGATCAAATATAAATCTACTCGCGAAGTGGAAAGATTCAAAGCTCGACTAGTTGCCAAAGGTTACAATCAAAAAGAAGGGCTTGACTATCAAGAAACTTTTTCACCAGTGGTGAAAATGGTGACGGTGAGGACAGTGATTGCTATTGCTGCTATGCAAAGGTGGGATATTCATCAAATGGATGTCTATAATGCTTTCTTACACGGGGACTTACATGAAGAGGTATACATGGACCTGCCTTTAGGTTTTTCCGGTGATAACAGACATCAAGTTTGCAAATTGTCAAAGTCACTATATGGCCTCAAACAGGCATCTCGACAATGGAATATCAAGTTAACCACTGCCTTGACCAGCTCAGGATTCATTCAGAGTCAGTTCGACTATTCTCTGTTCACTAAGAAGTCTGGCCCTCACATTGTCATTGTTTTAGTCAATGTTGATGATTTGTTGATCACTGGAAGCGATGGAGATTTAATACAAGCAACTAAAGATCATTTACAGCTCAGTTTCAAGATCAAGGACTTGGGAGATTTGAAATATTTTCTTGGCATTGAATTTGCCAGAAACAAAGATGGAATTTTAATGCATCAACGGAAATATGCTGTTGAACTTATTAGTGATTTAGGTTTCACTGGTGCTAAACCATTTCAAACACCATTGGAAGTCAATAAGAAGCTCACTTCTTTTGAGTTTGATCAACATATGCAGGATGATACAGATCATTTATTAAGTGATCCAGGTGAATATCAACGATTAATAGGCAGACTTCTTTACTTGACTATTACTCGACCAGACATTGCCTTTGCAGTGCAATATCTTAGTCAGTATATGCATTCTCCTAAAGTCTCTCACATGGTTGCTGCAACAAGGGTTATCAAATACGTCAAACAGTCTCCAGGTCTGGGTGTGTTTATGTCAGCTCATGCTTCTTCTTGTCTCACTGCCTATTGTGATGCTGATTGGGCAGCTTGTATCGACACAAGAAAGTCAGTTACTGGTTTCTTAATAAAGCTTGGTGATTCTCCTATCTCGTGGAAATCAAAGAAACAATCTACCATATCTAGAAGTTCAGCTGAGGCTGAATATAGAAGCCTAGCTTCTACCGTAGCTGAAGTAGTCTGGCTTACTGGTTTGCTCAAGGAAATTGGCGTCATTTTTCCTGGTCCTGTGTCTATGTTTTGTGACGGTAAATCAGCTATACAAATTGCTACGAATCCTGTTTTCCATGAGCGTACAAAGCATATTGACATTGATTGTCATTTTATCCGCGAAAAAGTCCAGCTCGGCCTAGTGAAATTGATCCATATTTCTACCAATGAACAACAAGCTGACATTTTCACTAAAGGTCTTGGTGTTCCTCAGCATACTTATTTGGTATCCAAGCTAGGCATGAAGAACATCTTCATGGCTCCTAGCTTGAGGGGGGATGTTGAGGAATTGACAAAATGCACAACAACAATGTGAAGATACTTTTTATCTTTGTTCAATTAATTAATAGTTGAGTAAATAATTAGTTAGTCTGTTATAAATCAAGTTAGTTAGTTAGAATCTTAACTAGCAACTTAACTCTTCACTTAGTGGGTCTATATAAACAGATTCTTGTACATGTGTATTGAATTGAATCAATAGAGAAAAGCTTCCACAAATTACTCTCTCTATCTTCTTCTTCATTACTTTGATATTCTCTATCTTCTTCTTCATTACTTTGTTAGTTTTTCTTTCATCATCAGGCCAATAACATAGAAGTTTCACATATATGTGAATATTACAAAAACACCCATCACATAAAAGAACATTATATTTTATCTAGCAAAACCACTTACTCGCTCCTTCTGTGTAACCTACTCATATTCTTTCTCTATATTGTTCTCAAAATTAGCTTCACATTGGCATTAACTCCAAAACTAGTCCTGTTTTCCTCTTTATCTTCGCCAAACAACATAAAACTCGGAAAAGAAAATAATAACATAATTAAAAAAAAAAAGAAGCAAAAGACAGCCTAGTGAAGAAGGAAAGACAAAAGGAGAGGTACATGGAGAAGTGGAAAATGTTGCAAATCGGAGTCATTTCAACTTTATGAAGCTTACAACAACTAAGAGGTTTATCAAAAAGAAGTGCTCTTTACCACATGAATGTCATTTTTTCACTTGGCAAATAAAACTTCAATTCACACCTCCTCAAAGTTTCTTGTTATTTTTTAAGATCTAAAAAATTGGCTCTAGTAGCTTCTACATTTCTATAAACAACAATTTAACCAAAAAAGCAAAAGCAAATCAATCATCTTACTATTTCATTCAAGACGAGTAACCAAACCAAACAACACAAGTTCTTTGAAACAGAGGACTTGTGCAACTTGACAAACTAACTGTATAAAATGCACAAGCAATATATACATAGCTCTTTTACATAACATATAGATAAATTAACTGCACTTCATCTTCATAAACATACAAGTTATGTGGTCATTATTAAATTACCTACAAAGTAAGGTGGAACAAGAACTCAACTTGGGCCATTATTGAATTTCCTCCTCCTCTTCTTTTTAGCTACAATCCAGACAAGTTTGATAACCAAAAATCCTAATCTTGCATCATCATCTCAAGCACAGATTTGGAATTATCTTTTTGCTAATGTTTGTATACATTATTTATCTCCCTTGTTTCCATTCCCCCTTCAATTCTTAAAACACAAAAGAACAAAAAATATGAGAAGTTTCCTCTAAACATTCGAAAACCAGATCTGTATTAAATAGCAAGGATATATATGCATATCCAACTCTCACACATGTGGACTAATTCCACGGTGTATCTGTCACCTCACACTAGCAACAAGTACCTCTGTCCAACAAAGCTAGGACAAATGAGACTCTGCTGGAATATGAACCTAAGATGATTCTCAACTCAATTCATTGACCACTACGCAACACCTTGGCTGCAAATCCTCCATTATACTATCTTATCAATTTTACTAAACTTATCAAATATACCCCCAATGTCCCCCAATTTCTACAAAATCTACCCATAAAATGATGACTTGATTAACAAAATCAAAACACTAACACAAAAAAATATAAAATGTGTAGATATAATTACACGCTTCATTCAACAATTTTCCTATTTCAGTTAAAAATTAGTCGAATTGAGTCTGAAACGGAGCAGGAACAAAAATTAATGGAGGAAAAATTCGAAGTAGTATATGAAATACCTCTTCTGGTGAAACCTATCAGCAATTTACAGGATGATTGATAAGACTCTGCTCTTCTTCAACTTCCGTCAATGGCTATCCAAATTCAATAATTGAAATTGCCGCCGGTATTTCAACTTCCGTGGCTATAAAATTGCCGCCGGTATTTAGTAATCGGTAAAATTGGACAATAGAGTTGAATAATAATTAAGTAAAGTAAAAAAATCAAAATTTCGCAAATAGCCACTAAAATAATCATAATTAGGCTATAATTATAGTTTGTTAATATCTATTCATAGTTATATATTATATTTGTCGAATTGTATACGTGTATTCGTCGACTTATTGTATATGTGTCACTGATATACATGTGAGCGAGATTGAGAGAGAAAGGATAGAGATGAGCGAGATTGTGAGACAAAGCATAGAGACCAGCGAGATACGATAGAGGGGGGAGAAAAGCGAATTGTATTTGTATATCTGTCGTATAAATATATATATAAAATTTGTTTTTGTACATGCATATAAGAGGAGAGAGACGAGAGAGAGGAAGAGAGGAGAGATGCAAACATAATTATAAATAAAATAAAATTGTAAATAGTAATTAATGAAAATTATAATTATATTAGTTAATTAACTAGTAAGTATTTACTTATTGGTGTAATTTCCTCAAAACTATATTTAGTCCTTTTTCTTAAATGGAAAAAAAAGTATAGTCATCCACAAAATTTAAGTTAATTACTTTTGTCTATTTATTTACTTTTATATTTATATCTATAGAAATATCAATTATCATAAAATAACTTGTAACCTAGTGTATATGGAGTATACATCTACGGTGTCATCAATTGCATATTCAATTCTTTAAAGAACACATTCTTGGATTCTATATACTCCTTCCGTTTTAAAAAGGATGACCTAATTTTTTTTTTGGAACAGAGTTTTAAAAAAGAAAGATTTTTTAATTTTGTGGTCCTTTAATCTTGTAGGCTTAAACATGTCACGTGGAAATTAAAGTTAAATTGTTGCCAAAAAAGAAAAGAGATCATTCTTTTTTAAACAAAAAAAAAATATAAACAGTTTTTTTGAAACGAAGAGAGTAATATTTACATCGTATTTCATATATTTACAAGGTATCATGATTTACTATTTTCAAAAAATAAAAGACTTTTTAGTTCTCTAAATTATCTTTTATGTTATATATTATACAAACATGATATCATAAAAGATTAGTTCATTTCAAAATATATATATATATACTTGTATAATATAATAAAAAAACTTAACATTTGTTCTGTAAGTTTTAGTTATTAACTAGCTTCTTTCATATGACTAATATTATTCTGAATAAGTTTGAAGTTTTTTCAACACAATTGTTATATCAATTAGGTAAATTATTGTTTATTTTTTATTATTCTCATGTATCTTAGTTTACATTTCGTTTAAGTACCTGAGATAGAGATCATATTGGTGTAAAATTTGATTTTATAAACTTTTACAAATTATATTTTTGTCATTGCAAGGTCTTCATCCCCCAACATTCAAGCCTAAAATTTAAAATACAAAGGAAGGAGTTGATGAAGAAGATGAAGTTTACGGTTATAGAGTTACTATGATTTATGATTTGTTTATTTTAGAAACACTTATCAGAGTTGATACGCAAGGATCATATAAATCGGTTTGATTTGTTAATTATTCATCAAATAATGAAATAACTTACACCTTTAATTGTGTATCCCGACTTTCAAAGTCAATGGATATATGTATCTCACGAAAAATGATACATGTATATCAAGGCCGAAATATTTGAAATTTAAGATACGAAAGAAGGAATTAATGAAGAAATGAAGTTTGCAATTACAGAATTACTATGATTGATGATTTCATTATTTTAGAAAAACTTGTTAATGCTGATAAGCAAAGATCATGTCCTTTAATCAAGGAAATAAGTGATACCTCTTTCGTTCAAAGTTATAAATTGTGTATCGCGACTTTTAAAATTAAATTTAAATTGTGTATCACGACTTTTAAAATTAAATTTAAATTGTGTATCTCGACTTTTAAAATCACTGGATACATGTATCTCGTGAATAATTGTACATGTATCTCAATTACTTATTATCTAATTAAGAAAATCAGTTACAACTAATTAATGTAAATAAATGAAATATCTCGATCTTAAAAGTGGACAAATACATGTATATCGCGTATTCAAATTAATGTATCCTAGGAATGAAATATAAAAAAAAAATATTTAAAACTATCAAAAATCTTAATAATTAAGACCTAATTACTAGGATTTATGTAGTTTGGCCATATATGAAGGGCTAGAAGGGCATAATTATATGGAAAAATTACATATATTTACATTTTAAAAAATAATTACTGATTTTAGCGATATTTTTTATTTATTACCATTTATAACAATATTGTGACAAATCTAATATGTATTAAAAGTGTATGCAATATATTTGAATTATAATTGTTTTCGAAATATATTATGTTTGTTTGGTAAAAAATTGTCACATTGTATTATAAGTGTATTAAAATGTATGGTAAATGTATTATCCATCATTAA
The DNA here is from genome assembly GCF_036512215.1 of Solanum lycopersicum. Taxonomy (NCBI): domain Eukaryota; kingdom Viridiplantae; phylum Streptophyta; class Magnoliopsida; order Solanales; family Solanaceae; genus Solanum; species Solanum lycopersicum. The sequence continues at coordinate 5,707,042 of NC_090806.1, forward strand.
AACTTGTATTATATGTGAATAATCAATTGTTCTTTGTAATATGTATTAAACTTGTATTATAAATGAATTAAAAGTGGTCAAGTGGAAAAAAAATTATTACTATAAATGGTAAATATTTTTTTATAGGAAATATTGTACATAATGGCAAATTAATAAATCAAATTAATTGATATAACCACCCTTTGATTTAATTGTGTCCCGTAGCAAACTGTTTGCAGCCACCTCTTTCCCTCAAACTCTCGCTCGCCACCCTCCTTTCTTGCTCCATCTCTCGCTCGCTTCCTCTCACTTTTATACAACACACAAGTGTATAAATTTTGTTTCTATTTGTATAAAGCAGAGGAAATTGTATAAATACATATATTTTTGTTCCCCTCTCTCCCCTCTCCCAAATTTCGCTCGCCACTCTACCTAATATCGCTCGCCACGTCGCATCTCTCACTTATACAAACAGAAGCGAAATGTATAAATTGTGTTTCTGTTTGTACATAGCGAGAGAAAATTGTTTATACACATGTAAATACATATATTTTCGTCCTATACACTTATAATTATACAATAAAAGTACTCCTCTGCCCAGTTTCTTTTGCCTTTTTCTCTTTTTCATTTTATATAAATTCAAATTGTATATAATTTTTCTCTTTCTCGTTTTATACAATTCGATTCAATTGTATATTCCCTGTCCAAGTCTCTTTTGCCTTTCTCTCTTTCACATTTTATACAAATTCAAATTATATATAATTGTTCTATATACTTATAATTATACAATTCGTTTTATACACTTCGTTTTATACAATTCTCTGTCTTCTCTTTTTCGTTTTACACACTTTGTTTTATATAATTCGCTTCAACTGTATACGTATAACGAATTATACATTTATATATTTTCTATGGAATGTAATTATGCAAACTTTACTATAGTATACAAATATAAATTTTATATTTACTGTATATGAAAGTTACCCTTTTTTTTATTATATTATACTTACGTAAGTTCCCTAATTATATTCAATAAAACGATGGGCCAAAACTGTACAGTCTGGTCCAAGAAAAAGTAAATAGTTTAACCTATAGTAATTTCATTATTTTTTAATATGTTATCAATTACTAGTACTTGTCGATCATGGAACAAAAAAGTGAGTTTGTCTTGTATTTATCCGTTTGTTTGGTACAGTATACATAAATAATATCGTATTAAAAATAATTGAGATTAGTAATATTGAAATTAATTATGATGAAATTATGTTTTACACTATTTAATTAGCTAATACATATGTTAGTTGTACACTGAAAATTTTATTAAACAAATACTACCACAATTAATTACATGTATTGTTTTTTTATTAATACATACTATCAAAAAAATGAATGTAGCCTTTTTCAATATACTTTTTTCCAAAATGAATCTTCATTTTTTTTAGTTTTTTACTCAGCGTTTGATATTTATATTTGAGTCTGATCAAATTTAAAGTCGCACCATAATCAAATATGAGTGTTTGATATCCACATTTATGGTTGACCAAATTAACATTCGCACCAGAAAGTCTCATAACCAAATATGAATTCGCATCAGAAAATTCGTTATTAGGGTAAAGCGCTCCCTAACAAAAATAATTATGTATTTAGGCGGAGTTGAACCTGAGACTTTTGATTAAAAGTAAAAAGGATACTTACCGCTCTGTCATAACACCGAATGATAAATGAATCTTTACTTTACTTACCTCTCAAGTTTATCAATTGTACCACTTTTTGAATCTGAAGTTTAGGGGCTTCATAGGCAACTCATATGTTATATGATTCTTGTTGTCTGAGAATAACTTTAAGAAAATAAATCAAAAAAATTATAAATAAATTACCTAAAATATTATAGAGTTATTTTATTCTATTAAAATTGTTAGTCAACAAAGAAAGTAATTAGTCATTCTATGTCTTGTGTAAAAACAAAAAGAGAGGACTAAATTCCAAAAATATAAATTGTACACTCTGTGAAAAAAGAAAATAATTAATTTTTGGTTTTTAATTTGCAAAAAGTAACTTTTGGTGATTTTGATGTGTAAGGAAGTCAAAGACAATTAGATCATAATCCAAAAATAATAAGTAATTCAACAAATTGATAGTGTCCTAATTACTAATTTATTTGGAGATAATTTTAGCAAACCAAGAAAAGATAAAATAATTTTACTTATTATGTCCTCAATTAATTACTTTAAAAAAGATATAATCTTTTGAAAATTTTAAAGTTTTAATCCATCAATTTCATAATTAACAGGAGTAAAATAGTAAGTTCACTATATTTATACTTGACTTCTTAATAATTGTGTCAATTCAAAAGTAAACAAATAATTAGGAACAGAGGAAGTAATAATAAGATTCACAGACCTATTTCCTGGTCATCTAATTACACTAAATATATTATTTTTATTATCGACAAATTAAGAGATCATATTTCTATTTTAAAAAAATGCCTACTACTACTTGGATTAAGATAGAAAATTCAAACTATTAAGCACTTAAATTCCAATCAAGAAAAAGTTATTTGAATATATTTTTGCTAAAAGTTTGGACACAACTTTTCGTCAATTCAAGCATTATATATGACCATTGAGAGTGGAAATCTACCAAACAAACTATAATTAAAGATTTCTTCAATCAATCTTAAAGCAATTTAATTTTTAAGTAACTTTAAAATTGTGCTTTAAAGATTTTTTTTAAATATGTATTTAGGTATAAATTTTTTAATTATTTATTATCTTTATATAATTCTAATTATTGAAATATGAATATTTTTTAGATTTTCAATTTAATATTTTCTTCTTTAGTTTTTATAACATTAAAAATAAAATCTTTTTGGGATAACCTTTTGTCTATGATAATCAATTAATATTTAATTATTCATTGTTCTAAGTGTATAATGGTTAATTGCTATAAAATAAATCATGTTGTTATTGACTATATGACTTTTTATTTTTTGTATATATATATATATATATATATATATATATATATATAATAATAAAAAGTTAATCAAAATATGGCAAGGTATTATTTGTGCTCAACGAAGCGTGATTGATGGAAAAGATTTATGCACCACTTTGTTTACTAAACTAAATTAATTTACTTTTGTTGGTGATATAATTGAAAAGTGAATGTACAAAGGGATAATATTTTATTGAGGAAATACTTGCCATTTTTCATTTTTATTTTTAATTAATATTTTGAAATGTACTTTTTTTATTATAATTTGTAGATTTTTCGTATAATTTTTAAGTATTTAGACAATAATTTTAAAATATTAAATTAATTTAATTTAACCTTTGTCATTGCACTATAAATAAAAAATATTCTGGAACAATTATTATCCTGTCACAAAAACATAAGTTAGCTAAGTTTGGAGGAGATTTGAATTATGATTACCTGCAAAATAAAATTGCATACATATAAATTTAATTTATTTGAACTCTTTTCTAGATACCATATAATGAGATCTTAATGAATTGACCTACTTTTTTTTTAAATCACAATAAAATATAAATTAAGAGGCATCTCAACAAACTTTTTAATGAAGGGTGTCTCGATGTGTTGGGTTCAAAACGAATCAGGGTGTCACGCGAAAGTTTATAATTGTAAATCATGTAGATAATAAATTAGATGACAAATAAAAAATAAAATAAAAATATATTATTAATATAATTTGACCAGGCAACGTACGTTTATAAATTAATATTGAAAATAGCATAAACATTTTAAGAGAAATTTTTTTCATAAATAAATCTCTCTAAACGACTACACTATGGATGATATTGTGTTCTTCATATGAGAAGACATGTCTTTAATTTATAGGATTCCAAATGTTTCTTTCAAGGAAGGAATAATCTAAATATGAAAGAGATTTATATTTTTCTTTCGTGAAAAATAAAAATAATTTTAATAAATGTTCTGATTTTCCTTCCAAAAAAATTTAAACCTCAAATATGTTTTAAAAATCAGGGTAAAACCCTAACATGATATACCTCCTCGATCGGCTTCACATAAATTTGCCCCACTAGTTGTTACTTCAGTTATTCGTGTTGTCAATATTTTTCTTGTACGTAGTATTTTTACCATAGCTCTTATTTTTATGTTTGTGTAACCTATTTTTGAAAATGTCTTTCTTGAGCAAAGAGTCTATATCGAAAATAATCTATGTACTTTACACAACTAAAAATATTATTTATATATATTTATAAACCTTATTATAATATTACACTAATTATATTACTATTATTAATAATATTATACCTTATAACTTATAACACCATTGCTATTCATATGCACTTTGGATAAGGGGCAAAAAGAAAAAAGGCATATGCCACTTGAACATGAAGACACTAGTATTAAACATTGATGAAAATAAAAAAGCAAAAAGGGTCCATGAGCTATGTCACATTGAGATAGCAACAATTGTTCCCCATGCATGTTGCAATATAATAAATTTGTGTCCATTTTCATATAAAGTTCTTTGGACAAAATTGTGCTTATATATATCCTTTAATTCTCCAATATTCCCCTCCCTCCCCCTCACCCTCCAACCCCATCCAAAAGAGAGAGAGAGAGAAAATTAATATACCTATTTTGAATTATTTAGGAATAAGCAAAAAAAAAAATAATTAAGAAAATAAATTTCTGAAAGATCCTCAATTCAAGTATAACACATCTTGGAATAAATAAAGACGAATGAGCTAATGAAAAGAATATAACAAATAACAAGAAAATAAAGCAAAAGCCTACTAGAGATGAGTCAAAACAACAATAAAATCATGTGACAGTTGAAGCACCATATGTACTAGGATAGATTAATAAACAATGAGAAAACTACAATAATACAACTAATATCATCGCAAACTCCAGCCACCCCAAGTAAGAAATACCACACCACCTTTTAACCTTCTACATTAATACATGTTATTTACACCTTTCTATCTAGGGTGATATCCTCGGTAATCAGAAGTTGTGTTATATCATGTCTTATCATCTTATCACAATACTTTTCCGACCTACCTTTGCCCCTCTTCGTACCTTTTATAATCAACTTTCTCACACCTCCTCATTGGTGCATGATGCATCTGTGTTTCTCTTCTTTACATGTCCAAATTATCTCAGACTCGTTTTTTTCATCTTGTCCACGGATCCGTTCCTATCTTATTTCAGATATATTCATTTCTAATTTTATTGCTGCAGCTACTATGACCACACATCCACCTCAATATCTGCATCTCCATTATGTATCTTCTGAACTTGAGAGTTCTTAACTGGCCAACAATCAGTTTCAGATAACATTATTGATCGAACCAACACTCTGTAAAACTTACCTTTGAGTTTTGGCGATACCTTTTTATCACACAAGACTCTACATCCAAGCCTCCACTTCATCCACATAATACAATGTGTGATATCAATATCTGCGCTCCTCTGAATTATAGACTCAAAATACTTAAATTTGTCTCTATTAAATATATTTTGTATGACAAGTCTCACTTCCATGCTTCATATATTTTGGTCCAAATTTAATCCTTTGTGGCAATCATTATGCTCCAATGTTCAGTTCCAGACAAGTAGTTAAAATTACTTTTTTAAATCCAAATTAATTTTTGGTCATGGACTTATATTGTGTATGAAAAACAGTTCAAGAAATATTCTTATTGTTGTAATATAGAGAGGCTATGCAATTTAGAAAGAATAAAAGGGTAGAATAGTCTTTTACATAATGCTAGGTATAACAAACTTATCCCTTTGTTAGTTAGATAAGTTTGTTATTAGTTATTTAATGAGATAAAGAGCTATATATATAGCTCATTCATTGTACATGGTGATATACAATTTTTACTGAATAATACTACACATTCTTCTTCTTCTTCTTAGCTGTTTTCTTCTTCTTGTTGTTATGAAGTTTTCCTTCATTAAAGAACATGGTATCAGAGCCTCTGCTTCTCAAGAACACTGATGAAGCTGGAGAATCCATAGAGTCAAAGAATCGTTGTTGATTCATAAGATTCACAGGTGTTTGTTGCTGAAAAATCCATAGGATCAAAGAATCAGCTACTGGTTCATAGATTCACAGGAGTTTTGTTGAAAAGATTTTGAGTTTCAATAATTGTTTCAAGTCAAGTTCAAGTTCAGAGTTGATTGTTGCATTTCAGATGGCAGTTGAGGGTGAGAATGCAGATATGACTCAAAATAGATCACATGTTAGTTCTGGGCAGAGTCAAGGATCGATTATAATCATCCTTTGTTTCTTAATCCTACTGATGTTAGTGGTATGAGTATTATACAATTACTTGGTGTTGAGAATTATACTTTGTGGAGTCGATCTATTAAGATAGCTCTACTAGGAAGAAATAAAATAGGCTTAATTGATGGAACTGCTAGAAAGGAGGTGTTTGGTAAAGAAATGTGGGGGCAACGGGAAAGAGTGAATGCTATTGTTCTATCTGGGTTAATGAATGTTGTATCCAAGAGTTTACTAAGTGGTATTGCATTTGCTTCTAGTGCCTTTGATGTTTGGACTGATTTAAAGGAAAGGTTTGATAGAGTAGATGGCTCTAGAACCTATAGTTTGCACAAAGATATTGCTACATTGCAGCAGGGTACGGTTTCTGTTTCAATGTATTATACAAGACTGAAAAGTTTGTGGGATGAGTTTGAGGTGTTGGTGCCATCTCCTTGTTGTAATTGTGAAATATCCAAATGTTTTGTTGCTCATATGAATAGGCAGAAGTTGTATCAATTTCTAATGGGTTTAAAATCAAGCAAGGAGTCAAATCTTGATGATGGATCCACTACCATCAATCAACTATGCTTATGCTATGATAGTTGGTGATGAGAGTCAAAAGGCAGTAATTAATGGTGTTAATGATATCTCTGCTGCATTTGAATCATCAGTTGCTTTGTATTCTAAGGCTAGTAGTAGTTCAAGTGTAAGTCAGAAAATTGAAAGGAATACATTGTTGATATGTGATTTTTGCAAGTGTAAGGGTCACAACAAAGAGTTCTGCTACAAGATTGTAGGTTATCCTTCTGATTTTAAATCCAAAAGAAAGGTTCAAGGAACTTCTCTTGCATATGGTACTACTGGTAGCAACAACTATAATCACACACCATTAACACATGCAAATCTTACCTATGGAATGAACACCAATGTTCCTCCACCAGGATGGGGAAATATATCTGAGCAGTATCAATATCCACCAGAAACTTCAAGTGTTAATAGAACAGTAAGTTCAGCAGAGAAAGAGGTTCAACAGTTGCTTCAAGGATGTACATTTACAAAGGATCAATATGATCACATTCTAAAAATGATTCAACAGAAGTCTGAGCCTGCTACTTCTGTGTGTAATACTGCAAACACTACAGCTAAAACATTTTTTGTTTCTAAACACAGTAACATGTGGATTATAGATACCGGTTATTAGATATTGGTGTCATTGCTTGTTAGCTGCTGCATATATCATTAATAGATTACCAAGCAGTGTACTAAAGTTTGATACTCCTTAATAAAGGTTGTATGGTAGTAAACCATCAATGTCTCATGTCAAAACTCTAGGATGTTTATGTTTTGCTAAACTTCTTACAGAACATGATAAGTTGATGCCTAGATCAAGACCAGCAGTACTCATGGGTTATTCAGAACTGCAAAAGGGATATATACTTCTTGATCTCACTGATAAATCATTTTTCACAAGTAGGGTGTGGTGTTTAGAGAAGACTTATTTCCTTTTGCAAAGATGGATCATTTAATATAGGAAAGAGTGTTTGTGGATCCTATGCAAGTATCAGATATTCTAAGTGATGATTTACAGTATACAAGTCCTGTGGTTTCCAGGTGTTCTCCTACTAGTGTGTCTCATAATGCTAATGTGTCTCATGAGACTCATACTGTGTCTTCTTTTAATGAGGTAGATCATTCAGAGTCTCCAACTGTTGGTATGGTAGATAATGAGGTGACTCAAGTAGATAATGAGGTGATTCAAGAGCCTGCACCTCTTACTAATCTTAGGAGGTCTATCAGACAGAAGCTTAAACCAACATGGATGAAAGACTTTGTATCTTTGACTGTTAACAAAGATGTCATGTATTCTTTAGGAAATTACATGAGCTATGCTCATCTTTCACCTACATACCAAAGTTATATTGCAGCTACTTCTGTTATTAAGGAACCTGATTCCTATCTAGAAGCCATTCATGATGAGAGATGGATAGAAGCCATGCAGAATGAAATTCAAGCACTAGAAAGTAATCATACTTGGGAGCTAACTGATTTGCCTAAAGGGAAAAAGGCTATTGGGTGTAGATGGATTTATAAAGTTAAATACAACTCATCAGGTGAGACAGAGAGATTCAAAGCAAGGCTAGTGGCCAAAGGTTATTCTCAACAAGAAGGAATAGATTACAAGGAGACTTTCTCACCTGTTGTTAAAATGGTGACAGTCAGAACTGTTGTTTCTCTTGCAGCAGCTAGGCATTGGCATATTCATCAAATGGATGTATTCAATGCTTTTCTTCAAAGTGATTTAGATGATGAAATTTATATGCAGCTACCTCAGGGATTTGTTAGTCAATGGGAGAAAGTATGTAGACTAACAAAGTCCCTATATGGTTTGAAACAAGCTCCAAGGCAATGGAATCAAAAGTTGACTGAAGCTCTTAGCAATCTCAAGTTCAAACAAATCCAATATGATTATTCCTTGTTTATTAATTAGTCAGAAGAGGGAACTATATTAGTGTTGGTTTATGTGGATGATATGCTAATTACTGGCAGCAGTCTTACACTAATAGAAGACACAAAGAAGGCATTACAACAAGTATTCAAGATGAAAGATTTAGGAGAATTAAAATACTTTCTAGGCATTGAATTTATCAGATCAGCAGCTGGTATATTAATGCATCAAAGAAAGTATACTCTGGAACTTATAGCTGAGGTTGGATTGACAGCAGCTAAGCCTGCAGGAACAGTTATTGACATCAATGTCAAACTAACATCTAAACTATATGATGAGCATGTGAATAAGGAACAAGAAGAATCAGGTGATCCTTTGGTTGATCAGAAAGCATATCAGAAAATAATAGGCAAGTTGTTGTATTTGAATATGACAAGACCAGATATATCATTTAGTACTCAGAAATTGAGTCAATTTTTACAGCAACCAAAAAGGTCTCATCTTGATGCTGCATTAAGGGTGATCAGATATCTAAAGAAACAACCTGGTCAAGGATTGTTATTAGCAAGTGATTCAGATGGACAAGTTACTGCATTTTGTGATGCTGATTGGGCATCTTGTCTACTCACTAGGAAGTTTGTGACAGGGTATATGGTTAAGATTGGTCAATCATTAATATCATGGAAGGAAAAGAAGCAAACAACAGTGTCAAGAAGCTCAGCTGAAGCTGAGTATAGAAGCCTGGCTTCAACTGTTTCAGAATTGGTGTGGCTGCTGGGATTATTGAAAGAAATAGGTACTAAGATTCAAGTACCAGAGCAAATATACAGTGACAGTAAGGCTGCTATTCAGATAGTTGCTAATCCAGTATACCATGAAAGGACCAAGCACATTGAAATCGATTGTCATTTCATAAGAGAAAAATTACAAAAGGGACTGATTAAAGTCGAGTATATTCCTACCAAGGAACAACCAACTGATGTATTGACAAAGGGGTTATCTAGACTACAACATGAACACTTGTTATCCAAGCTAGGGGTTTTGAATATTTTTGCACCTCCTAGCTTGAAGGGGAGCGTTGTAATATAGAGAGGCTATGCAATTTAGAAAGAATAAAAGGGTAGAATAGTCTTTTACATAATGTTAGTTATAACAAACTTATCCCTTTGTTAGTTAGATAAGTTTGTTATTAGTTAGTTAATGAGATAAAGAGCTATATATAGCGCTCATTCATTGTACATGGTGATATACAATTTTTACTGAATAATACTACACATTCTTCTTCTTCTTCTTCTTAGCTGTTTCTTCTTAGCTGTTTTCTTCTTTTTCTTTTTATGAAGTTTCCCTTCATTAACGAACACTTATGTTTTGATTAAAACAAATTATGTGATACTAAAAAGTTGTATACTAATTCAGAACTATGGTATTCTAGTCCAATTTCCTTGAATTGCAAGTTGTGTTTAAAAAGGCAGGAGTACGAGGCAAGGTACTTTATATAGCACAGAATAAGAGTGTAAGCTCTAAAATATAAAGTGTATATACAGAACGTATATCTTATGTATTTTAAATTTTATAATTTTTTTACAAAAAATAAGTAAATTTAAAAGTTCTCAATAATTTTTTTTCAATAAATTTAAATAAATCACTAATAATAAAGATATTATTATAACTACTATTTGAGAAATATAACAATACAAAAAATAATAGTAATCAAGATAATCTTTTTTTTAAAATATCGTACGTAATCCTTTTCACCCTCAATCTCAACTATTGTTTGCAATGAATCATGATCATTATTTATATATTTCAAAAAGGGAGATATTATAACTAGTATTAACATAAAATAATAGCATAATGCAATTAGTCGACTCAAATCATCTATAATTGACTAATAAAAAACTAAGCATATGCATCACTTAATAAAGTTAGATAAATTTGAATAAATTTTTTTTTTAGTAATACAAATCATTCCAACTTTATCACCATATGTTATAGGTTTTTTTTTTTTTTAATTTTAATAGAATACACACAAATTTTCAAGCATCTTTGGCCTTATTCCTTGATTAGCCATTTATAAATATCAATGATTCTTTTAAAAATTATAAAACAAATCTCGAAAAGATATTTTTCAAATTGTTACACATTTATTGAGCTGCAAATAAAGAAAGAAGAAAAGATTGTTATTGCAAACGCAATAATTTTATGAAAAAAAAAGAGATAAATATACTCTGAACTATCGTAAATGGTATACAGATATCCTGTGTTATACTCACTACGATAAAAATAACTTTTAGCGGCATTAAGTATTGACATAAATAAAGAGTGTTGAAGTCTTTACCGACATTATTTAAGTGTCGTTAGAGATAATGTCGTCAAAAGCCTTTAGAGACATATACAAAGAGTGTTAATTACCGCTAAAAATACATTCCTAATTACCTCTAATGATCATTTTTAATTTAGTGACTTTTGAGACATTGGTGCCCCTGTCATCCAAAAACTAGAACATATATGTCCTTCACTCTAACGAAAGACTAAATATTGACACATGGCACAATCTTATTCGTTAATTCAATATTTAATAAATGTCGAATCAATGGAGAAGATTATGACGCGTTTGTCCATTGGTATAAAGAGTGTATATATATATATATATATATGCTTTAATTTTTAGACGATAGAAACACTAATGTTTCAAAAATATGATAAAGGATATTTGTATTTCATTTACGATAGCTCAAAGTACCATTTGATTGGCTTTCAATTTATGAACTTTATTTAAGAAATTAAATGCATATTGAAGCAGAAAAAGTTGAATCTAGTGAAATCGTTACGCAAGTAAAATGGCTACTCTTTTAGGGTTTAATTTTTTTAAGTTTGGAAAAAAATGTCACTTTTCTTCTTTCTAGTGCGTTTGACCAAAGTTATGAAAAGTCAAAAATACTTTTTTTTTTTTTACAGAAAACAAAATTATATATATTTTTAGGAAAGATAAGTTTTTTTTAATACCAAGAAAACTAGATTGTTAAAAGATGAAAATACAAAATAATAGTAGTTTATTTTCTTTTCTAGACGTACTCGGCCAAACATAAATTGTTATTATATAAAAATACTTATGAACAAGATTAAGATATTTTAAAGCATAAGCCGATTTTAAAAGTTTGACATAACTTTAATAATTAAAATAAAATTCGATTAATTTTTTGTGACACGTAGATTTATTTTTTTATTTTTTTGCCACATTGTGTTTGGAATCTTTAACTTTCAGTTTGTGTCCAAACAAGTGAAATGGTCTAAACCAAAAGGCACATGTCATGTACAAGCATATGGACAATTTACAATCTTGTGTGGAGGGTCCTACCCCTCACATGTTAAACTAATATTATTATTAAATTTTGTTTTTATAAAATCCAATTATATATTAGAGAAAATGCATAAGTACACCCTCCATTTATGTCCGAAATCACAGCGACATACTTATACTATACTAAGGTCCTTTATAAGTAATTTTCTATGTTCTTTTGGTCTCTGTGACACTAGTTTAAAAAAAAGTCAACTGATGTTGGATCCACAAGATTGTGTCACGTAGGTCGAAAGCAGGTAGAAAATTATTTATAAAACAAGTTCAGGAGGTAATAAGACCTTAGTATAGTATAAGTGTATCTCTGAGATTTCGGACATAGATTAAAAGGTATTTGTGCATGATTTCTATATATTACTATAACTTAAAATTAAAAGATGATTTTCTTAAATATTTATTCAAATATAGTAGTAATTTGTGTGATTAGCTTCTTTTAATATTAGTTATAAAAAATTTCTTATATTTATGATGTTCGGATCAATTTGAACTCGTATCAATTATTTTGCTAAGTATTTAATCTTACTATCAGTATGGATTCAAAGGTAAAGAATTCAGTCACAAAAAAATCAATAGATTTCGATATCTATTGTAAAAATAATTTTAACCTTATGAATATATATTCAAATTCTTAATAAAATAAATTTGTAACCAATATCAAAATTTATTTTAGAATATAAAAATTAAAATATACCAATATTGCATAAGTTATGCAAAAATTAATACATAAATAATATATTTCTTATCCAACGACATGTTCCCATAAGGCAAGATCAATCACCAAAAAAAAAAAAAAAGAGAAGACTATAAACATCATCCACATGCTAATCAAAATCACTTAATATATCAATTGCTCATTTAAGTTTGTTGGTAAACTTTATTTAGATTTGTTTTAATTTAAAATTTAATGACATATTTCATATTTTTGTCATACATTTTTAATTTAATTTTTTGCAAAACTTTTGCAGGCATTCTCAGATATATGTGAAATGATTAAGTTATTATATAAAATAAAGTCCGGAATCTAAATGGTAAAAAATGTTAATAAAAATTCTAAAATGGTATATAAAATTTCAGTTAAATCCTCACGAAAGCAAAATTGTTGTCATCGCAGCGATTTGTTAAATTTGATTTTTTTTTTTAAAAAAAAAGTTTTAAACAAAATCGCTCCCAAAGGAGCGGTTTTCAAAATAAAAAACTTTTTTAAATAATTTTTTTAATAGATCGCTGCTGAGGCAGCGACTTAAATTTAATCTTTTTTTTATTATTATTTTTTGCTTCTTTTTTTAAAAAAAAAGTTTAAATCAATTTTTTTTAAATAAAATAGATGTCAAAGCAGCAATTTTTTATTAAAATTTTTTATTTATTTTTTAAAATCAAATTGCTGCCAAGGTAGCGATTTTAAATTAATTTTTTTTAGCGATTTGATTTTAAAAAATAAATAAATAAATTTAATTAAAAATGGCAGCAATTTAATTTAAAAAAATAATTTTTGTATTAAACTTTTTTAAAAATAAGAAGCAAAAAATAAAAATAAAAATTAAACTTAAGTCGTTGCACAAGCATTGACATACTAAAAAAATTATTTTGAAAATCGCTCCTTTAGGAGCGATTTTTTTATATTTTTTTTTTATAAAAAAAATCAAATTTAACAAATCGCTGCTATAGCAGTGATTTTGCTTTTTTCGGCAGACAGAATTGCTATTTTGTGAGCGATTTTGCCCTTTTGGCTAAAAGAAATTTTTATATACTATTTTAAAATTTTTATTAATATTTTTCACCCTTTAGACTCCGAACTTATATAAAATATATCTTCTTTCATTATATGTATCGCAATTAATAAGTACATAATTATTGTGACTAATATTCCATATTTTAATTGGTCAGTTTATCTATATAATAACACTTAGAAATGCATGCAAAGTTATTTAAAAAATATAACTTTGTGAGAAACATTTTATCAGATGTTCTAATACTTAATTAAGTCAGTCATGATTTAATAAGAATATGAGTTGTGATGTAATAGTGAGATTATTTCACTCTTAACTAAAAGTCTCGGGTTCAAGCTCTTGATAGTAATTAATTTTTTCTTTCGCTCCCAGCTTCATCTATAGATATAAATATCAAATAATTTTATTAATTGATCAAATCACATTAAGTTATTTTGATACCTTTCTTTTCATACTAATTTTGTATACGTAGATCAATTGACTAATCATATTAAAAATATTTTCTTTCTTTTATTTTTTATTATCTAATTATCATCATTCAAAATTTATAATAGATTCGACCTAGATATTTGTCTTTGGATTTATTTATATTTATTATTTATTATACAGGAAACATTTGTACGTTTTTCAGAATTTAATTATTTGATACTGCAATATTACCGTTAGCAAAATTATTATATGTTTATATATTATATACAACAAGTAGGGCTATTTGTCAGAACGGAAAGAAATAAAATGTAGGACAAAGAGATATTAAAATGTAGGAATTAAATAAAAACTACTATAAATCTAATTATAAAAGTAGATGTAAAGTAATTTAATGAGAGAAAAAAAAAACAAAAGTTTTCTTCTTGATTTTACAGTTGTGTCTAATATCGATATTAAAAACTTGATTTTATATTTAGTGTCTGGTATATATATTAAAGTTTGACTAATTTAGATTCGTACTGTCTAGAGTCTCATTCGAAAGAAAAAAATTTATTATTAAGAAGAATTTCATATATAATATTTAAATTTCAAAAATTTTAAATAAAAATAATTTAATTTTCTGCACCACATCATTTGACGACAGATTAATAATGGTGTGACTCACTTTACGTGAATGCATAGTAAAAATAGTCATATTACTTTGAAATTAGCCACTTTGACCTATCATGGTACTTATTTTTCTTCATACTATTGGTTCACGTTTATTTGGATGTTTTGAGCATAAGTTGAGAATATTTTAAAGAATAATATTTGTCTTTTTGAGGTAAATATAAAATTTATATATAATATATTTTTTTTAAATTTAATTAATAAAATTATATTAAATATGTTATTAGACTTATTTGAATGCTTTAAGAAGCTTGGAATTACTTTCTTCAATATTTTTTACTTATCTAATATTTGATTCGGCATACTTCTTAAACTTAAAGAGGATTAAATAGAATAATAATTTTACTATATCATTTTTTAAATATAATAAATTTAATATTTTAATAACTCTATCTTTTAGATTAGAGGAGAACTATGAGAATTTTTTTTTTTGTTAAAACTATTTCATCTGTCTCATATTAGTTGATCATTTTTCTCTTTCACGCATATTAAAAAATTATAAATAAAAAGATAATGGTACTAATTCGCCCCTTAAAAATCTTCTTCGAAATTTTACAAACAAATGTGAATACTTTAAAAAAAATTAATTACAAAAAAATATTTAAAAAATTGATTAATATATATATATTTGATTTAGTAAGGTGGACAACTAATATGAGACAATTTATTTAATAAAATAATCAACTAATATGCAACAATTATTTTTATTAAAATAATCAACTAATATAGAGCGAAAATTGTACCCTAAAAAAATATATTAATAAATAACATAAACTATAAAAGCTACACATCCAAATGCAAGTTCTCACTAAATTCATTTCTTTCACATGTCAAATTGAATCTAGCCAATAATTTTTTTAAAAATATTTAACAGAATTTTTGTTTATTTATTTATTTATTTTAAAAAAATAATTTCTATCTTAAAGAATAAAACTTGCTCAAAAATGTATCTAGGAGAAGCCATCACAAATATTAAAATCTATATATATGCTCTTTACTTAGGTTTTTAAAAAATGTTTATTGCTTTCGACAAAAATTATTATTAAGAACAAAATGAAAAGAATATACTTAATTATGTTTTTAATTTTCAAAAATAACATTTATTTTGAACATCTAATACAACAAATAAAATAATCTGGAGAACTAATGTAACGTAGCTCTTTTTTCTTTAGTAAAAAGACGAGTGCGGAGTTAAAAGGGTAAAAAAAATTGTCAAAAATTTCAAAAGGGCATATCAATTTCTTTTAAAACTAAAACGATAAAACGCTAGCGACTTGTACTTTCTGAAAAAGCGAAATCGCTGCCATAGCAGCGATTTCTTAAAATTGTCTTTTCTTTTTTTAAAAAAAAAAAATTAAAAAACAAATCGCTTCACACGGAGCGATTTTCAAAATAAAAAAATATATATATTATTTTTTTCTATAAGTCGCTGCTTCTGCAGCGACTTCCATCAAATTTTTTAATTTTTTTAAATTTTTTTTTGCTTTATTTAAAAGAAAAATTGATTCAATTTTTTTTTTTAAAAAAATCATTGGCAGCGATTTTTAATTAGTTTTTTTTTAAAAAAAATCAAATCGCTATAAAGGCATCGATTTACACTAAATTTATATTTTAAAAAAAAATCAATTAAATCACTACAAAAAAAATTAGCCGATTAAATTAAGTTTTCAAAAAAAAATTAAGTGTAAAGCAAAAAATGTGTTAATTAAGAATTCATTTTATGTTATGAATTCTTAATTAACACATTTTTTGCTTTACACTTAAATTTTAATTTTTTTTGAAAACTTAATTTAATCAGTTAATTTTTTTGCAGCATTAATTGATTTTTTTTAAAAAATATAAATTTAGTGTAAATCGCTGCTTTTAAGCGATTTGATTTTTTTTAAAAAAAAAACTAATTAAAAATTGTTGCCAATGATTTTTTTTTAAAAAAAATTGAATCAATTTTTCTTTTAAATAAAGCAAAAAATAAAAAAAAAATTGATGGAAGTCGCTGCTTCTGCAGCGACTTATAGAATTTTTTTTTTATTTTGAAAATCGCTCCGTGCGGAGCAATTTGTTTAATTTTTTTTTAAAAAAAAAGAAAAGGCAAATTTAAGAAATCGCTGCTATTGCAGCGATTTCGCTTTTTCAAAAGGTACAAGTCGCTACATCGTGAGCGATTTTACCGTTTTGGTTTTAAAAAAAAATTGATATGCCCTTTTGGAATTTTTGACAATTTTTTTTACCCTTTTAACTCCACACTATGAAGTTTTCAACAATGAGACATTAAATGTTATTTTCCTGTTGATTTTTATTTGTTTATTTTAAAATTTCGTATTTTTTAAGAAAAAATAAATAATATGAGTATCTTATTATAATATTTATATATTTTAAAAATAACAAATAAATATGGTAATCTATTTTTTTTTAAATAATTGACTAATATAAGTGAACAAAGAAAGTATCTTACTACTTCTCTATAATACTCTATTCATTTCAAAATAATATCGTTTTAGTTCTTTCTTCACTCATTAAGAAGAAATATAAGGTATTGTTTATTACATTAATCTCTATTTATCAAATAATTTTTTTAAAATTGAGTAAATTAAGAAGTAGTTGCTCTTAAATACAAGGACATAATTGAAAATCATTGTTAATTATTATTTTAAATTTCTAAAGTGATAGAAGTAACTATTTTTTGGTAATTTTTTTTATTATTAAAATAACACTTATTTTAAAATGAAAAGAATATTTATACCATTAATCAAACCGAAGCATAAATAAATCATAAATAAAAATAGACTCTTCGAAAGTTATAATTAATTGTCTTTAAGTGAACAATAAAGTTTCTACCGTGTTGGGAAAAGAAAAACAAAATCAACTAAACTGAGAAACCAGACATATTAATGCAATTAAAGAGATTGGTGTTTTATTAAAGTAGAAATTAAATATACCAATACAGATTATGATGCACTATAATCAAAGGTCTCGCATTCGAGTTTTGGGTGTAGAGAAAATTTTATAAAAAATGCCACCCTCAAACAGATTCTACAGAGCGCGATTCGAATTTAATTAAAGCTCTAATATGAACTTTATATACCGAATGAAAATCAATCAAATAAAAAAGAAAGACGATATAATAATACAAAAATGAAATCATAATCTATGGTAGGGACTCAATTTAACAAGTGTGTACTGGTTCTTTTGTGTATAGTCAAAGCACATGAATTAATAATGACTCTTCAATTAATAAAAATTAAAATCCAACTGGAGAAGAGGGTCCAATTCTATTTCTACTTTTGTTATTATTCCATTCCTACCATGTGTTTTAAAAAATTCTAGTTTGGAAAAATTATCTCTGACCACCCAAAAAAACAAAGTTATAATATTAAATTATTCTTAGGGTCTACATATATTTGATTAGAAGATTAAAACTACTTTTATAAATATAGTGTTAATTAAATCCAATTGAATGGTGTAACAAAAAAAAGTTAAAAGGGATATATAATTGTAAATATAGATGTCTTTTTTAACTTATTGTCACGATCCAATCCATCGATTATGAATGCGCTATTCTAATACTTATATAGGAAAAAATCTTGCATTTAGATTATAAAATGATTAGTGTGGAATTTTAAAAATACAACTAAATCTTCTTAATACAATAAAATTTCGTGAATATATTAATCTTTGATGAAAAACTTCTATCAAAGACTGAAAACCCTTTTCAAGGAATTAGTCTAAACATGTACAAGAGTTACTAAAAAGGTCAAGTTATACATGAAATTTGAAAATAAGACACAACTCTCATCATAAGAAAGGAAAAATAAAAGTTGTTGAAGATCATCATGATTTTCACCTGTGAAATATTACTGACCTTACAATTAAACGATAAGAACAGTATCAAATACAAAAAATATGTATTGATAGATATCGTTTGTCGTTATGAACCTACCACATTATACAATGTAGATAATCAGCAAAGACATGCAATATTGAAACTAGTGTCTTAAATTAACTCATCCATTTATCTGACTTAGTAACCACCATTTCAATTAACAAATAACATATATCAATATAATTATAAGTACAATATAGTTTGGACTCCGACTCCTTTTCTTGAGTTAACATTCACATGAAATATATTCCACATGATCCCATAAAAATTATATCCTAATCCAACTCATCTTTCTAGAAATTCAGATCACTCAAGAATCTACCAAACATACAAAATATTATAAAAGATAAATTTGGTCCTCTCATGAAACCACAATATACATGTTCGGTTCTCTCAAAGAACTCAGACACAAATTGTCAGTGTATCATAGTAATGTCCAAGCCAACCAAAGTTAGTATTTATATCAGGTGTGGTATTAAAGTCAACCATTGTCAGTAATTGTATCAGGTTTGGTATCCGAGCCAATTGTTAGTAATCATATCAGTCGTGATATTTGAGTCAACTGTTAGTATTCATGTATCAGTGTGGTACCCGAGCCATCTAGCAATCACAATCACAATCACAATCACAATCACAAAGAGCAATAACACTTAAAACCACAAATAAAGTGAACATGTAAATTGCATGAAAATATCAACATGATGTCATTAAATATCCTTCCCTATGATTTTCTCAACTTACATCACATGAGTGATACTAACAAGCTATGGGCATGCATACATACATATTGGACAACACAAATATTATCATATTTGTTCATTTGATTATCACAAGTTTCAGAAATGGTTATAATCCATAAATTTCGTAACTCTCAACTTAATAATTACTACCAAACTATTTCAATAAGAAACTCAAGGTTAACAATCAAGAACAATAAGAACCAACCCTACTCATTATTATTCCCCGCCCTACAATAATAAACAACAACCTATAACTATATATTCAGAATTGCATGAAATCTCCCATTCATCTACACATTTATGATGATATAGATGTAACACCTCACTATTTGAAAGAACTATAAAGAACTAAACTTAGAAATAAATCATTTTTGGAAAAAATTAAATTTGAAAAGTTTAACAAAGTTAAGCTAAGTTTGAGTTTTGGATCAACTTCAAATGATCATAACTCCTAAAAATAAGAATTTAGGTGGGATACAAGATACCGTAGGAAAGATCTTTGAAATATATTTTTGAAAGATCTAAAAACACTCCTAAATGTCACGAGATCTTTCCTATCACAAATTACAATATTTGAATCCATAAACTCAACTTCAAGAAAGTTAAGAGTCAACTAGAGAGTTCTTAAGAGTCCTTTGAAAAGTCTTTTGCAAATGTTTTAAATTCGTTTTAAGACATTGAGTTTTGAGTTAAGTAAGAGTAACAAATAAAGTTCATTTCTTCAAAAAGAGTACATGAGAGCTAAATATTCCCAAAGAGTGAATATTTTCACATTTAAACAAGAGAGGAAACACCGATTTTAAGAGAGTTTTTGAGTTAGATTTTGAGTAATTATCTCAAACCACACAATGAGTTTTTGTTTTTAAACATATGACGTGAGTATCTTGGGAGTAGTATTGAGAACCAATGTGGGAAGGAGTTCATGACAACTCAATGTCTCCATAAACCATGTAGCCAACGTGGTAGAAAGGGTCATGCTTTTTAGACGATTCCTTAATATTTTTTTGCATAAACTATTTAATCCACTTAGTTGAGGTGTTCTATATCCCGACAAGTTATAGGACAGGACAGCGTGGGCGATGCATTGTATCATCACATAACTCATAGTAATGGTTATTGGTTAGAGAAACTCCCACAAAATTATATTACTTTACTATATGATTATATTTGAGTTGCTATTTACTGTTTAAATGCTTTATATAAACTGCATCTTTACTGTTGTTTAATTCTGCATTTGAGTTGAGTATTCATGAGTTGAGAAAAACTGAGATAAGTGTTCTTTCAGAATTCATTTCAAGCTTATGTCTTGTTTAGATTTCCCCTTGCATGCTCGTACATTCAATGTACTGATGTCATTTGGTCTGCATCATTTCATGATGATGTAGATACAGATACCCAGAATTAACATCCAGCACTTCGTTTATTCAGTTGAGCACTCAGAGTCAGTTGGTGAGTCTCCTTGTTTTCTGGAGAATCTCATTTCTATATTGTTTTTAGTATTTTAATTGTTAGGATGATCAGAATTTTGTCCCAACATCCATCATTGTTTTAAAGCCTTTATAGACGGATACATATAGTTCATTAGTCTTTTCATTTTTCAATTGTTTATGTTAAGACATTGAGTTGCCATTTTGGCTAGTCTAATGTTTCTTTTAAGACATTCTAAGTTATTGCAAGAGCTATTTTTTGAGATTCTTTCTTATTATTTAAAGTCTTATATTAAGAGTTAAGCCAAACAAAGGGTTCGTTTAAGGCCAATAATAATTTTCGGGTGCCAGTTCCGTCCAGAATGTAGGCTCGAAGCGTGACAATAGAATACAAATCTGAGTATTGAGTGAAGAAGACCTATCATACATGGGCGCCAAACATCAACTGATGAACCTTGCCCATGATCTTCCTACTTCGTGAGAGCAAACAACGATGAACGAGCACCAAAATTCCTTTTATTTCCACCTCTCGTGCACTATAATTCATCCCCTTCATTGCTCTCTTGCCCCAAGTGCACTATAATTCATCAATTTCTTCATCTGCTCAAAATTTTAAATTTTACACCGTATTTTTAAAGTTTTAAAATTTTGCACGAAATGTTCTTTGATAACGATCAATCGAGTCTGATAAATGTCGAATCGATTACTACACTTCAACGTATATTGGAGGAAAAAACTTGCATAGTCATACCCCATTTGTGTTCACCTTCCCACATGGCCCTCTCTCTTTCTAGAGCATTTGCGACATGTCAAATTAGAATAAGCTTTTTTTGCTTTGCATCAAATTAAATCATATTTTCTATCGATAAGTTTGTCGGTATAAAATGTCAATGATCAAAAAATAGAAGTAGTTCATTTTCTCTGCATGGCACGATCAACACTATAGTTGAAATTAAACAAGGGATTTAAAGAAGAGGACATGTTATAATATATTAATAATAAGCAAAATCTCATATGTGTATCTTCAAATATTTTGTTTGGCGTGCTATCATTTTTTTTTTTAATTTAATAATTTTGCAAAAAATAGTTTGACATGTTTATTATATAAACTTTTTCTGAAAAATAACTTTTTAGATGTAGATGATAATATCTTTACGATAGATATTATACATTTATTGAATGAAGTAGAATTCAAATTCTTATTTTGTCATTTATTGTATTGTCCTAGATTATGCAATAAAGAAAAAAAGTCTTTTTGAGTGAATATTTACACTTTCAATCCTTGTTTCATTTATATGGTTAACTCGTGACTTTTCATATCTCAAAATGCATGACTTAATCTTTAATTTGTTCTTAATTCTGATCAATGAATTATCAAGATTTCTTTTTTAATAAAGCTTTTGCTTTCATAAATTCATGAAGCATGTGTAGTCCAAAGTTACGATAATTAGCTCTTGATCTTTCAATTAATAAATAAAATCGATGAAAGTGTGTTTGTGTATTATTTCATGATAGAGATTGTACTAAATAAAGCGTACATACAGGTCTGCCTCTTTAATAGGTGATTCATTATCGAAGCAAAAAAAATAATTGAATCAATCAAAAGAAATATAATAAACTTTTTTACCCTCCGCATCTAACTAGTTCGCATGATTAACTTTTTCATCAATTCTATTTAGTATTTAGTTAGGTCCAAATTCTAGAATGGAGCTCATAATGAAATAGCTGGTTCTTGAGTCAATTTTCTCAATCCATATTGGGTCAAAGCGTTTGACTTTTTATTCAATTTCTATGATGAGATTAATTTTTTTACTATAAATGTGTATTAATACTTTATTATATGCCTTTTTATGAAATTACTCATAGATCTTTTCTATTGAAATTTATTCGTTGATATATCTGAATAGCAATTGAAAAGAGAGAATTTTTATCGAATGTGAATCACTCGATAAACATAGTTTTTTCACAAAAAATGAGTATTTCATAGTTATAATAAATTAATACACAAAATCATATAAGAAACTATCTTTTTAACCATAAAATGCTTACACAATAATTAAATTTTTTAAAATAACATGGTTATACATTTTAACAAATACAACCAAAATAACATAAATATAATTAATAAGTAAAATATGAAAATGATATATACACAATATAGAAAAAGAATAACTCACATCAACATAATAAATAAAGGACATACAATAAATACAAACAACATTTGTTTGTAATTTATTTACTTTGCAATAAGTGCACTCAATTATTCAAAAATTATTTTCATAGGGAGGAAATGTGATTGTGACTATAGGCTCAATCTTTCTATATTCAATTTAATTAGAATATTTCATTTTCAACCCACTAAAAATGGGAAATGAAAATCCAACTACTTAATATTATTTAATTCTTCACTTTTTTGACTTCATAATCTAAAAAGTAAAAATAAATTAAATAATTGTCTCTTATTACTCAATCTTCAAAAGTATGTGTCATGATGAAATAACTTTTTGAAGAATTAATTAATGGCGTGAACTTTTTTACAGCTATAAAAAGTAAAAAAAAAAAAAAACATCAAATTTCCAATTGTACACCCTAAACTTTTCAAAAATGTCATAACACCCCTTAATGTATTTGAATTTGTAATTAGGTATAGTAATCAAACTTTTATTATTTAACTAATTGATTTGTAAGGTTTATAAAATTTTAAATTATGTGGTTACATGATTAAAATAACCTATAATATTTTTTTAAGCTCTAACTAAGTATTGCTTATATCAAACAAAAATTAAAAATAAATAATTTCTTAAAGCTACGACAAATAATATAAAGATGATCGATGTAAATATATATTAAATTTTTATCAGATATCTTATGTGAAATACAATTTAGTACTTTGTTGTTGTCAATATGAAGTTTAGCAAAAACCAAGCATTAAAAAGTCACATGATATATAGCTTTAAGCTTACTTATATCTAATATGGATTAAAGTGCAATATTAATTTTATAATCTATACAATAAGATGCTTTCCAAAATAACATGGAAACTCTCATCTTTTAACAGTAATTTTTGTCATTAGTGTATTCCTAAAGAATCTAAATCTAGTTGTTAATTATAAAATCTATTTTAATTATTGCTCTATTTTTTTTTACGTTCATAAAATATAAATAATATGTACTAAATTATTCTTTTTTAACATAGAAAGTTAATTATTTCGTCTTAAATTTTTAGCATTGGTGAATTCGTAAATTAATGCTATAATTATTTCGAAATACGTAATATTTTAGAGCTAAAATGACAGTTAGTTTGAGACGAAAGGAAAAATTCATTTTTTTTCATTGTAGATTTTAGAATTTTTTTGTACTAATATTATCATGTCTATTTTTTCACGGTAAAAGGTGTTATTTTATAAAAGAAAGATGGTCCTATTTTAATTATTACAAAATAACTTTTTTTTTTTCCCTTTTAGTTTATAATGATTTCATACAAAACTCCTCCATCTATGGTGATTTTGTCTAAACGCGTTTCTACAGTAAAAAACAGGTAAAAGCATCCAAATATATATACATAAAAATAAAATAATATAAGATATAAAAATTGATATATTAAAGTAATCATAATAACCTTTAATTGAAGTTAGTTATATAAATTATTTATATTAAGGATAAAGCACAAGTATCCCTAGAATATAATCAAAATTTTAGAGACACACCTTAATTAAACTAAAGTCTTATTATCTGCGAATTTTATTTTTTTTTTGATAATTTTGTATACCTTTTGTCTTACGTGACACACTTTGTGATTCCACACAATTGAGGCTCGTGAGAGACATTTGGATGTCATATGAACAAAAAAGGTGCACAAAACTTAAAAAAAAAAATGAATTTAGGAATAATAGGATTTTAGTTTAATTAAAGAGTGTCTCTAAAATTTCGATTATAGTCTAAAACGTATGTATACATTTTGCTTTGTACTATAATAAAAAATAATTAATATGATAATTACGTCTATCTAATTTGAGAAACTTTTATAATTAAACATAATTGATGTATTAAACTTTATTAAACTTGTGATAAATAATAATATGCATGCACAACTTTAAGAATATAATGAGTTTGAATACTAAAAACCTTAAAGATTGAACGTTCTATATGATATTTTCATATCTACACAATCTTACTTTTGATTATTATTATTATTGTTTTTTTTAATTTGTGTTCGATATTTATATTAGAGTTTGACTACTTCAGATTTATATCAAAAAATTTACTTTAAAAAATAAAATACTTTCTAACAAAAACAACTCTTACTTTACCTTTTTTATTATTTTAAATTTATTCTTGAGATGAATATCTGATTGAATAGAACTAAGATTTTTATACACTTTACTTCTTTTATATTTACTTATATAAGATTATATTAAATACATCGGTTTATTATTATTGCTTTGTATAAAAATCATATATATATATATAAGAAAATTACATAATGCTATTATTTAAAAATAATGTTAATTTTAAAATAAGCTTATTTTGAAATTATACTGTTATTTTTGTTTTGTTTTGAGGATTTATAATTAATTTTGATTTAATTAATATCGAAATAACTTATTTTCTAACCAAAGGTTTCCTAAATTTTTTTCTCTCTCACACATTACTCTGTTTCTCTCTCTACAAAGACATACATTTTTCTGTATCTATAGGTTTTGCATTCCCTACTCTTTTAACTCTCTTTTGAGTAGTGACCCTCTAACAAAGCTACATCAACAACTTCATCATTGTGTGATCCTTCATGGTGCCTCTGCTTTTCCATTGATACACAAAAAAGTATAATATACACATATATTCCTTCTTTGTTTGTGTAAAAAAGAGTTCATATTTACCATTTTTGATGATTTGATTCTTTACTTGGATCATTTTGTGACTAAAGATCTCACCTTTATTTATTTTCCTTCTTTTTCTTACTTGGGTTTTTGTGCTTTTTCTCTGATTTGCTTTAGCTGCTTCACTTCTAAGTTAAAACACATTTTTTCAAGTAATGTAGTTGAAGAAGAAGAAGAAGAAGGGGTTTTGCTTCAGCTTGTGGATCAACTTATATGACTACTTCTGTTTTAGTAGTAGAGATGAACATTTGCTTTATCTAGTCTATTTGGCATCTGGGTAGTTTTCATTTTTTTTTTTTGTTGTTGATATATTTGGATTTTCTTAGTTTAGTTGTGAATGCCCTTTTAAATTATTTGAGCTGGAGATATAATTGGTGCTCTGTATTTTGCTTGATTTTTGAGGTGGGTACAAGGGGTGATGCATAGAGTACAACACAAGTTTACTATACTGTTAGTTTGCAGGGTTGTACAATAATGGTATTTTATGGTATTGGACATCTGGGGTTTTCTGTATTTTTTGAGTAGTTGCTTTGAGATAGATGAAGTTATGAATACCCTTTGAGTTTCTTGAGCTGGATTGAGTTCTTCTTTGTGATTTCTTGCTTTTGTGAGGTGGGTACAAGAAATGATGCATATGGTACTATTACTAGTGAATTTCAAAGTTATACGTGTGTGCTACTGTGTGTTTGTGTGAAACTTTGTGGTAATTGTGTTATTTATTGGTATTTTGGATTTGATATTTTGTGTGGATTGGAACAGACACTGTAGGCATCTTGGATTTGGAGGTGTCTGAAAAGACTGCTAAAATGGGAGTGATATGGTGTAGTGTTGTTATTGTCTTGTTATTCGGTATCTTGAATGTCGGGAAGGCTGAAATCTACATAGTGACAGTTGAAGGAGAGCCTGTCATAAGCTATAAAGGTGGCATTGATGGTTTTGAAGCCACTGCTGCAGAGTCTGATGAAAAAATTGATACCACTAGGTATGACCACTTCTTTTGCTTTTCTCTTATTTCACCTTTTCTTCCATCAGGTGTTGGAACATCATGAGGTGAAGCGTGAAAATAACAGTTGATTAGTATCCTTCGGGGTGGCTCAGATGGTTTGATATAATGGAGCTCTTGAGTTTGAAACCACTTGCCTGCGACAACAGGGGGTTGGCTTTCGGGGTCGAGCTCATCACACAGAGCTTGCGTACTGTGGCTTAACTCTGTGATTTGCGAGCTATTGCACAGCTGCGGGGTTCACCTTGTGCACACCCAAGGGGTAGAGGTTGTGGGTTCCCTGTCACACAAAAAAATAAAAAATGAAAAAGTAACAGTTGATTAGTCTGTCTATGTGACTACATGGTTCATTTGATATATTTGATAACTTTCAATAATTGATGAGAAAATAAACGATCTTGTTAAAGTTGTTAGGTGCCACCTCAATTTTTTAAATATCCATTTTATGAAGGTGCTTATGGAGTTGATAACTTCTTAAAACATTATTTGACCTTTTCTCAAGTTGTTTTTATTAATGACTTATTTGTTTTTCCGCTAAGATGGATGCTGACGTAACTAACATCTAGGGTCTTTCATTGTCTTTTTCATTCAAGGAAACAAAATTCATCTGGAATTAACAGTTAACTTATCAGAGAAAAAAAAGAAAAAAAATATATTAAGTTTGTGCAAAATGCATTTGTTTAGAGCTAAAACTAGAGTATTTAGGAGAGATTGCAAAAACTGTTGCATGACTATTTTTCAGCAGGTTGATTTTCTTGGAATCAGTTGCTGAACTAAGCTATGTTTTAATTATGCTTTTCCAGTTTTGATAAATCCTATCAAGTTTTCAATCATGTAAATTTTACTTTCACTTTTAGGTATATGTTAGAAAGGAAAGTGATGTTACAATTGGTTGTGACAAAAATGTGATAACTTTACAACTTAGTAGAACTTGGTAATATTATCAGTGTGACATTGCTATTTTATTGCTTTGAAGTTTATTTTCCATAAAAGATTATTTCTCCATGCATTTGTATTTTTTGTACAAAGGAAAACGGTGTTACAATTATTTGTGAGTCATCACAAAAACTGTGATAGTTCTGAAATTTGTAGAGCTTGGTAGTATAATCAGTGTGGTATTGTAATGTTATTTCTTTGATACTCATTTTTACATAAATTGTTAATTCTCCATGCATGTGCATTTTGTACAATGTTAACTTTGTTCCACGATGCTCACTTGTAAACAATAATACCATGATGTACCTAAAAAGAAAAAAGATGAAAACAGGTTTGAGTTCGATATAAAATGAAATATTTACCTCAAAAATGATTTCCTTGAAAATGTTTTCTAGTCTTTGGATAGTGAGTAGAAATATTTATTTTAAGGGTGATGATAATGTCATCAGTTGGTTGGTATTTAACATGTTCAAAATGTTGTCAGTTTGCTAGTGTTTTGCATTGATAAGTTTGATGAAGCTTGGAGTGTTAAAGATTGCTAATGATATTCAAGTTTTGGTTGGAGCAATTAGTATAGAGTAACAGTTAGGATATCTGTAAAAGAATTGTTTTTTGCTTATAAGTAATCAAAACACCAGATTGTACGAGTATAGAGAGCAATTAGTCTTCATGATGGAAAACATTTTCAAGAAAATGTTCTCCGTCATACCATACATACTGAGAGTTCTCAGTTTGTACAAGAAGCTTTATTCTCATTCGATATTAGCATGTCACTATAGTTCTCTCTTCCAGATGCCTGTCTGTGATATGCTTACTCTTATTTCCATTGTGCTTACCTATAGTTCTCTCTTTCAGCTGACCTTTCTGTGATATGCTTACTCTTATTTTCATTGTGCTTTTAGTGAATCAGTTACATCCTATGCCCAGCATTTGGAAAAGAAGCATGATATGCTTCTAGCTTTGCTATTTGACCGTGGGACCTACAAGAAAATCTACAGCTACCGTCATTTAATTAATGGCTTCGCAGCTCATATTTCACATGAGCAGGTGACACTCAGCTCTTTCAGAGACTGCTCTTCTTTTTCCTTCTATTTATTGTTGAGAATGATCAATATTTTTCTACCTGTATTTTCTTACATAAAGAATACATTAGTAGGCAGAAATCCTCAGACGAGCTCCTGGTGTGAAGTCTGTGGAGAGAGATTGGAAGGTGAAGAGACTTACAACTCACACGCCACAGTTTTTGGGGCTTCCTACAGGAGTATGGCCGACAGGTGGTGGATTTGACCGGGCAGGCGAGGATATCGTAATAGGTTTCATTGACTCTGGCATCTATCCACACCATCCAAGTTTTGCAAGCCACAACACTGAGCCCTATGGACCACTTCCTAAATATAGAGGAAAATGTGAAATTGATCCTAACACCAAGAAAGACTATTGCAATGGGAAGATTATAGGTGCTCAACATTTTGCGAAAGCTGCAAAAGCAGCTGGTTCATTTAATCCTGCAATTGATTTTGATTCTCCTCTAGACGGTGACGGACATGGAAGGTTTGAGATTAGTTATTTACGATGTTAACTTCATTGTGTTTTACAAAGCTAAGTAATGGTGTTCTCCAAATGCTATTCTGTTGGGTAAATTTCATTTTTTCTTGGCAGTGTCTTGCACAATTGCAGATGCTAAAAGAAATTTAGCACTTTGTGGGAGTAGAGAAGTAGCTATGTTCAAGAAACTGCATAATTGCCTGTATACAGAAATATTTTATTCTTCAGTGTGTACTAGGACCAAGTACCTCTAGTTGTCGAATCACCAGAATGATACAGGCTTAGTGACTACTAACAACAGAACATTATTATTATTTTGTGGAACCTCAAGTTTTTCCACTCTTTACCAACATCAATACATAGAGCTACTTTAATGGGAAATCATTCTATCGACATCGTCATTTAGTTTTATTGAACAATTCGATGCAAGAAGAATTACTTCATAAGATTGATCTCCCCATTTTTTTTTTCAATAAAGCTTCTGTATTTGAAATCTACTTTTCTCATATAGACTATATTTATTGTTTTAATTTTTTTCACTACTGCCTTTCACAATATTTGTGTCCAGACTGACATTAATTGTACTTTTTGCCAGCCACACGGCAGCTATCGCTGCTGGAAACAATGGGATTCCTGTCAGAATGCATGGATTTGAGTTCGGAAGAGCAAGTGGTATGGCACCTCGTGCGAGGTAAGTCAATGTAACTCTTTCAAAATTTGACTAGCATATTTTGTGGTCTATTTAGTATTATAAAGTGGTCTAAACATTGAAATTCTTATTCCTTGTAGAATTGCTGTATACAAGGCACTATATAGGCTATTTGGAGGGTTTGTTGCAGATGTAGTTGCCGCTATTGAACAGGTATTGATGAACTTTAACTTGTAAGTTGTTGCACAACGGATTTGAGTGGCACTGAGATTTCATGCATAGGTCTTATAATCAATATTTGAGTTCACAGTGGATAGGAGGACATTCGAGTGACCTTCATTAAAAAACAAGAGTTCACTTGGAGAATTAGTTATCCTCTGTGGCTCAGATACTTTTTGTATGCCCTTAAAGTAAAATAATCACAAACGTACCCATTTTCTTGCTTACAGGGTCTCTCTCCTCGATATAGTCTAAATGGTTTCCCCAGGGCCTAGGCATAACAAAACTTCTAATGATTAAGTTATCATTCTCAAAAAAAAAAAAGGGTTTATACAAGTTGAGACTAGAAGTCTTGAAACATCAACTAGATATCAAATCTAACAGAAACAATGTAAAAGCAGATTTCCTTACAGTGACAGAAAATAGAAGCAAAAGATGATACCTATATCTGAGCTATCACCCTTTGTAGGCAGTGTATAGTGTAATAGCCAACATATTATCGAGAAGGCTAGGACCGGGTAATGTATTGGCACTAGGTGGAATGTATATATTGGCCACTTGGTGGAACTTATATAGTCTAGTAGGTGCAATGTATATATCTCACACTGACGACACACTAATTCTTTCGGAATCACATGCAAGATGGTTGTGGTATCTCTTTAGGACACTGCTGTGGCTTGAGACGATTTTCAGATTGGCAAATTCAAATTGATATCAGTTGGAGAAGTAGGATATATGAACTCAAAAGCGCTACAATACCCATTAGGTGCTTGAAAATGCCTTTAAAATGAAAACTGATATACAAAAGTCCTCTTTGGTAACTGGTTCTTGAGGCCAAGAAAACAACACCACCTCAATCCCAAACAAGTTAGATTGACAATATGGTTAATCATCTCTATCTAGCTTCTCCAAATTTTTCACGTCCTCATATAGTGTTGTATATATCGTCACCTGTCCCAAATCAACTGGGAGATTTGATGAGAGACTTCCAATAGGACGTAAGGACGGGGAGAAAACAATATCATCTGTTCTAATGAGGAAATGGACAATATCCATGTAAGGAGGGTTGGTGATTCTGTGGTAGAGTATTTTCTACAAGTCATTGGTGGGAAATGGCTGTGAAGTTTGCTCACGAGGGATATACACTATGGAAAGGATTATATCAGGGACTAGGGAGCATATCATCATTTACTACATGCAGGATCACTGCTGAACTTTTAGTCTTTGTCATTGTTTAATATTAATTTGTTGTTATGGACAATGGTTAAGTGAGAGTTGAAGATTCCAAAAATCTGGAAGAGGAAAAGCTGCTTGAGAAGTAACACCATTCTGCATTTTCTGGGTATGGAACGAGAGGAACGAAAAAATGATTTCATGATTTGTACCATTTAATGAAATTGCAACTAAAATAGCTATTCAGTATACAATAATGCCGGTATTAATTCAACTCCTCTAAATTGTGATTCAAAGAACTAACAGCAACTCGGTAGGGATCACTTCATGTTCAAACTTCTCCTGAGCGTATTTCTTCACCTATGAAGAGATGACCCCTTGTTTCACATTCTTCACTTTCAGCATCAAAGATATGGGTTTTTAATAACACTGCGTACAACTCGTTCATTCAAAGCATACAGAGCTGAAGTCAACTTGGAATCAGCAAGTATTTTGAGGCATGATTAGCAAATTCTTGTGATTAGTGTACTCATTTGGAAAGTCATATATAAAACTTATAAATTTGCTCGAATTTTATAACTGATTGGTCTTACAGTGATAGTGTCATCTTTTAGACTGTAAACCTGATAAAAGAGCACTTCCATTTACAGGCTGTTCATGATGGTGTGGACATTCTTAATCTCTCAGTGGGGCCAAACAGTCCACCAGCAACTACAAAGACAACATTTTTGAACCCTTTTGATGCTACTCTTCTTTCAGCTGTGAAAGCCGGTGTATTTATTGCACAGGCTGCTGGAAACGGAGGTCCTTTCCCCAAAACTTTGGTGTCTTATAGTCCATGGATAGCATCAGTGGCTGCTGCAGTTGATGATCGTAGATACAAAAATCATTTGACATTAGGAAATGGGAAAGTCTTAGCTGGACTCGGTCTATCACGTAAGCTTTTTATGCATTTGACATACTCTTAAGTGGTGCCCCTCAATCAGTTGATCTTTCTCTGGTTCGTTCATTAATAGTCTAAATCATCTTTAGACACCATCACCCTTTGTTTTTACATTAATTGCAAATGGATGATTCATTTATGTTTGATCCAGAACTTTTACATGCTCGGTCTTTGAAGAAAATTTTGATTGCTAAAGTTTTTAGATGTTTCTTTTTAACTCTTCTGTTATGGTCGGGTCGTATTTTTTTCTTTCTTTTTTTGTTCTTCTTTGTTTATTTGATAATGTCGTTGATTAATCTACTTGTCAGAGTAATGATCAATTTATGATCTTTGTGTTTTAAAGTAACACATCCAGTTTAATAGCACCATGAAGAACAGCTTAGCAGCTTCTTTGCTGTAGCTGGCATCATTTCCTTGTAATCCACCTTCCATAAGTATTTAGTGCTCATGACATCATTCAACTAAGGCTAATCCACATCCTCAATTGCCATATCATTGATATTGTGTAACATCCTTACTTGATCCCTCTTCTCCCTGTCTGTCTTCACAAAGTTCAGCGGCTTTTGAAACTTCAGATCCCCTAAATAGTGTAATCACTGAATGAAGCCAAACGTAGAAAATAAAAAAGAAGGGAATAGTCAGATACTTATTGATGATGAGAAGTGAGATCCTTATATATGGTATGCTTCTGTGGGGTGTTATATCTTGACCATTTTTACATTCATGCTAATATAGAGACTTAGTTTTTTGTTTTGAATCTCTGCCACTACTAAGCAAACGTCTGGTTGCTTCAGCTTCCACACATCCGAACAGGACATTCACTATGGTAGCAGCAAATGATGTTCTTTTGGATTCGTCGGTTGCTAAGTATAGTCCTGCTGACTGTCAAAGGCCAGAAGTTTTAAACAAGAATTTGGTGAAGGGTAACATCCTTCTTTGTGGCTATTCTTTCAATTTCGTAGTTGGCACAGCATCGATTAAAAAAGTTGCGGAAACAGCAAAAGCTCTTGGCGCAGCTGGCTTCGTTCTTGCTGTAGAAAATGCTTCACCAGGAACAAAATTTGACCCAGTTCCTGTTAGAATTCCTGGGATTCTTATAACAGATGTTTCCATGTCAATGGCAAGTATCAACACACTCTCTGTACTCTTTTATTCGTGTCATTGATATTGTCTTTTAGCTTTTTATGTGTAGGAAAGTCATAGTGCGTGGTTTCCTTTATACTTCTTGTCTCTTGCAATAGACAAGTTTATTTGCTATATTATTATACGTTGCAAACTGCCATGAGAGATTCTTAATATAATTGCTTTTTCCACCTTCTTGAGAATGGTAACAGTTAACCACTGGTATAGACAAGTTTATTTGCAAAATTATTATATGTTACAAGTTGCCATGAGAGGTTCTTTAATGGAAAGATAATTGCTTTTTCTGACAAGGTTGAGTGTACACCTTTTTGAGAATGGTAGCAGTTAATCTATATGTCCAGTGGATAGACAAGTTAATTTGCAATATTATTATACGTTGCAAATTGCCATGAGAGGTTCTTTAATGGAAAAATAATTGCTTTTTCCACCTTCTTGAGAAGGGTAACAGTTAATCTATATATCCACTGGTATAGACAAGTTTATTTGCAATATTATTTACGTTGCAAATTGTCATGAGAGATTCTTTAACGGAAAGATAATTGCTTTTTCTGATAAGGTTGAGTGTAAACCTTTTTGAGAATGGTAACAGTTAATCTATATATCAAAGTATGTAGTCGCCCTTCAAAAGTATTACAACTTAAATCTTGAACATCTATTTGTTCTTCCTATGAATAGTCTGAAGCTTCAAAAATATCTTCTGATGAGCTAATAATTTCTGTTTACACCAAAAATAAAACAGCGCTAAACAATTCATTTTAAACTCCTCTAAGTTGCTCTGCTTGCTTGTCTTTAAAACATCTCTTATTTCTTTCTTTCCACACTGTCCACGGAGTGCATTCAGAGACAATCTTCCATCTTCTTGGTTAATGATCTTTTCTTGGTTATTACTTATATGAAATATCGTGTCCAGAAATTGGTAATTCTGTCCTGTTTGTATGATGTTGCACTACATTCTAGTGATATATATGATTTCTGTGTCTTTGTCCACCACATAACTAGTCTTTTGTCTCCCTACCACTAAGGCAAATAGGAAAAAAACTAATAACTGATCTCTTTTCATATATAGCATCCGAAGGAGAAAAAGTAATTGCTGTTCCTTCTAATGACTCGCATCATTGTTTGGTTCAACTTGTGGTCTCATTGCATGCTATTGCAATTAGCTTCTATAGGTAGAACTTTCTCTTTTTTTCTCACATAATTTAATTTTGTATGCTTGTCTCTATTTTCAGGAGCTTGTAAACTACTACAACATCACCACTTCAAGAGATTGGACTGGACGTGTTGAGAGCTTTAAATCAACAGGAAGCATTGGGAATGGGTTGAGGCCGATACTCCACAAATCTGCACCTCAAGTTGCTGTCTTCTCTGCTAGAGGGCCTAATATCAAAGATTACAGCTTTCAAGATGCTGATCTCCTGAAACCCGATATACTGGCTCCTGGTTCTCTTATTTGGGCTGCCTGGGCTCCCAATGGGACAGATGAAGCCAACTATTGTGGTATGTAGCCTTCATATTATTGCTTATAGGTAAATCAACTAAATTGTTTATGTTGTCCATTAGATGGTAGATTTATATGTTTAACAGACATCTTTATTTCATTTTCAAGCCTAATTTTTACTTGGACATAAACAATGAACTAGCAGTTGAGGTTGTTGCTTTCTTTACTGATTTAGAAATATAAAAGATGCCTTGTATCCTGAATTGGATGGACTAAAATTTTAATCTGATACCCTAGAAAATTGATCATTTATGTCCATTTGGTTTGCTTTTAAGTTCAGACTAAAACGATAAGTTCAGTCTCAAGAAGAAATGTACTCCAACAGTATTTCAATGATATGTTCATACTTCAAAATATTGGCTGGAATCAGGTGAAGGATTTGCATTGATCTCTGGAACTAGCATGGCAGCACCCCATATAGCAGGAATAGCAGCCCTTGTCAAGCAGCACCACCCTCATTGGAGTCCTGCTGCTATTAAATCAGCATTGATGACAACTTCATCAATCATTGATAGGGCGGATAGACCACTTCAAGCACAACAGTATTCTGGATCTGAGACCTTGATGCTTGTTCCAGCTACTCCATTTGACTATGGAAGTGGACATGTTAATCCTAGAGCAGCTCTGGATCCCGGACTCATTTTTGATGCAGGTGATCTTCTGTTCCTCTTTCCCTCTAGTTTTGATATAGTTTATTGTTTCTAACTACTTAGATAATCCTCTTGCTAATTGGGAACAGTTAGTGCCTTTAACAATTTCTAAAGCTGGGGATCCTATTGACTAATTGCCTTTGATGCACTTTGAGTTGTAGTCTAGTTGCAAGATTTTCAGTCTCTCTTTGTTGTTTCCTTCTAACTTTGAATGACACACGAGCATACAATCATGACTTGTTTCCTCACTCGAGTTGTGATAATTTTCCACTCTTGGGCCCAAGGGTTTGGTCTAGTGCTAGGAATGCAACATCACAGGTTCGAACTCTGCCATAGACCAAAGATATGTTAAATGGAGGAGGGTAGAGGGAAGATCCATTATCCACGGAGTTTTGGACCTTGCGCCATTAGTACTCGGGGATTTCTTGGTTATAAAAAAGAAGTAATTAATTTTTTCTCTCTAGCTTCGTGAAGAAAAAATCAGCTGCATCAGATACCAAACTACCCTACATTGTCTCCTGCTTTGCAATTACTTTTGGTTGGCTGGAGTCAAACTTGACATTTTGGAATGTGCTGTTGTCATTTCTGTTGACTTGCAATGATTCTTGTTAAGTTCGGCATGTACTTATCTTCTCTATGGCCCTACTTTAACTTCTTCCCCTAGCCATCAAGCCCGAAAGCAGCAAGGAGTGTGAAAGAGTAAAGTACAATTTGAGAAAGCTAAATGCATATATGAAATTTTAGTTTGCTGAACCTGCATATTTAAGAAACTTATATGCATGTAAGAAATTTTAATTTGCTGAACCTGCATATAAGAAACTTATGGATGAATAGTATAACGTAAGATCGTGTATGGTTTCCTGTAGTTCGATTATAGTATTATTTTTGTTGTGGTACTGCTCTGCTACTATTTGTTGTTTTTCTTATTATATATTATATTCTGTTGCACTTCTATTACGTCTTTTTCTACACTGTTTTTCCTTGATCCGAGGGTCTATTGGAAACAACCTCTCTATCTCACCTTAGAGTTAGAGATAAGATTTGCGTACACTCTACCTTCCCTAGACGCCACTTTGTGGGACTACAATGGGTATATTGTTATTGTTATTGTTGTTGGGAGATTGTCTCTTCATCAAAGATGATATAAAAGAAGATTGTATTCTTGCTAAATTGCGAGAGTCGTGATGGCTCTTTTGGTTTTCAGGAATGTTATACTAAATAGTTTTTTTCTCCAGAACTTTTGCAGCTCTACAGTAGGTGTAACATTAAAACCGGATTGAATACCATATGCAAACAGCTTTCTGAGCTCCAGTCTGACACTTGATAACAAAGGTTTCAATATGTCTAACTGCTTTAGCTTTTGTTTGATTGATTTTAGGTTATCAAGATTATTTGGGGTTCTTGTGCACTGTGCCTGGAATTGATGCTCAGGAAATAAAGAAGTTCACACATTCCCCATGCAACTACACCCTTGGTCACCCATCAAATTTCAACTCACCCTCAATTGCAGTTTCACACCTTGTGGGAACACGAATAATCACACGTACAGTGACAAATGTTGCTGAGGAAGAAACATATGTTGTAACAGCAAGAATGGCTCCAGAAATTGCCATTGAAACTAATCCTCCTGCAATGACTTTAAGGCATGGTGCATCAAGGAAATTCACGGTAACTCTCACTGTCCGATCAGTAAAAGGAGCCTATAGTTTTGGAGAGGTTTTACTGAAAGGTAGCAGAGGTCACAAAGTCAGGATCCCTGTTGCAGCTATGGGTTATGATCGATAGACTGGTCGATGGATGATTGCTTAATCCAAAGTTGAAATATCTTGTTTGCTGCATATTCTTTGGATCTGTGAGAATAAGATGCATATGGTTTCTCCAAATATATAAGGTATGAAGTGAAAATGATGTAAAGTTTAATAGTAATGAGGGGAGAAGGTAGTTTCTTCCCATCCTAAGTTTTGCTAATTCTGTTGTAACATGATGGAATGCCCCCTTGTGGTATGTATGGCATATATAGGCCCTCAAGCCTTGTTTTAAGAGTTAGTAAAGGGAAGATAGGTAGATTTGTATCTTCCCTAGTTTATTTTTGACTTCCTCTTGTATAAGTTATATTAATCAAAGCTTCCAATTTATTGCATCCAATTTATCTCTATCTCACATTTGAAGATAGGTTTCTAATAAACGCTCGGCTCAAAATATATACCGTTTAAAAGATGTAATGAAAGTACAAGAGATAGGTTTCAAATAAAAACTCGGCTCAAAATATATACCGTTTACAAGAAGATGTAATGAAAGTACAAGAGATAATAGATACTCCCTCCGTCTCATTTACGTGGTGTTATTTGAACTGGCACGGAGTTTACGAAATAAATGAGGATTTTGAATTGTTTACCAAATTGTCCTTCAAAAGTGAATTCATTTTTCTGTCTCCTCATAACTGTATTAAAGTACTATTTAAAATTAAATGGGATCAACAAGGATAAATGAGGAATTGTACCTTTAAATGCTTACCATATAAGGAAATGTGACATTCTTTTTGGAACTGACCAAAAAAGAAATGGTGCTATATAAAATGAGACGGAGAGAGTAATAACAGTTAATAGTACTATACAATAATCTTATAATTGAACTACACGAAACAACATATAGGATAAATCGAAGAGCAAAGACACTACAAGAGTAGTACAACGACTACTAGTAAGGGGGAGAAAATAATACATTCCTATCTACTAGTATTTGATATTAAATTCCTCTTTTGAATGACCTGTGTATCAAATCTCACTTCTACGTGAGTTTCATGTGTTACATTACTAAACTTATATTCCAAGTATTTCATCCCGATCCTGCTCAACCTGAACTCTTTTAGACTCCAGGTTTAGCTCCAAACATCCAACTTAGTTTCAAAATTAACCTATTTTGAAAATGACATACACCATCACATCTCATCTTGAATTTGTCGCGTGAATATATTTATCGCCAAAACAAATAAAAATAGACTAAAAAATTAATACCTGGTGTAACCCCACCCAAAACATTGATCCTTGTTAAATATTTATTGAATTCTTTATATTAGATTTGATAAAAACAAATATAAGACAATTTTGAACCTACACAAAAGATAAGGGACCATTTTGTCATTTTGTCTTCTTCTTCTTCTTCTTCACTGCAAAACCCTGTAACCCTTGTATTTTTGTTTTTTTCAAAATCTCCAATTCCATGGAAATTCTCCATTTTCGTTTCTGAAAGTTGTAAATTCGATTTCTCGTTAGCAATAAACTTGATCTGCATCAAATTTGGGTTAGTTAATTTGAGTTTTTTTTTGTTTGGATTCAGCATCTCAACTTGCTTGTTGATTTGAGAGAGTTTGGTGTTCTCTTTTAACAGGATTTTGAAATTTATAGCATAATACGGAGACTAAATCTGCATTTTGATTACTTATTATGGAGGAACAATCATTCTTTACCAACTTCCTTGTCAACCTTCGTTCCTCTTGCAAGTATGTTAAACACTCACTTTGGCTTATTAACTAGCATTATTTGTGCGCATTCATCTTCTGTCTTGGTTGATCTTTGTTAAAATAATATGTTTTCTGCTTAAAGTTGCTAGCTTTGCTACCGTGACATGTTGTTAGCATTGTATAGAGAGTGATTGCTTAGCTTTACTGTGCTGTTTTTGCTAACTAGGAGAAAGGGGGTTCAATTGAATTACTTTCTCTGAAAAATTATACTTTGATAATAGGGTAGAAATTAGTTTTCTTTTTGGGTTATATAGGGGGTTGAATTCCCTTGACATGAGGGGAAATTCTAGTAAATTTAAAAAATTGGTTTAGATTGCTGGTTCTAATACTGTGAATGATAACTTTTGAATACCCTTCATGAACTTGGGGCACTGCCACTGTTTTGGTTTTTTATAATTGGTTGTACTTTTATCCCTGGTTAACTTTTTGTTTGGTATTTGAAGGTATTACACAGGCTATCCTAAAGATCTTGGGCCATCGAAGGTTATTCACTTTACCTCGGAAAGGGAATTTGTCCAACTTCTTCATCAAGGATACCCGGTAGTCGTTGCATTTACGATCAAGTAATATGAGTTTATAGTTTCTTTTCCTTCCTTTCATGTCTTTTGTAAATTTATAGTATTAATCCCTGGATCATATCGTTTTTGGATGCTGTAGGAGTAACTACAGCAAACATCTTGACAAAGTTTTTGAGGAGTCTGCAGCCGAGTTTTATCCACATGTAAAATTTTTACGTGTAAGACACTTCTTGAACTTCTCATTCAAGTGTAGGAAGAATATAATTGCTGGTATGGCATAAAAAGGTCTCTTCAGGCATCTGGAGTGTGGGGGTCTATGAGTTTATTTTTCAGTGCTGGAAATATGGAAAAGACCTCATTGTTTTAAATTGGATTTTGATAGTATAAAATGTTTTCATGCAAGGTCCATGTTTTTATTTTTATTTTGTATTGTTCAGGTCGAATGCCCAAAGTACCCAGGGTTTTGCATAACAAGACAAAAGACGGAATATCCATTTGTAGAGATATTTCATAGTCCAGAACAGGTATTTTTGTTGAGTCGGGGAATCATATGTTCACATAAGTGTGGTTTATGAGTGCCTCGATAGACGGAGGTCGAGACTAATATGCATTTGCAGATTTGCTACATAATGCTCTTGGCCTACAACTGGCAACTGGGTGGGGGGTGGGGGGGGGATGTGAATTTTTGCAAACAAATTTATTGATTTGTGAAAAGATACAAACTGTAATGGAATGATCGACTCCTCCTCAGAATCAATTGCAAGATGCAGAACACACTTCCACAGATTTACACTCTGCTAAAGTAGGAATAATATACTGGATTTACTTTGTGATTAAACTTATAGTAGGTAACTAATAGAGCGTGATATTAGGCTATATCGAATACAATGGGTGAAGAGAGGGAGTGGTTTTATTCTTCAGAACTTTTTGCCGTTGAAGCATGATAGGTCGTCATTTGTTTTTTTATGCTGCCTGCTGTAAAGGCTTGACTTGTTAGAATACTTAGAGGTCCAAACATCCCTTATCTTATGCATAATTCTTCAGCAATTAGAGGGGTGAACTTTTTGTTGCGTCTAATCCCTGCCTGACAAACTCAGCTATTTCCTGCTTAATAAAATGATGTCCTGACCTCAAAAGTGCCACTATCATCCAATGAGTTGGTGACTTACAACAAGCTATTGAATAATCTAGCTGAAGCACAACCAACCAATAGCTAGTGGCAAGCTTGTAACTACCATCTTACGCTACAGACGGCAAAACATGAACAAAAAGTAATCTTCTCTGTGTATGTTATTGCCAT
Source organism: Solanum lycopersicum (assembly GCF_036512215.1). NCBI lineage: Eukaryota > Viridiplantae > Streptophyta > Magnoliopsida > Solanales > Solanaceae > Solanum > Solanum lycopersicum. The sequence continues at coordinate 5,747,939 of NC_090806.1, forward strand.
GACGTTCCAGGAGTTACTCTCATCCTTCCTCCCCCCTCTATCTCTTTCTGTCCGAGCAATTGTTTAATAATCTGTAAAGAGAGTCACAAGTTTATATTGCTTGCTTTATTTTCTTTCAATAGTTCAGGGCATAAGACAATTAGTCACTTTGTCCTTTACATATTACATAGTTTTGATTTGGGACAAAAGATTAAGAGGTTCATTTTACATTCATATCATAGAAGACATGATTGAATTGGTATGGTTTTTTAGTGAGAAAAACTCTTTAACGAATGAGTTAGTGGAACTTTTTGTAGGGTATACTTAACTCTTTAGTATTACTTGGAGAAGTTGTGAACTGTTCAATTCTATGCAGAAGTGGGAGTGTGTGATTTCTCTTCTCTTTCCGTTTTAAATTAATGCTACTTTAGTTTGTTTATTGTTTTTCTCTGCATGTGTACTGGATGTCTCCGCTACACTATTTGATTTCCGCTTTAAATTAATGCTACTTTAGTTTGTTTATTATTTTTCTCTGCATGTGTACTGGATGTCTCTGCTACACTATTTGATATGTCTCACAGTTCGTCAATAGCAAGGGCTTGGTGCTTAGATGTTTGTTAGCTGTGTGGCTTCACATAGCCATGAATTTCTTTTTTCTTTGTCTTCAATTGAGTGATTCTGGTTTGCTCTCTACCAGGCAGCTGCTCAGGGAAAGGTTGCTGATCCTAATATTACCAAATACTCTGTCAAAGTTTTACCTGTAAGTTCTCATGTTTGTGAAGTATCTGTAGAGAAAATGATTACTATATTTGCTTCTGTCCTTGAAATTTTATGTGCAAAATTATATTGTACTACATTGAAGTTATAGTTGGTGTAATTTAAGATCATATCTTAAAACTTCTTTTATAGTCAGTGTCATTTGTTCCATTAGCTTTTTGTTGTTTTTGATGAGGTAAAGGTAATATTTAAAATGGGAGTCTTTACAAGCTCTCCTAGCTTCGGAGAGTCTGAAAATCCAAAAATCGTATCATTCCATCCTTGCACCTTACATCAATAAGTATAAATTTTGCAGACATCTAGCTTTATAAAGGAAGTGTGTTCTATCTTCCTTTCAAAACATCTCTTGTTCCTTCCTAACCAAACAGTCCATGTAATGCACACGATGAATAGTCTTCCAAATGCGCTCTCTGTTGTCAATGTTTTTAAAAGCGAAAAGCATAAAGAATCGACAAAGCCCATGAAACTTGAGAAAGATGATAGGTGAAGCGGATCCTTCTCTGAAGAGAAGTGCACAAGCTACAGAATTTTTTTTTTTGACAACGGTAACAAGCTACAGAAATTAAAAAGTACCAAACATACAAATTTAATACTTTAATGATCAATTTACGGTTTAATCACTAATTTTAGAATCCAGTTTACACAGATGTTGATATCAATCCAACTCCTTTAAGTTGAGATTCAAACAATCAACTGCTTCTCATTAGGATCACATTGTGCGTCATTGTTTGAAGCGCCCTATACTCTGAAGTGCATAGCTTTGCCCATGAAATGATATCCCCTTGCTTTGCATTGCTTCATCCTTTAATTGATGCAATGATGGCTTTTACTGGCTTGCTATCTTCTTTGTTTCATCAGCTTGTATGTTGCTTGCTCTTGAAAACTCTACCATAACCTATTGGGTACATCAGGATGCGGAGTTGTTAGACTATCTTAATTGTACCATACTGCTAGTTGTCCTTGTTCCCCTTTTTCAAATCTTGGGGAGTTATTACCAAATTTTTGCATTCTAGAATTCTTACGAATGTCCTTACTTGTCATCAAGCCCGAATGTTGAATCCACTTCTTTTATTTTTTTCTCTTTTCTTTCTTATTCTAAAGCTGGTTAAAAAAGATTCATTATGGTTATACACAGCTTCATAAGGTTGTAGGTGGCAGGGAACTTCTCTCTTGCATTTCTTTGAGAGGAAATTAAGGCCTATAAAGGTGACAAATTAACAAGAAAAATAATTTTTGAGTTGCATGTTCCAAATTCACCTATTAATGGAGCCACCAGACACCCAATGAGTCCATGACCAACTTTATTCCAGGTGGAATGTTGTTAGGTTCAATATCCAGGTCAATAAGATCCTCGTGAAGGAGAAGCTCAACAATCATACAACCGATAGTAGTTCAAGATCTATTGCTAACTGGATTCAAGTCTCCCCTTGCTTATCCTTCTTCTTCATGCATTTCTTCTTTGCAATATTATCTAGCACAAGAAGAATGGTCATCAGTGGTGTTACTAGTGAGTCCAATTTTGTTACTAGTTATTTTATAACATCAAGTATCGAGTTCACAAAACTAATATTGTGCCACCTCCTCCATTTCTATCATTTGCTTCATTTATCTGCTAGATAAGTTGCCTGCCATTATAATCTTACTTTTCTGCTTTATCTCCACCAATCACACTGTATCTGAGTGACCCTTCGGGTAGTCCAGTGGTTTGAGCTTGCGACTTCCATGTTGGAGGTCTCAAGTTTGAAACCCCTTGCCAGCGAAAGCAAGGGATTTCCCTTCTAGGTCGAGCTCGTCGCACCAGACTTGCATAGTGCGGGTTACCTCTCCTATGTAATTTGTGAGCTATTGCATAGGAGCGGAGGTTTTACACTGTGCGCACCTAAAGGGCAGCGGCTGCGGGTTTCCCTTGTCATAAAAAAAAATCATACTGTATCTGAGTGAGATCTCTCTCATAAATGACAGAACAAGAGCATGTCGGGAAGTTATTGTGTAAACCAAACTCATCTTGTATTTTGAAGTGGTTCTGATCATTAATATATTCTTCTTATTTCAGTTCAACTATGATCTAAGTGCTTATGGATTTCGTGAGTTCTTCAAACGACATGGAATCCGATCATCAGATTCAAATTAAAAGTCAAGGAGTATCAAACATGGTATTTCCTTGCTCCAGATAGAATTATATGCTTTTTACCTGCTGTTTTAGACTGATCTCCCTCGTCTCTTTTTGAATTATCTAGCATATTGAGTAAAATGCTGTTCCTGAACGATCATCGATGAGCACAAGCAGAAACGAATGGCACGGGTGGTTTATGTTTATCGACGAACACAGTGAAGAAACTGGCTCTTGTGCATATATAGCTTTAATAATAGGCACCAGCAAAAACAGGTTTGGTTGGAGCACATAACTTTCTGGTCAGCAAATGAGAAAACTGTAATAAATTTCTTTAACCATGCCAAAATGAGCCTTAATTATATAGTATTACTATCTGTATCCTAAATTGTTGCACACTTTTATATTTTATAAACTGTCAAAACCTTCTAAACAACCAAGCTTCAATCGAAGTAGTTTGGGTCGAGTATATGAATTTTCGATGTATATTTAGTCCAGTTTGTAATGTTCGTTTTGGGAAAAGCGTCTTCTTTTGTATTGAATAATGTGAGACGCGATTTCTTTTGTTCATTACGATCTTTTAACTATGCAAGGGTCTTACGCACTACTCCTTTCGTTCACTTTTATTCTCGATGTACATTGCAATTTTTTCATATCAATATGATGAAAATATATATATCGTAAAATGTTAGTCGAAATTTTTATAGTTCGACTTTAAAAATGAAAAATATGATAATTAATAGTGGACGAAAGGAGTATTTTTTTGGTTCTGATAACAACAAAAATAGATTGAGTGTTATTTATGCACCACCTTTTCGTTCCAATAACAACAAAAATAAAATCTAAACTTTCTCAATTAGTCTTGCTTTTTAAAAAATAAGTATCATTTTAATAAGAAAAATAATTTTAAAATAAGTGTTGTTTTCGAAATTCAAAACAAAAATATCGTAGTTTCTATATGTTTTTATTTATCCACTATTAAAAATAGATATTCATTTTTACATGTCTAGTTTGAAAAAATCAAGAGATAATTTATCACTTCATTTTTAATTTATCTTTATTATTAATTATATAGTCACTAATAAAAATATTCGTGCTTCGCGCGAAAATTTAATATTACAGAATTTATAAAATAATACTTAAATCTATCGGTCATTAATACTAAAGCTCTATATTATCTGATTATGTAGTAAGAACCATTAACAATGTAAAGGAATATAAAAATTATCTTTAATAACATAGCATAGATTAGTGACTTTAAAAATATATATCAGGATCTGTAACATAAGCAATGATGGATGTTAGTCACTCAACAGGAGCAAGGTACATAAATATTTGATTATGAAGAAGAAGAAGAGGTTCAGAGAATTTTCGTTTTTTAAAATGAGAGGAAAACTCTCTATTTATAGACAACAAAGGGTAGTGTGAACGAATATTTATTGTGTCTTATCGGAAATATTACAACTAATTGGAAAAGCTGCAACCTTTGGTAATGTCACAACCTTTCATAAAAGTTACAACTCTTTATAAAAGTCGCAACTCTTCATTAAAGTCACAATTTTTCATAAAAATCGCAACTCTTAATAAAAGTCGCAACTCTTCATTGATGTTGCAACTTTTCATAAAAGTCACAACATTTCATAAACATTACAACTTTCTATGAAAGGGGAAGATTAGTTTTGAAAATAAATAAATTAAATTCTTGTTTGTGGTGGCACCACATAGACAGGGCAGACCCATGCTAGGTCCAGGGTGTTCACCCGAACACCCTCGGCTAAAAAATATACGATATGTATAAGGTAAATTTTCTATATTTTTTGTAGATGCATATATTTTGAACGCTCTCAATAACAAATAAAAATAGATGACTCAATGGTAAGACTCCTTTCCTTTATAGTTTCAGTTTATTTTTATTTAAAAAAATCAGTTATGTTTTTCAAGCATTTTTTATTTCAAAAATGTGCCAAGAGTGTGGTTTTAAACCCAAAAAAATTTAAAGGGCCCATATTTACACGTTTATATTTTTATTTTTCGAACCTCCTGAATGAAAATTTTTGGTCCGCCACTGCACATAGACGTGCCTAAGGTTCTCTTTCATGTAATTTGTATGATTTTTCAAAATACTGGGTTTTCTAAATTTAAAAGAGTGATATAATTAAATTATCATTTTATTTATTGCTTTTTTAAAAATGTGTCAAGAAATAAAAATAGATAAAATATATTATTCTTAATAGGCATTAAATGAGCTAAAACAATAGTCTAACTTTTTTATTTTTCCTAAAAGTGTTATTAATGTGTTAATTAACCACCTAATACCTAAGTGGATCCCCTCCAAGTTATCATAATTTAATGAGTTTTAAGAATACATGCTGTGATTTTGGTGACTTTACTAATAATACGATGTGAGAGGAGTATTTCAATTATTAGTTATCACTATGAAAAATAATAAATAATTCGATAACAATATGTTAATAATAATAATAACAACAACAATAATAATAATAATAATAATTTTTTTAAAATTAAATTCTTTTAAAGTTGACTATTTCTTATAAAGAGTGAATCAAGTCATTTTTCAACTCAAAATAGACTTGAAAGTTGAACTTTCCAATATAATTACTTATTTTTTTTCTATTTGGAGTTCAACATTTATATTTTCTAATTTACATTTTCATCTTGCGCATAAGACCAATTAGAAAAAAAGAAACGATTATTATTATCTTTTAAATATCTAAATTTGAATTTAGGATTTTTAATTAAAGTTAGATAAATTTAATTTATTTGATCGACGATGACTCAATTGCTACCATCTCCTTCTATTAGTTCTATAAGATTTTGGTGGTTCTTATTAACTTAGTTCTGATATTACGTGATATTCAAGACAAAAAAAAAGTCGTGAATTACAAAAATAAATTTTTTAAAGAATTTATTTGTTTTTACACTCACAATATCACTTTTCTTAATATAAATACATATTTGCCCTAGACTAAACATGTCCTAATAGAATTACATTATAGTATTTTCTCTCTAAATTGAATTGCAATTCAAGAGAGATTTAATTTGAACTATGTGGCTCTGCTCCTGAATAGTTTCATAAATTTTCGTAAAATAGTATTACGTAGAACTTGATCGTCTTGTTTTTTTTTACCTGGTGTTGTTATTTTACCATCAACTTGACTAATTCATATTCATGTTCATCAAAGAGAAGTCACTTTCTATCATGACTTTTAAAATATTCAAATTCAAATCTAAGGCGTTTAATTAAAGTTGGACGAATTCTACTCATTCGATCACAATAATTGATGGTGTCTCTTATTTGTTACTATCACTGATAGACATCTACAATAAAGAAATAATGACACCTCAATTTTCTTTTGTGAATGTTCAAGCCAGTTTCATATGTAATATACTTTTCGAGCTATTTAATTTGATTTGATTTGTACATTTATGATGAAAAAAAATATGTTGTAAACATAAGTTTGCACATGTTAGAGTTTGAGACTTTTTCTTCTAGTGTTACAATGTATTAGCCACCTAATACCTAAGTGGAACCCTTTTGATGTATCAAAAATTATTGAATTTAAGAATACATGGTATTAATTTGGAGATTTACTTATTATGATGTGAAAGGAGTATTTTAATTTTGACTATGGAAAGTTTATCTCGTGCATTATTTAAATTTTTTATTTTTTGAAATATAGAAAATAAAACGTCCCTAAATATACTGACAATTCACAAAAATGATCTTTATCGATTGATGATCAATTATATCGTATCTATAGTCTTAAATTACCAAATTATATTTTTTCTTTGCTTCTTTCAATTCTCGACACTGATCGACTCGACTCTTTTTCTTATCCCCGGCCAATCACTTTGTTACACAATGTGAAGCCAACAACCATTTTGGCAATTCATTTTGATTCGTTAGTTAGTAACGCCAACAAGATGAAAGAATAGTACATACAACTAACTTCTTTATGACTAATCTATATATTTGCAATGTGTCAGATTCTTTAAAATGAAAATTGTTGTACATCATAACTTTTAAAATATTAAAATTTTTGAATTCGAAACATTTAATTAAAGATAGATAGATGCTCCTTCATTTCATCACGTACACTAATTATTGGGCCTAATGGTCCTTGATACTATAGACAATAAGAATAAAGTGATAATGATGCCTCAATTTTATTTTATTTTTTTGATTGGATTCGTTGTATACTTTTCAAGCTATTTAATTCGATTCAGCTTACACATATCATCCCGTTTACTAATAATATATAGTAACAACTTTCACATTTATAATGAACAAAATGAAAATACATGTTGTAAACCTAAGTTATGCTTTTTTCAATTAATGTATTAGCCACCTAATACCTAAAAGTGGAACTTGTCCAAAGCATCAAAATTTATTGAATTTAAGAATATGTGCTACAATTTGGTAATTTACTTATAAATATGATGTGAGAGGAGTATTTCTTTTATGACTATGGCAAAGTATATAATGCATAAAAAATGGTCAAATTTTATTATCCTTATTTTGTAAAATTGAACAAAAACATCATCAGTTAATAGTTTTTTCTAAAATATTCTTTATCGTTAATAGATTGATCCAGAAAAACTTCTATTGTATTTGGTAGATCAAACTTATCACTTTTTTTTTAAATGAATATATTATTTTATTTCTTCTTAAAAGTACATTATTTTCTAATTTTTTTTAATTAGCAAATCTTTATTCTACTTATGTTCGAAAAGAATTAAGAAAAATAAATATCATTATTATCGAAATGAAACTAATGATAGTTAAAATGAAACTTAAGCCTTTAAAACTTTAATTATACACATGATATCAATTGAGGATTCCTAGAGGGGATCCCATCCCATTAAAAAGGTATATGTAGTTGTTTATATTATATTAATAATTGATTAAATGATATTAAAAAGAAAAAAAAAGATTATTTCCTACTTAATTAGAGTACTAGTTAAAGTGATTTTTTTTTCAAAAAAAGAATATAATTTTTTAAAAGTGATATTTTATTAGAAATAAAATGTATCTAAAAGAAAAGTAATATATATTTATCTTGGAATAATATTTTCGATTCAGTAAGGATATTCATTAGGAAAACAATAAGGATATTTTATGTCAACCAAACTATCAGAAATAGGGATATTTTAAAAAAATGGTCAAATATCTTCTTAATGTATATTCGAATTTTAAACTATACACTTCAATTTTACAAGGTCCTTTCACCCCCTCGTAAAGTATTTAAAATTGAAATTATTATCACCCTAAATGCATAGCTGACAATATGAAACACATCCGTTAAATTGAGTAATTAGACCTCTAGTTTTGCATGCTGAGTAAAAATCATGTTTAAATTTTTTTTCCTCATTTAAATATTCAATCTTGAATTCTACTTTTTTATTAAAAGATTGACAAATTCTATCCATTCCATCATGGTAGTTAATGATGTCTTTTTTTCGTTTTTCTGTTAAATATCACATAGAATAAATAGATAATGATGTTTTTTTAAGAAATTGTTAACCTTTTGCATATACAAATGTATTGATGATCAGAGCCGGAGTTAGGTAGGGTTCATGGATTCGGATGAACTTATTTGTTTTTATAAATTTTATATTTGTATTAGAAAATTAATTTTTTTTTTTTTATGTATATGAACTTGTGAACCTTCAAATAAGTTGATTTGAAATCTCCGAACTCCTAATCTTGGCTCTGTCTCTATTGATGACACCAAAATTTTTCTTATTATTTATTTTTATTTATGTCTATACACCTTTCAAGCTACTTAATTCGATTTGCCTTGAAACAATGTCACTTGTCTTTTATAAATAGTGGATCCAAGTTGAACAAGTCAATTTTAAAAATACTTATAATTATTTTTATAAATTAAAAAAAAAAGAGGGAAAAAGAAAAGGCCTAGAGCCAGATCACACAACAACATCCTCGTTAAGTTTATCTGTTCGGACATGTGAGATGAAATTATATGAGGTGAAATTAAGAGTTTTGTTTGGATACGTAGTTTAGATTTTTGAGTTGTATTTTTTGCTTATAAAAATAAAAAACTTCATAGGTCGTGAAAACTATCAAAAATTACATCAATTCTTTATACAAGCTTACCAAATAACTAAAATTTATAACCAAAAAAATATAATACTCTATCGCAAAGTTATATGTAATAAAACTCCAATATTTACTAATATAATTGAATATTAGTTCAATAAAAAAGAATTGAACATGAGTTGTAGACTTGTAGTGTATTACTCTTTAATATAATCATTCATCTCCGCGCATTGAATATACATTTCTTGATATAAATGGTTTAAATTTTGATAAAAAAGATAATATCAATTATAAATTTGATTGGTAAGAGTAATGGTTATACCATATATAAATGGTTTACCTATGAATAATGGTTGATAAATATAAAATGGTGGATTTTTCTTTTTTATAAAATATAAATTTGTGGGTCAATTTTAATATTTGAAAATTGTAAAATCATGATATGAAGTTGGGATTATTTTAAAGGCCTCTATCAAGGTTTCGATCTATAATTCTCACTATTCATATGGTTTACGACCTTACACCTATCTCCCTTGTTTTGATTGTTTTTGTAACCATTTTTTAAATCTACTTGAAATAAATATAAATTAATTATAATTTGTTAATTTTATCCCTCTATATTAATTTCTTATAATCCATATTTATTAAATAAATGACTTATTTAATAAATACTTTAAAAACAAATTAAAAACCATAAATTATTACTATAATATATACTATACATAATACAATAAAATATTATTCTATAAAAATTTCAAATCAAGTTCTTTGAATTTTTTTTTGAAATTTCTTCCCATGAGATGAAATTACATGTTTTCACATGATATGAAATCAATAATTTTTTCGTAAAAGTTGTAGCTTTATTTTCGAGCCTGGTGAAGTACTTTAATCGTAGAGTAAAATATAGTGTTCCACCTCATTTCCTCTAACAAGCTAACTAGAAAGTTTCATAAACTAAAATAATTTTCACTGAAATACTGAGAATAACGATTAAATATTTTTTTTCCTTTTTCTTAATAACTCAATTAAAATGTTTGTAATAATTTTGTAGGCTTTTAACTCTTCAATTCTCCATCACATCATTTCTATAAAGTTTCTTCGATACCTCATACGTAGTCCATATAGGCCATGGACCATTGGAGATGTAAGAAATTTAATGAAGAAAATGATGAGCCACTTAGTCGATATGTATATGTTTTGTACATATTTATACCAAAATATACAATAATGACTTCACTTTCATCTTTTTAAAATTTTTTTTATATCAAATTGAAAATTATTTTACTCACACATCGTAGTTATGTTTGTACGTATATAAAATTTTGTTCTAAAACTTTGTTATCTCAAATTGTATCGACCTTTTGTATAACTTTGCCTCTATTTAAACAATTTGAGTTTGTAGCAACTGAATCGTTATCGATGAATTTTAAAGTTTTCTTTTCGATTTAATATAAATATGAACACTAGTAGCATTGTAGATAGGATAGTTATGATCAAGTCATCCTATGAAATAAATTTAACCCACACACCTCAAAGATATGAATGTATATGAAGTTTTGAGAATAATGAATTGGATTTCTTTTTATTTTGAAAAACTATTGTAATTCGTAATATAACATGATAAATATAATAGGTAAATTGATGATTATATTTTGGTCAATTTCGACTTACATATATTCTTATAATAACGAATTATGACTTTGACTTTTTAACAAATATCTCAATTATATCATACTGTAATCCCTTACACATATATAAATATTTGAAATAAGGGAAAACGATCAAATATATCCCTAAATTATTTGAAAATGTTTAGATATACCCCAATTTAAGGTTTGGCTACCGTTCAATTTTTGCATAGATATGTCCTTATGGGCGTTAGTTGGTATGTTGAAAATATCCAACTCATTTGATATTTCTTTAAATTCCAAATGAAATTGTCACATCATTTTTACATTACCACATGACATTTATATTGAAAGGGAAAATGATCAATTATTCCTTTTCTTTTTAATATAAATGTCATGTGGTAATGTAAAAATGGGAATTCCATTTAGCATTTATAAAATGTAAAATGAGTTGAATATTTTCAGCAGATCAACTAACGTCAATAAAGGCATATCTATGTCAAAAGTTGAAAAGCAAGGGCACGAGTGAACCAAACTTTAAACGGGGATATATCTAGACATTTTCAAATAGTTTAGGGGCATATTCAACCCTTTTCCCTTAAAATAAAATACAAACAATTCTCTTTGTTAATATCAATCACAAAAATAATAATATTTGAATCAAGATAAAGTAGTCAACGTTTCAACATCTTGTAATTAATTACGATGTATTTGTTAGTATTTATATAATCAGAGGCAGAGTCAAGGGGTTTCACAAGTTAATATACATATTTTTTTAAAATTTTCTAGTACAAATAGAAGGTCTAGAAAAAAATAATGAATTTGTTCGAACTCGTAAACCCCCATCTAGCTCCGCCTTTAAATACATAACTTTAATTAAAAATGCATACCAAATGCTATAATATTCAAAAATTTCAATTTCGATATCGATCATACTATTCCCACACCTAATTGAGCTAAGATTCGAACGGTAGGACGGTAGAAAATGGATGATAATCTAGAAGAATAAAGTTGTGTCCAAATAAGAAAATCAAGAATCCAGTGTACTATATAGTGTTGGACAAACTAAAATTGAGTTTGAAAAATTGGCAGAGTATGTTAAGTAGAAAATGACAACATCAAATAATAATAATAATAATAATAATATTAATAATAATAATAATAATAATATTGAAATCGGGTGGGGGTGGGGGGGGGGGAAAGCTCCACTATAGGGTCGGAAAAAGAAATAGTTGTGAGGAAGAGTCTGTAATAAAATCAATTGAATAGATAGAAAAGCTCGGTAAGTCTATTGATTCAAGCAAGCCCGACTAGTTTAGGTGTCTTTTAGACTTCTAAAAGTGATGGTTTTAAGTCTAGAGCCCTATTCTGATTACAGAGTGCGGGTATTCGACAAATAGGTTAGCAAGTGGTGAATAAATAGGCTTTGCTCCAGCCTTCGCTTTCAAGAGGAAATTTTATCATTCATGACGAAGATATCGTATCATAAGAAAGGACTTACTTTTCAGAGAATCTTTCTCGATTTCAAAACAAAAAGGCTTGGTTCAAGATAAAATTCGATATAATTCTCTATTTTTTTATTAAAAAAAAAACGTATTAAAAAATCTTGCTTACTTTTATAATAATTAAGTGATAAATGAGATAATAATACTTTCTTTTAGATTTGACATCATATTATAAATATTTTTTGTAGTTTATAAATTATGATTTTTTTAAGAAAAAATATTTCAAAACTATTCCTAGAAAGAGAACTTTTTTGGAGACTTTTTTTGTCAAATAAGTGGATTCGAATATAAGTAAAATATGGTAGTGTCATTAGATATTTTGCCAAATAAGAAAATATGTTTTTCATTTTGGAATTGACTAAAACGAAAAATATGTCATATAAATTGAGACAAAATAATACTATTTTTTTCCTAATAAACGCACTATTAATAGTCTGTTTGGTCTAACTTTCAAATTAGCTTGTTATAAAAAATATTTATTTTAAAAATGTTTCTTTAAAAAATATTGTTAATGAGAAGCAATTTGTGTTTATATGAGACAATTAGTGTTTAACAAAACTTTTAAAAGTTCTAGATTTTACTTTTCTCAAAATTGCTTTTCAGAAAAGTAATTTCGAAAAAAATAATATATTTTTTATCTTATGCAAAATAACTTTTATTACTGCAAATAAGCACTTATCTTTTTCCAAAAATTTAATCGAATATTTACACACTTTTTCTATCCAAAACTTTTAGTGTGAAACTCAAAACTCTAAAAGTTTAGAATCTCGATCTTGAACTCAAACTCAAATAATTTTTCTATCTGAAAAATAATTGAAAATGAGTTTCTACTTTTAAAAAATGATTTTGATCAATTTTTCACGTACAATTTCCAATTAAAAAACTTCTGGCTTTTTTCAAATTAAATTCATACCTAAATGTGACTTCAACTTTTGAATATCTTTTTCAAACTTCTTTTTTTAGTACACTTTTTTTTTTATTTGTGTTTAAATGCCTACTAAATCCTTTGGTGCAAAAAGCAAATAAAATAACAAATCTGAAAAAAAAAAGTAGAAGAAAAGCATGTTCGTCTCCATGAAAAAAGAGAAAAGAGTCACAAGAATCATGATGTGATAGAATATTTTTATTCTTAATTAAATATTTTGACTTGAATTTTAATTATGTTTTTTTTTAATTTAGAAAAACATTTTTTTGAATGAATCTGCAACATTATAAATTTAAGTTTATCGAAGCTCCTGTATGAATATCAAACATCAAACAAGAATTTAAAAAGAAAAAATGCGTTGTAGGTATTTAGAAATGAGATTTGGGACCACAATTCAATTTTTTTTTTATAAAATAAATAAAATAAGTGCTTATTTAAGAAATTTATCTAAAAATTTGAATTTCAATTTTAAATCTCGAAATTCCGCAAAAGCTAGGAGTTCAAATCCCAAGTTATAATTTTTTAAAAAATATATAAAAAACACAAGTCATAAGTTTGCATTTTAGTTTATAAATTTATGTTAAATGTAAAGAGATTGTTCGTACTATGCCAAATGATTACATCATAGAATAGCTAGAATTACTATAATTATTAATCCGTTAAATCAATAAATCTTCATAAAATTATTTCATATTTAAAAGTTTAAAACAACATATAATCACAAAAAAATATTTATATATAAAAAAACATAAATATATATATATTATGTTACTTAATTTCATCCCTTTAGAATATTTCCTTATTCAGTTTATAAACAATGATTTACTCACTTACTAAAATTGAATAACAATTTAAATTTCCTAAAATAATTTTCGTAAATTATTAAAATTTCCATATTTACAATCTTTTTTTTTAGACAAATATAAATATCTAAATAAAATTTCAATTTCAAATCAATTTAAACGACAAACGAAGCCCTAATAAGAAGGAACAAGCCGCGTAGCCTGCACTTCAAAACCCATATAAACCTCTCATTTTTTGCTTTTTTTGTTAAATTTAATTCACTTCACATTATTTTTCTCTCTCTAACACAACAACAACTATTTCTTAGCCAACTTCTTCTCATCATCTTTCAATGGTAACTTCTTCTTCCTCCTCTCTTTATTTATATCGTAAATTTTTAAATTTTTCACGATCTTTAAGATTACGTATACATCATCATGATCTTCTTTATATCGGTTTTATCTATCTTATTACATTACATATGTTGTTCTTGTTATTGCTTTTATCTTTTCAATGTCATGAATTTGCGTGTACAATACTCTGTTCAAATTCAATCACGTTGTCGTTATCGTATTTTTAAAATTTAGTTAGATGCAGAGAAGATTGTGTACACGTTATATCTTCATGAAATTTTACTTTCTTGAAATTTCTTGATTGCATTGTTATTATATGTTTTGAGTATTAGATTTTGATTTCTTTGATCAATTATACCTCACATGAAGTAATTTTTTTTTTTTTGGGAATCTTTCTTTTGTTTTTTTTTAATTTTTAATTTTTTTTGGACTAGTCATTATAGAAAAGGAATATTAATAAAGAGAAATTAAAAATAGTACGACAAAAGTTGGTGTATCATTATTTTTTTGGTCTAAATTTATTTCTAAAATATATTGATATTACTATTATTAAGTATTGTAACAAAATTGCTTGCATCATATATTCAGAAAGACTAGACTTATAAGTTAACAGGGTTCGAGTGAATTTAATATTTATTCAAAATTTAAACCTAATAAGATTATATATTGATTTGAATTATTCATAAATTTTAAAATTGTTTGAGCGAGTGTTCATAGACTATTATACTCGTTATTTGAAAAAGAGATAGAATTTAATTATTGACAAATTTTGTTGATAATTGAAAAAATTCATCTAGGTTTGGGCTAATTCTTTTTTTTTTTTTTGGGGGGGGGGGGGGGTAGTGACTCTACGACATTATCTATTAATGTTTGAAATTAAACTATAATACTAGTTTAGTGATTAAATAGTCAATGTTTTTTTATATTTTTTTAATAAATTCAACTAAAATTGTGATATTTTTTTAAAAATATTTCTCCTCTTTTGATGTTTTCTTTTTTCGTGCACGTCTTAGTTTCCTTTTTTTTTCCCAACTTTTTCTTGTTTTGCTCTTTTTGATTTATTTATTTTTTGGAGAAAGGAAAAAAGTTTGATACACTTTTTGATATTTAAAAATTTTTGGCATCTTTTTAATTCTCTCTTTTTTTTCTTCCCTTTATTTGGTGGTGATAAATGGTTTTAAAATATCTAAACTGCTATTAAGATATTTTTCACGAAAAAACTTAAATTTAGCATATATTTGGAGAAGAGGAAAATTATTTTTTTTATTTTTCTCACGTTTGATGGCATGTTAGGAAAAATAGTTTTTATAAAAAGAAGAAAATAACTTTCCTAATATAAAAAGAAGAAAATAACTTTACTAATATAAAAAAAAAACTTTCCTAATATAAAAAGAAGAAAATAACTTTCCTAATATAAAAAAAAAGAAAATAACTTTCCTAATATAAAAAGAAGAAAATAACTTTCCTAATATAAAAAACAAAAGAAAATAACTTTCCTAATATAAAAAGAAGAAAATAACTTTCTTAATATAAAAAGAATAAGTTTTATAAATGATATTTTAAATCTATTATCTCCTCCTTATCTGCCCACCCGATGTCCTCATAACCTACTCCCAAAATATTTTTATTAAATTGTATATAAATATATAGAAATAATATTTTTTTTAATTACTTACCGAATATTAAAAGATCAATAAAAAACCTACTTAATTTTTAAAAAATATTTTCTAGAATTTTTTTTAATTTTTTGGGTACCAAACACACCTTTAAAGAAATGTCCACAAATGCTCAAGTAGGGTAACATTTACTAAAGGTCAATATATATACTATGCTTAATAATATATTTTTCAATTGGAATAATTTAGGCCTGGATAACAACACAAATATTAAGTTAAGTACTAATTAATTAATATTTTTGCTTAATTTCTACTGGAAGTTAGTGATATTTTTAATTTAGGTTTGCTTCTTTTGAGGGTATTTTTCTCCACCAATTTAGCTATTCTGCTAATCACTTTTTTAAATATGATTAATTATGTTTAAGGCAGAGTTGGCACAGTTACCTAGGAGTAATATCATTCAGCTTAATTAGATAATTTGAAACTTTGAACTTTAAAAAAATTAAATATGTGAAGTATATATTACTCATGCTATTATTGTATTTTAACATGTTATTATAATAAATAATTTGTCTTTATTTATCAAATTATGACTACTTTTATTTTTATAAGAGTACAAAATGCATGTAAATATCATTTAGGTAATCTAATTTCTACACTTTGCTTAAAAGAACACAAGAATTAACTATGAAGTTTATCACTAAATTATTTTCAAATAGTTTGTATTATTTGTAAATGTAAATATAATTTGTCACTACTCTTATCGTTGATAAAATATACTATTAATTTTATTATTTTATTTTTATTAGTAACCATCGGTACATAGAATTTAAACATTGTGATTTCTTCTTGTAGTTACAAGAAAATCTCTAGTTTTCATCCCTTTGATGTTCTTCATTGCTAGATTCAATAGTAATTATATTTGTTAAATTTAAAAATTTGAAGCTTAAAAGTTATTTGAATTAAAATGAATAATCGTAATTCAAACATGTTTAAGTTTTTCTAAATTATAATTGTTTTTTATTTTATTCTTTTATACAATTTTATTCTATTCTTTTATAAGTATATATAACATATTAAATAAAATTTTGACAAGATTTCTCATGAGTCGATTTAAACTACGTATATGTAAACCTAATTTTTAATAGGCTGAAATGAATTAAACTGAAATGAATTAAACTAATCCATAGTCCGTCCCCAACTTAAATAGATTTCACATGTTTGATTTGATTTTGCTACTTCTATTTATGACCTAATTAATTTGACTTTAAAGTTATTACCTCTATTTATGACCTAATTAATTTGACTTTAATTAACTTTAGATTAGGCATTATTATCCTTTTTATGTGGTGGAGTTGGTAAATAATAGTAATTAAGATGCAAACAAAGTAGGAAGATTCTATTACTTCCTCTATGCTTCCTTTTTTGGATTTTTTCACACCTCCCATCAATCGAACTTTCGCCATCATTCTGACATTTTCATACTCGTCTCATCAAATCATTAGCTCTGATATCAATTATTAAGCAACGTACATATGCTCTATTAAAAATATCATTAATTGATTAGTATCATTATATTTATCGGACTTTCTTTTTTTATGCGACTTTGTTTATACACCTAACCATAATATAGTGACACTAAAAACATACTAATTTAAATTTCTTTTTGATGAAAATTTATAATATTTTTTTTTTATAAATTTAGTATTAAAAAAATTATTTTTTTTTTTTGTAATTTTGTGGGTGTAGGTTATAGAAAGAGAGGTGGGGCCTAGGGTTTTTCTAACAGCACCCTTATCATTGGAGGAGGAATCAGATGTGGCTGACTACAGAGCACCTAATCTGCTCCAACGAATTTTAAGCCTTTTCAGCAGTGTACGGCCAGGATCTGATCTCACACGTATTCAGGTAAAGTTTTTATTTTAATATTTGCTTATCGATTCGTTCGATTTGATTTTTATTTTTAATTACTGCTTCGATTTATTAATTTTCATTAGTGAACACACTAAGTCGATAACCAATTTATACGTTATCTTTATTGTTTTAATTCACTAAATAGTATTAAAAAGGATATATAACTTTTTTTGATATTTCAACCTGATGTTCGAAACTTGTATTAGAACTTCGATTAAATCTAAATCACGCACTATAATGTCCATTTAGGGGTGGTACTCGTAACAAAATTTTCGACCATATTGATAAAATATATATAATTAATTATTAATTAGGATATTATATTTTTAGTTTGGTCCTCAACTTGTTTTTTATTCTAGTATCTACTTCAATTGTTTAGGTTGAGAATCATTTGTTGGTAAGGTAAGAGAAATAACAAAATGGAAAAAAGTTATAATCTACCTAATCCATAACAATCATGATAGTTGAAATTGCAATAAAATTCAATCAATAAAAGAACATTGTCTAATATTAAATAGTAAACAAAAATAAAATAAAAATTAGGCATAGTGACTAAAACTTAATTAGAATTAATTGTTAACACGGGAATTATTTGATGGTAGTTTCAAAAATAATAAAAGAAATGTAGAATACCTTGATCATCGTCGGTTAAATTTGCTAGTATATTTTGATTAAATACTTGAATTAAGACTTTTTTCAATTAAGCATTTAAATATATAATAAAATATTCCTATAATACACTCCCGACTCAAATTTGGAAAAGTTTTTGTATATTCTCAAGCATCCATTACGTGAATAAATTAACCTAATAAAATATATTACATTCCTTAAAACCATCCACATCAACCTCAACTAGAATGTACCTATGTTATACTATACAACTTATTTTTGTTGATGATAATTAAACTATTCCTATGCTTCTTTTTTTATTGCAAAAAGTCACAAAATTATGATGGAGTATATGCATCGATAGCCTCTTAAACTTGTCAGTATATTTCATTTAGATATTTAAATTACAGTCTGTTTTAATTGAGCCCCTGAACACATGATAATGTACTGTTCAAACGGTTAGATTCTTTTAGTTCAAATTCTTATTAAACTTTGTACCTGTTCTCAAGCGTTCGCTATGCGGATGAGTTAATCACATAAAATCTGTCACCCCCTTTAATTATACACATCATCTTCAGTATGATCATGCTTAATCTGTCACCTTCTTTAATTATACACATCATCTTCAATTTGACCATGCTTGAGGTTTTACAACTTATTTTTATTGATAATTAAACTTTTTTTTTTGTTTGGAATGTAATTTCAGCTACCTCCATTATTCAACCTCCCAAAATCACAGCTACAATGTTATGGGGAATCAGTGTATTGTATCAACAATGACATGTTAAGCAAGTGTGGAAAAGGGGAGAATTCACTTGAAAGGTTGAAATCAGTGGTGGGTTGGAGCATATCCACTTTGAGGCCTTTGATGTTTGGTGTGGCTCCATATAATCCTATTCTTGGTGAGACTCATCATGTCTCCAAAGCCTCTCTCAATGTTCTCTTGGAACAGGTATAAAATATCTTCTTATAATTGAATAAGTTACATACTTTTTTTTAAAATATTATGTTTGTTACCACTAATTAAGACATATATTGAGGAAGATACATGTATTTTGCTACAAGATACATACACTATAATGAGGAGAGAGGTGAGCGAGATTTGTATATCTATCTCAGATACATGCGAACCACGCTAGATACACACTGTATACATATATTTGTATGTATCTAGTATGACTCACATATATATGGTATTCTAGATACATAGGAGAGTGGCGACTGGCGAGCGAAATAGGAGAAAGCGAGGGAGGTGAGAGAGGTTTGCTATGTATCAAGATACATGTGAATCACACTAGATACATACTATATACATGTATTTGTATATATCGGGTATGATTCACATATATAAAGTATTCCACATACATAGGAGAGTGGTGAGCGAGATGGGAGGGGGCGAGGGTGGCGAGAGAGGTTTGTATACATGTGAATCCACATAGATATAATGTACCTAGAACAAATTACACCTAATTTTAATCATATGTATCCTGAGATACATGTATCTGAATGTATCTGGTGGACAAAAATCTGATAAGATTTGTAATATCGTAAACTAAAGTATCTTAAGTAATTAATTCCTAAACTAGTAGAATTTATGTATGTTTTCCCTTTAAAATCTAGGAGTATGTGAGAATTTTCATTACCCATGAAATGGTGGGCCTTGTTGCAGCTGGGCTTAGTATTTGATGTTGTCTTCTTTCTTCTAAAGAGATGAAAAATGGGATGATTGTAGCTGGGCTTAGTTTTTCTGTTCGGGTTTGAGTCTTGTTGAGTACGATATTACTTTTGTTAGAATTACGTACAACGATTTCATAATAGTTTAAGAATTTTATTTTATTTTAATAAAAGGATCTCACATTTGGTGTTTTATTATTTTAGGTGTCCCATCATCCACCAGTGACTGCTCTTCATGCAACTGATGACAAAGAGAATATTGAAATGATATGGTGCCATAATCCTGTCCCAAAGTTCTATGGTACTATTAATTATTTTAATCAATCTTTATAAGTATTATTTTCTAATTATTTCTTCAAAAAGGAAAGAGAATAATTTGGAGTTGTTTTTGCATAATTTATATACGTTTACTAAAAG
Organism: Solanum lycopersicum; assembly: GCF_036512215.1. Lineage (NCBI taxonomy): Eukaryota > Viridiplantae > Streptophyta > Magnoliopsida > Solanales > Solanaceae > Solanum > Solanum lycopersicum. The sequence continues at coordinate 5,768,311 of NC_090806.1, forward strand.
ACTGACGATTTCAATATGTCACAGGTACAAAAATTGAAACCGAGGTACATGGAAAAAAGGTGTTGAGGCTTCTAAATAAACAAGAAAATTATGTAATGAATTCACCAAAATTGGTGATTAAACTTCTACCATATCCTGGTGTTGATTGGATTGGAAATGTAACAATTAAGTGTGAAGAAAGTGATCTTCAAGCTGATTTATGTTACAAAGGAGCTTCTTTATTAAGCAACAAAGGATATAGATCAATTAAAGGCAAGATTTTTGTGACTTCAACTTCAAAGACAATTTGTGAGATCAATGGACATTGGGATAGGTAAATTTGAACTTTATATTATAAATTTTCTTCATCCTTCCAATTATTTGTCTTTTGTTAGTGAAACATAAAAGCTACACTAACCAGTAGCGTACCTCGTATTGTTAACTTTGTCTCATGCTGTCTCGCGATATCTTCTACAGCTTGATCAGAAATTAAAAAATATAAAAAATGTTTATGGTATAGGGGTGTGTTTGGTAGAAAGGAAAATGTTTTCACCGAAAAATATGTGGTTTTCTTCTTATTATTATTTTAGTTGGTAAATAAGTAGAAACCAAAAAATTTATTTTCAAAATATATATTTTTATGAAATCTAGGAAAATACTATATAGAGTTGGGGTAGGGGTGTTAGGGTGATGATGATGTGAGTATTGGAGCAAGATTTTAATATTATGAATTTTACTTAGATTTTAAATATGTTTAAAGTTACGTGCTTATATCTACTCATTATTACAGTATTATTAAATTATAAGTTTAGAATATTGAATTCACGTAAACTCGATATAAATAAGTTAAATTCAGCCATGTGTGGGATTGATAGTCAATGTGATGTCATTTGAAGACTAGAAAAATAATTTTTCAATTATTTTTAATCTAAGATGCAAAAATTAATTTTTAATTTTTTTTGTTGCCACAGAAGTGTGACTACTAAGGATATAAGCACAGGAAAAGTGAATGAGATATACAATGCAAAGGAATCTCTATCTGGAATGAAGACTCCAATTGTGAAAGATCCAAAGGTAATATTTCTTTAATTCTTATAGAAAAATTGAAATTGTTATTAAAATTGCTCAAAAAAAAAAACCTTTGAAATTTTGGAGCTAATATGCACACACTGAAATCTCTTGGTAAAACAAATTTGTATTCATGACATTTTATTTAAAAAAACATTTAATAGTTTAATATAGAATTTTTTTTTTAAAAGAAGGAAGCAATAAATTACTTCTCGTGTGTTTTCTACGATGTGAAATATTTTAAACAAATTCAATTTGCTAATACGATCAGTACTTTGGATGATTTGCAATTAAATATTATCAATCAGTTGCAACTGTTTCTTAATCATGAAATAGCGCCGCTGGCTATATAAATCACATGTGACTCCATTCAAGCGATTCATCATTTTTTTATTGCTGAAAAAGCCAATCTATCACGATTTTTCTTTTTTTCGTCACAAGATATATACATTTTGTTTCTTCTAATGTACTAACTTTGTTTCTTGTGTTTATTAGGTTGTTATGCCAAGTGAATCAACATTTGTATGGGCAGAAGTGAGTCAATCAATCCTAACAAGAAATTGGGATAAAGCAAAGCAATCAAAGGCAATAATTGAAGAAAAAGAAAGAGAATTTGCAAAAGAGAGAAAATCCAAATCTGAAAATTGGATTCCAAAACATTTTAGAGTATCATATAGTAAAGAATTAGGGTGGGAGTCCACACCAAATGAGAGGTGGGTCCCACAAGCTCCAATTATTGTTCCTACTTGATCAACTTGTAATTAGTAGAATTTTTTTAAATAATAATTTTAGGTCATTTTACATCATTAAATTCATTTGTTCTATTTATGTAGATGTAGATGTAGTTGTATTCCTAGAAATTGTCAATGGCTAATTCTCTCACTCTTAATTAAGTTTACCTAATCAAAAAGTTAAATTTTCAAATTGAAAGTGTGTACTTTTTTACTTGGTTTTGTTATGTTTGATTAACTTTAATTATTGATGTCAGACTTATAAATATACAAGAATTATAAATATCTTTATTTCATATATATATATATAGAGAGAGAGAGAGATAGATAGATATGACTTTTAACTTATTTTTGCTTTTTTTTTTAATTTTAAAATCAAGTCAAAAACAATTTTTATTTTCCTAAACACAAATAATTTTAAAAAAAATGTTTTAATTTTAAATATTAGAATAAGCTAATTAAAACATGCTCAAAATAGCTTTTGTCGATTGACTTTTTCTTTGAACTTATTTTTAAAAGTTAAAGAAATAGTTGGGATAACGGTCAAATTCATCAATAAGTCCAATCAATATATAAACATGATTCTTAACTTGATTTCAATCGATAACTACGACCTATAACTTTGTGTGTGCACAAGCAGACAGTTAAATTTATATAAAATTAAACAAATAAATATACGTATCTTATGTGACATCATACATGTAAAATATAAAATTACCATTTAATCTCAAATAATACTATATTTGTTATATTTAATTTAAGTGGACCCATTAAAATTAAAGTAGGCCATCTTAATTAAGATGGAGTAATGCCATTTTTGTCTTCATTGACTTTCAACATTTTGCATCAAAAGTCCAATTTTAATCAGAAACATATGGTAACTCAAGAAACAACAATTTTTCTTCATATATTTACCAAAAAAAAAAGAAATCATTGAAAGGGCTACAAATTTTCAAAACTACCCCTAATTACCTATATGTGATTAACTAGTACTATTAACATTCACAAAAGTTCAAATGAAATTTGTATAAATCAAAGTACTAATCTTCTTCTTTTAAAGAGACTTCACAAGACTACTAGAATAGGTAAAAAGAAAAATTGTTGAGAATACAAAAGTTAACAATTTTCATCGTGAGCTATATAAACTTTACACCTTCTAAATTTTTCTCTTATAGATCAGAATCACTTTAGCGATTAAACGATCTTTCTCTAATGATATCCAAAAAGTAGTTCCCACTTTGGTGACTTTGTCGACATTCTTTGTCCCACAACATAGGTTACAAGTCATCCTTTCTCTGGATCAACTCATTTACTCTCATCTGAAAATCAATTAGGGCTACTAATTGGTGAGTTCCATACTTGTTGGCTAGTAGTACCCTTTAATGATTTGTTCAACTTCGAAACCAAGTCATGAAATGAAGAAATAAGTGAAATTGTTTCTTACCCTAGTCGCGAAAATGAGGGAAAAATTAGATCTACGTGGAAGTGGGAAATGTTTAGCGCTTACGTGGTGTCCATGTGGCGTTCTCATACTTGTGTTAATTAGAAGGGTAAGTATGACCTAATACTTAGAAGGGAAGGATAATTCTGAGCCAAAATATCATATCGTTTAGGGATAAATCTGAGTTGTTTCTGATAGTTTAGGGGTATTTTTTTTAGCCTTTTTCATTATTTTTTAATTGTTTCTTTGAATGTTTTGATGAAATATTCTCTCGCCCAATTTATATATGACATGTCTTTTAATCTGTCTACAAAATAATGATAAATTATATATTTTTAAATAATTTAATTAAATTTAAAAGTTTTATTTTACCTTTAATAAGATAATTTATAATCACACAAATACTTATAACTTTATTTTAAATCATAAATTTTAAAAATTATTCTTTCTTTCTAAGTTTGATGTTAGAATCAAACTATATCATATAGTTGAGACAAAGGGTGTACTAATTAATTTTCTATTTACATATATGGAAAAACTTCAAACTATACCATATACTCAAAGGGTGTACTAATTAATTTTCTATCTACATAAAAGGAAATATTTTATCTTTAGGAGTATATATATACACATATATATATATATACATACATATATATATATATATATATATATATATATATATATATATATATATATATATATATATATATATATATATATATATATATATATATATATATAAAATCAATGTTAAAGTCAATATCAACACTACTATCATGGTGATGTAACTTCTTTTTAATTCAGTTTCTTCATTTTTCTAATTTAATTTAATTAATGTTGTTGCATCATCTTTCGATCTAATTTTTGTGTTTTGATAAGGTAAAATTAGATAATTTGATCATCGTAAAACCAAGCAAGTAAGATTAATTATTGGAATGACAATAAGACGAATGAGGCATATACCTATTATTATACGGATTAAGATGAACTGAGGCGAGTTGAAATCTACTAAAATATAATATTTAGTGCGGTTGAGACTGATTCATTAGAATTATATATAAAATTCTAAATTTTTAAGTGTAGAATCAATATATATCTATTTGAGTTCTTTAGAATTTAAAATCATGTCCAAGAATAACTTATGAGATACTATGATAGGAAAATAGAAACTTACGATTGCAAATATATCATTTGTTGTAAGGGAAACAAGACTCCCTACAAAAACAATTATGTATCTAGTAGAGTTCAAATCTAAGAAATTTCTAGCTAAAAATGATGAAGTATTTACCACTTTGCTGTATTCTTTGTCGGTAATTCAATAATTATTTGTTTAATTATTTCTTCGAATTTTTCGTGACATATGTCTCGGTTTTAATTAGTTTGACACATTTTTTTAATAAATTTTTTTTTAAAAAAAAACTAATAACAATTTAAATTTAGTTCTCATTTTACCCTTAATAAGATTATAGATAGTCCCACAAATATTTATATCTTATTTAGATCATAAGTTCTGAAATTTGTTCTCTCTTTTTAAAATTTGATATCTCATCCAACTACAACTAAATTGAGATGGATGAAACATTAATTAATTTTCTATCTATATAATTAATGAGATGGATCAAGTACTCATTAATTTTTTATCTACATAAAAGGATAAATTTTATCTTCTAGGAGTATCTTATTTATTTTCTATGTACATAAAAGGAATTTTTTTTATTTATTATAAAGGTATTTGTATTTAGTCCAACAACATAACACTTTCACACATCAATACTATTATATTAGTGATGTAAGTACTTTTTAATTCAACTTCTTAATTTTCCAATTAAATATTATAGCATTATTTTGTGATCTAATTTTTTCTGTTTTGATAAGGTTAAATTAGTTAATTTGATCATTATATAACCTAGCAAGTAAGATTTATTATTAGGAATGATAATGAGATGAAATATGGTGTATTCAACTTTACACAAATGTAGGATGGAATGAGGCTAGACAAGTAGAAACTTACTGAAAAATATTCAGTGCGATCAAGACGAATTCAATAGAATTATATATAAAATTTAATTTTTCGAGTGTGAAATAACTATATAACTATTTGAGTTATAGAAGCATGATAAAAAAAATTTAGTTCCTTTGCCTAGTTGAATATAAATTCCAATTATTGTTCCTACTTGATCAACTTGTAACTATTAGAATTTTTAAATAATAATTTAGGTCATTTTTCTTCATTAAATTCATATGTTCCTAAAAATTGTCAATGGCTAATTGTCTCACTCTTAATTATGACTACTTAATCAAAAAGTTGCATCTTTGAAATTTGAAAGTGTATACTTTGATGGCTGGTTAGTTATCATTGGGCAAATTTAATTATCGACGCCAAACATATATATATATTGATTATTATAATTAAAATTATTCGATGGCGTTAAACGATAATTATTCATGTCTATTTATAAATACATAGTCAATTTGGATAGACATATAAGTTTAAAATATATAAATTGAAAATTCTATCTCATTGTTATAAATCTATTGTATAAGTGGATAGTCCATAAATTAGTACATGAACAACCATTCATATTCACTAGGTTACATAAACTTTTTTGGATAAGAATGTATCTATTTATTATGATACTTAATATGGTGACCTTTGGAGTGATTTCTCACTCTATGAATAGGGTTGTTCATTCACTATTATAATATATACATATGAAATTTACATATAAGAAAGTCTTCTCCTACATCTACTTCTGTAACGACCCGCTAGGTCGTTTTGAGAATTAGGACTATTTTTACTCTTTCTGAAAAAAAAATAAATTAAAGGGGGGGGGGTATTTTAACTATTGATAACTACAAGTACCTAGTTGATGAAACTTTTATTAAATAAGTAATATAGATAATAGATTAGTGGGGTTTCACGGTTAACATTAGAAGGGCAGAAAACAAAAGAGGTAGAAACTGATTTTTGGGCAGCGTAGATTACAGAACAAAGAGGAACGAAGTAAAATATTGAAGGTAAAAGTTTTTCCTTAACCGATCTATTTTCTGCATAAGCTTGCATTAATGGTATAGATTGTTGGCGTGAACAATCTGTTGATATCGTATTGTTTGTCGTAACTTGTTATTGAAAGAGATATAATTTTAGTAAAATTATTAGATTGAATTGAATGGGTGTTTAGTTAGTAGAGATTTCATAATGATTTCTAACGATTGACATATATAGAAATATTTAAAGTTGGAATTTATATGTAGATGTAGTCGTGGGATCTGGAAAAAAAAAACATATATAAAGAATGTTGGTCTTTAATTTTCTGCCTTAATTATTATGATTATTACTATTATGGTGGGTTGTGGAATAAAAAGTAGAGAATGGAATTGTTGTTGAACTTGAAAAATAAAATACAATAATTGAATACAAAAAGATTGGTGGCGAATGAGGAATAGGGATTTTACTATGTTAATGGTGGGCTGATGATGACAGAAAGAGTAGAGGTTTACATGTGAATATTTAATGCTTGGTGCAAATTATGGGTTCCAGCGAACAAATTTACAAATTTGCATTCGATCTTTGTTATTCGTCATTCGTTCCTTTCTGTATACTTCTCGTATTATAAATAATGTTCTTTTCTTATGTATTGAGTTAGGTAGTTAAGAATTTGGTGTATATTATATGATTTAACATTGATTCAAGGGTATTTGGAGAGGTTAGAGTTAAGTTCTTGGCTTGAAATTTAGCAAGTATGAAAAATTTGGCATACCAACATATATCAAGATTTGGAGTTTGGTTGAAAATATGAGTGAGTTTTAGCATCTATGATAGACATATAATAATTTGAATGTCTACAAAAATTGCTTACTTACGAATATTGCAAAATTGGTAGATTGGGAACGTTCCGAAACCTTGCGAAAAGGAAAGGAAAAATCTTAAAAGATTCGTGGCACAAGTTCGGCATCTAAGGTATGTTAAGACTTTTAGACTTGTTGAAGGACGTTTTCCTAATTAAAGATTAAAAATGAAAATATACAAAGGGGTAAGGGCGAGAGATGGGGGTCTCGTGTCAATGGTGTGACGGGCTTTGGTACGAGTACCGGTGTTATAAAACGGAAAATTACTATTATAGAATGTGGATTGAAATTTGAGAATGCCAAGGCATAGGGCATTAGCTGATATATTATTGACTTGAATTCCTTGTGTGATTGTGTTTTATTTATTTCACCCGTATAGTTGTGATAATTGAGGTGGTTATGTATTATATTCATATTGATTAATTGAGATGCATCATCATCCCCTCCATTGAAACAATATTGTGCACATGCATAGAGATGAGACTGAGTATAAGTTGGGCACGTGGAGATCGTCCGTGCTGGGATGGTGAGATGTTAAGATTGTAATTTGGGCACGTGGAGACCGTCTGTGCGAAAATTATTTGATATTATGATAGTGCGTTGAGATCGTCCGCACAGACACGTGGAGATCGTCCGTGTCGGTATATGGACCTCGCGAGTCCCCCATGGGTCATGAACTCTCGATGTATTTCCGAGGAGTATCATGTATATACGGTTGAGTGTGTACTGAGTATTCTGAGACAATTCATTACATGGTGTTATATTGCATTGCATTTCATCACATCATTTATTTTGATGATTATGTGTTTTGTTTGGTGTTTGGAAAATACTTGATGTTTGATTACCTTTATTGACGAGACTTAAATAGTGAGTGTAATATATATATATATATATACTTGTATAATTTAAGAATTTATTTTCTTATATAAACTCCCGTCACTACTTCTTCGTGGTCGGTCAATGAGACATACTGAGTACACGTGGTTTCGTACTCATACTACACTTGTTGCACTCTTTGTGGTGCAGATTCGATTCCAAGTAGGAGCACATCTCGAGGAGCAGTTTGAGTCCGAGTTTGGAGTGTCTTGGAGTTGTGGTGAGCTGCTTGGCTGTTCCGTGGCCCACACCTCCCTCTATCTTTTACTTATTCTGTTATTCAGTATTCAGACAGGATATCCCTTATGTTAGATTTGCCTTTTTAGTTTCAGACTTGCATCGTATTTTAGAAGCTCTTGTACTCATGACACCATTTCTTGGGTAGTATTTTTTTTCCAGTTTTCCGCATTCGTACTTATAAGAACTCAGTGTTGGAGATTTGGAAATTGTTGTCTTTTCACTTCTTGTTAGTTAAGTTTGTTAAAATATGCTGGTTGGCTTACCTATTGGTTGGGAATATAGGTGCCATCACGACTCGTGATTTTGGGTCGTGACAAATTTGGTATCAGAGCCCTAGGTTCATCGGTCTCAAGAGTACAAGAGCAATGTCTAGTAGAGTCTTGCGGATCGGTATGAAGACGTCCATACCTATCTTCGAGAGGCTATAGGACATTTAGGAAGTATTCTGTTCTTTTATTCATTATCGAGCACACTTGACCTTGTAGAAATTCTAATCTTGATATCTCATTCTCTCTCAGATGGCGAGGAATCGTACATCGGCAAATGGTGGTCAGGATCCTAATCCTGCGCCTGCTTCTGGGAACACTATCCGAGGTAGAGGTAGGGGACGAGCTCGAGGTCGGGGTAAGGGCCGTATTGCAGCACCTGTGGGTGGTCAAGTACCAATAGCTACCCAGGGTCATGATAGGACCGTACCTCCTGATGCAGATGTTCTTCATGGGGATGTGCAAGATCGTGTCGAGGGGGATGGGCCAGCTCAGGCTCCAACCAGTACTATTGTTCCCCCAGTGCTTCAAGATACCCTGGCTCGTATGTTAGGAATCCTAGAGGGGATGGCCCAGGCAGGAGCTTTGCCTGTCACTTCTGATGGCTCACAGACCCGTGTTGGAGGTCAAACTCCAGATCCGATAGTTGCTCCAGATTCTTAGACTCCCAGGACTCAGCCAGCTGCCGCTGTAGCTCCTCGTTTGGATAGTATGGAGTTTCCAGATATGACATCACATTTGGTGAACAGGCCTTCTATGACTATTGATGAGCAAAAGATGTTTGGGAGGTTCAGACTAATGAATCCTCCTACTTATACTGGTGACTTAGCTGAGAATGCATATGAGTTTATAGTTAGTTGTCATGAGAGGTTGCATAATCTTGGATTAGTGGAGTCTCATGGAGTTGACTACACAGCATTTCAGATGACTGGCTCTGCTAAGCAGTGGTGGAAGGATTATATTAGTAGTAGGCCAGCTGGATCTCATCCACTATCCTGGACTGAGTTTACTCAGGTATTTCTATCCAAATTTGTTCCACGCAGTGAGAGGGAGCGCAAGAGGGCCGAGTTTGAGGGTTTGCAGCAGAATGGTATGTCAGTTGCAGAGTATGAGGGTAAATTTCATGCCTTGGCTAGGCATGCTTCGATGATACTTCCCACAGAGGCGGAGAGAGTGAGGAGGTTTGTTAAGGGGCTGATTATTCCAATTCGTCTAGGAGTTTCTCAGGTTGCTGCTTCTGGTGTTCCATTCCGGAAAGTGGTAGATGCTGCTAAGGAGTTGGAGATGATTCGACGTGAGGGATTTGAGCAGCGAGAGGACAAGAGGACTCGTTATTTAGGTGATTATGGTGGTGCTCCGCCTAGGAGTCGGGGTTACTTGGGCAGAGGTTATCACCCTCAGTCCAGCAGACCCATTCATGCTGCTATACCAGCGTCTGAGGCTGGTTACGCTGGGCATAACTCTTCGAGCTCGGTACATACTTCGCAGGGTTCATCTTCTAGACCTGTAGTTCTTGGAGGGCATTCTGGTCATTCGGGTTCCTCTCATCAGCCTGCGTCTCGTAGGGGTTGCTTTGAGTGTGGTGATATGGGACACTTTGTGAGAGACTGCCCTAGGACCAGACGTGGTGGCTTACGTCAGGGTTCTCAGGCTTCGACTTCCAGGGTTGCACAACCTCCAGCTAGGGGTGGTGCACAGAATGGTAGAGGTGGTTCTCATTCAGGTAGAGGTGGTTCTCCTTCTGGTCGAGGTGGTGGTCGTGGAGGTTCACAATCTGATGGAGGTCATTCTCACTGTTATGCTTTTCCAGGTAGGCCAGAGGCTGAAGCCTCAGATGCTGTTATCACAGTTATTATTCCGGTTTGTCATCGACCAGCTACTGTATTATTTGATCCAGGCTCTACTTATTCTTATGTGTCCACATATTTTGCTCCTAGTCTGGATATATTGTGTGAGTCTCTTGATTTGCCGATACGTGTTTCTACTCCTGTCGGGGATTCTGTAGTTGTAGATCAAGTGTATCGTTTATGTACTGTTACTTTGATGGGGTATGACACTCATGCAGATTTAAAGGTCTTAGATATGATAGATTTTGATGTGATTCTTGGTATGGATTGGTTATCTTCTTACCACGCAATTTTAAATTGTCATGCCAAGACCATCACTTTAGCTATGCCTGGAATTCCTATTGTAGAATGGAGAGGTACTCTTAGTCATCCTTCTAAGGGTGTGATATCATTCCTTAAGGCTCGTCAGTTGGTACAGAGAGGATGTTTGGCGTACTTGGCCCACATTCGAGATACTAGTATTGAGACTTCTATGCTTGAGTCTATTCCAGTAGTGAGTGAATTTTCAGAAGTATTTCCGACTGATTTGCCAGGTCTTCCACCAGATCGAGATATTGATTTTTGTATTGATGTGGAGCCGGGCACTCGGCCTATTTCCATTCCTCCTTATCGTATGGCACCGGCTGAATTGAAAGAGTTGAAGGAGCAGTTGCAGGATTTGTCGAGCAAAGGTTTTATTAGACCTAGTGTATCTCCTTGGGGTGCTCCAGTGTTATTTGTGAAGAAGAAAGATGGATCTATGCGTATGTGTATTGACTATCGACAGTTGAACAAGGTAACCATCAGAAATAAGTATCCGATACCTCGTATTGATGATTTATTTGATCAGTTGCAGGGTGCTTCAGTTTTCTCCAAAATTGACTTGAGATCTGGCTATCATCAGCTGAAGGTTAGGGCGGAGGATATCCCTAAGGCGGCTTTTCGAACACATTATGGTCATTACGAGTTTTTGGTGATGTCTTTCGGACTGACTAATGCTCCAGCAACTTTTATGGACTTGATGAATGGAGTGTTCAGACCGTATTTAGATTCCTTTGTTATTGTCTTCATAGATGATATATTGATATACTCACGCACTAAGGAGGCACATGAGCATCATTTGAGGATTGTTCTTGGGATTCTAAAGGAGAAGAAGCTTTATGCAAAGTTTTCAAAGTGTGAGTTTTGGCTTAGTTCGGTAGCATTCTTGGGACATGTAGTGTCCAAGGAGGGTATCATGGTGGATCCTAAGAAGATTGAGGCGGTTAGAGATTGGGTCAGACCTACTTCAGTTACTGAGATTCGGAGTTTCTTGGGCCTTGCAGGTTATTATCGACGGTTTGTTGAGGGTTTCTCATCCATTGCATCTCCATTAACTAGATTGACACAGAAGGAGGTGACTTTTCAGTGGTCTGACGAATGTGAGGTTAGTTTCCAAAAACTCAAGACTTTATTGACTACTGCTCCGATTTTGACCCTACCCGTGGAGGGAGAGGGTTTTGTCGTATATTGTGATGCTTCTCGGGTTGGTCTTGGTTGTGTGTTGATGCAGAAGGGAAGGGTGATAGCTTATGCTTCGAGGCAGTTAAAGGTTCATGAGAAGAACTACCCTATTCATGATTTAGAGTTGGCGGCTGTTGTGTTTGCATTAAAGATTTGGAGGCATTATCTTTATGGCGTGCATTGTGAGGTGTTCATGGACCATCGTAGCCTCCAATATATATTCAATCAGAGAGATCTGAATTTGAGGCAGCGGAGATGGTTGGAGTTGCTTAAGGACTACGACATGACTATTCTTTATCATCCAGGCAAGGCAAATGTTGTAGCTGATGCCTTGAGTCGAAAGGCGGTAAGTATGGGTAGTCTAGCCATGTTACAGGTCGACGAGCGTCCTTTAGCTAGGGATGTCCAATCCTTGGCCAATAGCTTTGTGAGACTTGATATTTCAGAACCTGGTAAGGTGTTGGCTTATATGGAGGCTAGGTCATCCTTGTTGGAGCAGATTCGGGCTCAACAGTTTGATGATGGTGATTTATGTAAGATTAGGGACAAGGTGTTAAAAGGATAAGCCAAGGCTGCAATTCTTGATAGTGAAGGAGTTTTGAGGATTAAAGGTCGTATCTGTGTTCCTCGTACAGGTGATTTGACTAGATTAATCATGGAGGAGGCCCATAGTTCGAGGTACTCTATTCATCTGGGGGCTACTAAGATGTATCGTGACTTGAAGCAACACTATTGGTGGTGTCGTATGAAGAGGGACATAGTAGATTTTGTATCTCGATGTTTGAATTGTCAGCAAGTGAAGTATGAACACCAAAAGCCTGGAGGTGTGACTCAGAGGATGCCCATACCTGAGTGGAAGTGGGAGCGCATTGCTATGGACTTTGTGGTAGGGTGTACCTTGGGTAAGTTTGATGCTATATGGGTCATCGTGGATCGACTGACTAAGTCTGCACACTTTGTACCAGTTCAGACTACCTATAACTCAGAGAAGTTAGCCAAGATCTATATTCAAGAGATAGTTCGTTTGCATGGGGTTCCTGTATCTATTATTTCAGATCGTGGCACCCAATTTACCTCTCATTTCTGGCGGTCTATGCAGAAAGAGTTGGGCACTCGGGTGGATCTTAGTACAGCCTTTCACCCTCAGACTGATGGTCAATCTGAGCGGACTATTCAGGTTCTCGAGGATATGTTGCGGGCGTGTGTGATTGACTTTGGTGGTCAGTGGGACCAGTTCTTGCCTCTAGCGGAGTTTGCTTACAATAATAGTTATCACTCGAGCATTGAGATGGCACCATTCGAGGCTCTGTATGGTAGGAGATGTCGATCTCCAATTGGCTGGTTTGATGCATTTGAGGTTAGACCATGGGGTACAGATTTGTTGAGGGAGTCCTTGGATAAGGTCAAGTTGATCCAAGATAGACTTCTCATGGCTCAAAACAGGCAAAAGAGTTATGCAGATCGAAAGATTCGTGATTTAGAATTTATGGTTGGAGAGAGGGTTTTATTGAAGGTTTCACCCATGAAGGGTGTTATGAGGTTTGGAAAGAAGGGCAAGTTGAGCCCAAGGTCTATTGGTCCTTTCGAGATTGTTGAGCGTATTGGTGAGGTGGCGTATCAGTTGGCTTTGCCACCTGGTTTGTCAGGTGTTCATCCTGTATTTCATATATCAATGCTTAAGAAGTATCATCAGGGTGGTGATCATGTGATTCAATGGGATTCAGTGTTACTTGATCAGAATTTGACTTTTGAGGAAGAGCCGATCACCATTTTGGATAGGCAAATTCGGAAGCTAAGGTCCAAGGAGATTGCTTCAGTAAAGGTTCAGTGGAAGCATCGTCCAGTGGAGGAGGCTACCTGGGAGACAGAGTCAGACATGAGGAGTAAATATCCTCATCTTTTTGATCATTCAGGTTAGCTCTTTTATTTTCCCGTTCGAGGACGAACGTTTGTTTAAGTGGTAGGTGATGTAACGACCCGCTAGGTCGTTTTGAGAATTAGGACTATTTTTACTCTTTCTGAAAAAAAAAAATTAAAGGGGGGGGGGGGTATTTTAACTATTGATAACTACAAGTACCTAGTTGATGAAACTTTTATTAAATAAGTAATATAGATAATAGATTAGTGGGGTTTCACGGTTAACATTAGAAGGGCAGAAAACAAAAGAGGTAGAAACTGATTTTTGGGCAGCGTAGATTACAGAACAAAGAGGAACAAAGTAAAATATTGAAGGTAAAAGTTTTTCCTTAACCGATCTATTTTCTGCATAAGCTTGCATTAATGGTATAAATTGTTGGCGTGAACAATCTGTTGATATCGTATTGTTTGTCGTAACTTGTTATTGAAAGAGATATAATTTTAGTAAAATTATTAGATTGAATTGAATGGTTGTTTAGTTAGTAGAGATTTCATAATGATTTCTAACGATTGACATATATAGAAATATTTAAAGTTGGAATTTATATGTAGATGTAGTCGTGGGATCTGGAAAAAAAAACATATATAAAGAATGTTGGTCTTTAATTTTCTGCCTTAATTATTATGATTATTACTATTATGGTGGGTTGTGGAATAGAAAGTAGAGAATGGAATTGTTGTTGAACTTGAATAATAAAATACAATAATTGAATACAAAAAGATTGGTGGCGAATGAGGAATAGGGATTTTACTATGTTAATGGTGGGCTGATGATGACAGAAAGAGTAGAGGTTTACATGTGAATATTTAATGCTTGGTGCAAATTATGGGTTCCAGCGAACAAATTTACAAATTTGCATTCGATCTTTGTTATTCGTCATTCGTTCCTTTCTGTATACTTCTCGTATTATAAATAATGCTCTTTTCTTATGTATTGAGTTAGGTAGTTAAGAATTTGGTGTATATTATATGATTTAACATTGATTCAAGGGTATTTGGAGAGGTTAGAGTTAAGTTCTTGGCTTGAAATTTAGCAAGTATGAAAAATTTGGCATACCAACATATATCAAGATTTGGAGTTTGGTTGAAAATATGAGTGAGTTTTAGCATCTATGATAGACATATAATAATTTGAATGTCTACAAAAATTGCTTACTTACGAATATTGCAAAATTGGTAGATTGGGAACGTTCCGAAACCTTGCGAAAAGGAAAGGAAAAATCTTAAAAGATTCGTGGCACAAGTTCGGCATCTAAGGTATGTTAAGACTTTTAGACTTGTTGAAGGACGTTTTCCTAATTAAAGATTAAAAATGAAAATATACAAAGGGGTAAGGGCGAGAGATGGGGGTCTCGTATCAATGGTGTGACGGGCTTTGGTACGAGTACCGGTGTTATAAAACGGAAAATTACTATTATAGAATGTGGATTGAAATTTGAGAATGCCAAGGCATATGGGCATTAGCTGATATATTATTGACTTGAATTCCTTGTGTGATTGTGTTTTATTTATTTCACCCGTATAGTTGTGATAATTGAGGTGGTTATGTATTATATTCATATTGATTAATTGAGATGCATCATCATCCCCTCCATTGAAACAATATTGTGCACATGCATAGAGATGAGACTGAGTATAAGTTGGGCACGTGGAGATCGTCCGTGCTGGGATGGTGAGATGTTAAGATTGTAATTTGGGCACGTGGAGACCGTCCGTGCGAAAATTATTTGATATTATGATAGTGCGTTGAGATCGTCCGCACAGACACGTGGAGATCGTCCGTGTCGGTATATGGACCTCGCGAGTCCCCCATGGGTCATGAACTCTCGATGTATTTCCGAGGAGTATCATGTATATACGGTTGAGTGTGTACTGAGTATTCTGAGACAATTCATTACATGGTGTTATATTGCATTGCATTTCATCACATCATTTATTTTGATGATTATGTGTTTTGTTTGGTGTTTGGAAAATACTTGATGTTTGATTACCTTTATTGACGAGACTTAAATAGTGAGTGTAATATATATATATATATATATATATATATATATATATATATATATATATATATATATATATATATATATATATATATATATATATATATATATATATACACTTGTATAATTTAAGAATTTATTTTCTTATATAAACTCCCGTCACTACTTCTTCGTGGTCGGTCAATGAGACATACTGAGTACACGTAGTTTCGTACTCATACTACACTTGTTGCACTCTTTGTGGTGCAGATTCGATTCCAAGTAGGAGCACATCTCGAGGAGCAGTTTGAGTCCGAGTTTGGAGTGTCTTGGAGTTGTGGTGAGCTGCTTGGCTGTTCCGTGGCCCACACCTCCCTCTATCTTTTACTTATTCTGTTATTCAGTATTCAGACAGGATATCCCTTATGTTAGATTTGCCTTTTTAGTTTCAGACTTGCATCGTATTTTAGAAGCTCTTGTACTCATGACACCATTTCTTGGGTAGTATTTTTTTTCCAGTTTTCCGCATTCGTACTTATAAGAACTCAGTGTTGGAGATTTGGAAATTGTTGTCTTTTCACTTCTTGTTAGTTAAGTTTGTTAAAATATGCTGGTTGGCTTACCTATTGGTTGGGAATATAGGTGCCATCACGACTCGTGATTTTGGGTCGTGACAACTTCTCTTGTCTTCTTCTTATAATCTTGATTTTATAACACGTTATCAGCACAAGTCTCTGCCAGTTCAAGTAAACACTTTAAAAGCCTCGGAGGTATGAATTTCCTTTTTTTTTAATAATGTCTAATCTTTCTAAACTTGAATTTCTTGCTCTAGACATATCGGGAAAAAGCTATCTATCATGGGCACTCGATGCAGAAATTCATCTTGATGCGATGGGTCTAGCAGACATCATCCAAGAAAATAATCAAGCATCGAATCAAAATTGTGCTAAGGCGATGATATTTCTCCGTCATCACCTTGATGAGGGTTTGAAAATGGAATATCTCACTGTTAAGGATCCTCTAGTGTTGTGGAACAATTTAAAAGATAGATATGACCACCTGATGTTGGTCGTCCTTCCACAGGCACGTTATGACTGGATCCACTTGAGACTTCAAGATTTTAAATCTATCAGTGAATATAACTCTTCCATGTTTAAAATTATCTCACAATTAAAATTATGTGGAGAAAATATCACTGACCATGATATGCTGAAAAAAATATTTTCCACTTTTCCTGCCTCGAGTATGCTTATGCAGTAGCAATATCGAGAAATGGGATTTAAGAAAATATTTCGAATTAATTTCACATCTCCTTGTTGTTGAACAACATAATGACTTACTAATGAAAAACAATGAAAGTCGACCTACTGGTTCTATGCCATTTCCTGAAGTAAATACGGTAAATTTTCACCAATCTAGGCGTGAAAAAGGTCGTGGCCCCAGTCGTGGCCGTGGTTGTGGTCGAGGAAGAAATTTCAATCATGGTGATCGTCTTGCACTAAATAATAACCTTCAACACCAGCAGTGTAAAAAGAAGAATGAAAAACATGACATAGTGTAGAAAAAAAATTCAGACAACAAATGTTATCGATGTGGAGGAAAAGGACATTAGTCACGTACCTGTCGTACGTCAAGGCACATGGTTGAGTTATATCAAGCTTCCCTGAAGGAGGTGAAAAATAATGTAGAAGCCAACTTTATCACGGAAGATACTGTTGAACCCATGCATCTAGATGTAGCGAATTTCTTTGAGAATTCCGAAGGAAAGATAGATCACCTGATAGGTGATGGGTCTGTGATATTGTAAATATATTTCATTTTCGTCATTTATATGAACTAGTATGAATATTTTTTCCTAGACTTGTAAATAACTAAAAGGTTGTGTAATGTTTTTGTTTAGTAATAATATTATAATGTGTATTTCTTTTATATCTTTTATCTTAAAGAGTATATGGATACCTCAATGATCAATTATGAAGATATTTGTGTAATTGATAGTGGAACAACGCATGCCATATTCAAAGATGAGAAATATTTCTTCTACTTGCTTAGAAGAAAAGCAAATGTTACTACAATTTCTGGTAATTCAAACTTAATAGAAGGCTCCGGAAGAGCTACTATATTTCTACCTAAGGGGACAAAAATTGTCATAGAAGATGCTTTGTTCTCTTCTAAATCCCCAAGAAACCTGTTAAGTTTTAAAGATATTCGCCGAAATTGATATCATGTTGAGAGAATAAATGAAATAAATGTTGAATATCTTGGTATTACCAAGATTGTCTCAGACCAGAAATATTTGTTGGATAAATTATCAACTTTATCCTCTGGCCTATATTATGCAAAAATAAGTAAGATTGAAGCACACTCTATCGTAAACCAGAAGTTTACTGACTTAAAGACTTTTGTGTTTTGGCATGACCGAATAAGTCATCCTGGATCAATAATGATGAGACGAATCATTGAAAACTCAAATGGACATCCATTAAAGAACCTGAAGATTTTTACAAATGATGAGTTTTCGTGTGCTGCTTGTTGTCAAGGCAAATTAATTAGTAGGCCATCACCAATAAAGGTTAATATTGAATCTCCTTAATTTTTAGAATGAATACATGGGGATATTTGTGGACCTATTCACCCATCTAGTGGGTCGTATAGATATTTTATGGTCCTAATAGACGCATCTTCAAGATGGTCTCATGTGTGCCTCTTATCATCTCGCAACCTGATATTCTTAAAGAGATCAGTGAACCCGAGACTCAAATAAATGAAGAACACTCAATAAGTTCTTCTACAGGTGATGGGATAAGTTTAGACCGATCAAAAATCATAGTGGATAATGTTTTCTCATATGATGTTGCACTTAACTTTATGCAAGGAAATGAGGATCTTGAACCTTTATCTGTCGAAGAATGTCGACAAAGACGTGATTGGCCAAAATGGCAAGAAGCAATTCAATCAGAATTAAATTCACTTGCTAAGCGTGAGATTTTTGGACTAGTAGTCCAAACGCCTAGTGATGTTAAACCAATTGGCTATAAATGGGTCTTTGTACGAAAAAGAAATGAAATTGTAAGATACAAGGCACGCCTTGTTGCACAAGGATTCTCTCAACGACCTGGTGTCGACTATGAAGAAACATATTCACCTGTTATGGATGCGATAACTTTTCGATATCTCATCGGTTTAGCTGTACATGAAAATCTTGAAATTCATCTAATGGATGTGGTTACAGCTTACCTTTACGGTTCACTTGATAATGAAATTTATATGAAAGTTCCGGAAGGACTTAAAATGCATGAAACATGTAGTTCAAAATCTCGAGAAATGTATTCAATCAGATTACAAAAGTCATTATATGGCTTAAAACAATGAGGGCGCATGTGATATAATCGCCTCAGTGAGTACTTGATAAAACAAGGTTATATAAACGATTTTATTTGTCCTTGTATATTTATTAAGAAAACAACATTGGGATTTGTTATTCTTGTTGTTTATGTTGATGACATTAATCTCATTGGAACTCCAGTAGAGGTTCATAAGGCAGTTGAATATCTAAAGAAAGAATTTGAGATGAAAGACCTTGGTAAGACAAAAATTTGTCTTGGACTACAAATAGAATATTTAGTAGACGGGGTCTTTATCCATCAATCTGCCTATACTAAGAAAATCTTGAAACGATTTTACATGGACAAAGCACATTCATTAAGTACTCCAATGGTTGTCCGATCACTTGAAGTGAGTAAGGATCCATTCTGATCTCAAGAAGAGAATGAGGAACCTCTTGGTCCAGAAGTACCTTATCTTAGTGCAATTGGGGCACTTATGTATCTTGCTAATGCTACGAGACCTTACATAGCATTTTCAGTTAAATTGTTAGCAAGATATAGTTCTTCCCCATACACGAAGACATTGGAATGCAGTTAAACATACATTGCGATATCTAAGGGGAACTAGTGATATGGGTCTGTTTTATACTAACAAAGATAGTGCAGATCTTCTTGGTCATGCTGATGCAGGTTACTTATCTGACCCACATAAAGCTCGATCACAAACAGGCTCTCTGTTCACATATGGAGGTACTGCTATATCATGGCGATCTACGAAGCAGTCTATTGTCGCTACTTCTTCAAATCATGCTGAGATAATAGTCATTCATGAAGCAAGTAGAGAATGTGTATGGTTAAGATCAGTAATACATTTTATCAAAGAAAGATGTGGTTTGAAGTGTGACGTCAAGATACCCACAATACTCTTTGAAGACAATGTTGCATGCATAGCTCAATTAAAAGGAGGTTTTATAAAAGGAGATAGAACGAAACACATTTCACCAAAATTATTCTTCACACATGATCTCCAGAAGAATGGTGATATTGATGTGCGATAAATTCGTTCGAGTGATAATCCAGCAGATTTATTTATCAAATCTTTGCCGGCCTCAACTCTTGAGAAGATGGTTCACAAAATTGGAATGCGAAAACTTAACCATCTGAATCGTGATTTTTATCAGGGGGAGTAAAATACGCACTGTACTCTTTTTTCCTTAGTCTAGGTTTTGTCCCACTGGGTTTTCCTAGAAAGGTTTTTAATGAGGCAGCAAATAATGCGTATCAAAAGATATGTGTACTCTTTTTCCTTCACTAGAATTTTTTTTCACAGGTTTTTTTTAGTAAGGTTTAACGAGGCACAATATTTATGGACATCCAAGGAGAAGTGTTATAAATCTATTGATTAAGTGGATAGTCCATAAATTAGTACATGAACAACCATTCATATTCACTAGGTTATATGAACCTTTTTGGATAAGAATGTATCTATTTATTATGATACTTAATGTGGCTTCACACAAGACCACGGCTGATTTGACACGCTCTTTTTAAAAAATAGTAAATAAAATAAAAATATTTATTTTTAATTATTATAAATCGTTTCACTGAGAAATGAATTTTAAATAATAATACCTAAAAATAAGAATTTATTAAATTTTTAAAATGGAATAAACAAAAACAATCAATTAAACAAGTAAAGATAGAAGAAAAAAATACTATCTCAAAGGGCTGATTTTAACAACTAGGTGTGCTATCTTTTTTGGTTGACAAAAGCTATGGAATTTCTATACAGTTTTCCCTTTCCTTTTTTCTTTTCTTATTTTATAATTCCACACATAACAAAATAGTCAAATTTATAAAGTTGTAGTATGAGTTGGTGAACAAACAAGTCCATGCTATTTCCTTTTAAGCATCTTGATTTATGTCAATGACATTGTTGTTTGATGAAAATCGATACTAAGTCGAAATATTCACGTTGAAGTGTGTGACTGTTATTTAAATATATTAGAGTTATTGTTTACAATGTGATTTTGTGAATTGAAGCAAAGTGAATGATGTTTAGTTCATTTGAGTATAGCTATAGTGATCCCATAGCGAGACGCCTCCCACTATAGTGAGATTGACAAAAGTTTTGCAACCTAAACTTCAGAAAAATGTCATTTGTACAATACAAGCTCTCCCTTGACGTTTCGAGTTCGACGCATACTTTTCATTTCAAATTCAATTTCAGAAGTTTTAAATTCAATTTCAAAAGGCTTTATGGACTCCTTAATGTCTTGACTACAAGAATATACCAACCAAAACTCATAATTAAAGTATATCTATTCTCGGATGGTCCTAGACCTCACCTAGCCCAGATTTCATCCGAGACTGTCCTAGCCAATAAAGTTTAAGTCACTATTCAGAAGATTTTATGACCCAAATTCTTTTCCTATCAATGTATTCATTATGATTAGGTCAGACCGTTACAATATCAAAGTTAAGATTATATGTATTAGAGGAGAGAGATTTTTTATGCTCGAAACAAATGAGAAGAAATTTGAAATTTTTGAATCAATGACACGATAGATAAATATATACGTGATTTACTCCTAGTTGATGTTTTTGATCTACATATATTCAATATTTAGATACAGTAAAATGTATATGTTCAGTATGATGTATCCTAGATAAATATATCTAAACGCTCCTGATATATGCATCTTTAGATTAATATATGGCAGAAATTAAAGACATATTCAAAATACACAACTAATTGTCCAATTTCATTTTTTTAAAATATTACATTTTCAATGTCTAATTTATCTGGACCCATAAAAATTAAACTAGGCCATCTTAATTAATGCATCACCATTGACTTTCAACATGCATCAAACGTTTAATTTTCATCACAAATATATAACTCAAGAAACAACAATTTTTCTTCATATATTTACAAAAAATAAAACCATTGAAAGGGCTACAAATTTTCAGAATAACCTATATGCGATTAACAAAAGTTCAAATGAAATTTGTATAAATCAAAGTACTAACCATCATCTTTTAAAGAGACTTCACAACACAACTAGAATAGTTACAAAGAAATATTGATGAGAATACAAAAGTTAAGATTTTTCATCATGAGCTATATAAACTTCACGCCTTCTAAATTTTTCTCTTGTAGATCAGACTCACTTCTGCGATTAAACGATCTTTCTCTAATAGTATCCAAAATCGGTTCCCACTTTGGTGACTTTGTTGACATTCTTTGTTCCATACCATAGGTTATAAGTCGTCCTTTCTCTGATTCAACCCATTTACCCTCGTCTGAAAATCGATTAGGGCTACTAGTAGGTGAGTCCCAAACTCGTTGGCTAGTAGTACCATTCGACGATTTTTTCTTCCTTGGCTTGTCCTTATTATAGACCATGGTTTTTTTGGCTATGCCACTAAGTCTTTTAGCAATTGGAGCCAAATCAATAGGAGATACACATGATTGAAAAGTTGAATGAGGTAATAAGAAGTAAATATTGCCTTGTTGCAACATGTAATCAAGATTTAGAGGTTGTAAACAAGTGGATAAAAGTTGAGATTGAGTGAAAATAAAGTGTTTTTTGGTTTTTCCCATGACTTCACTAACACTTATAGGATGATCAAAATCTTCTACATAGCCATTCAAATGCACCACTCTAATTATCTTGAGTTTATCAGAGTGTCCAATTTTGAAAGAGAAACAACAATACATTTTTTTTTCTTGGTTTTGAGATAGATGATAATTGGCCAATTATATATATATGTTGGACTTTGAAAATCTTAGGTTTATCTAATAAATAAATAAAATCCAAATCAGCCTATTAGGCTAGTTGCCCAATTGGAGAATTAAAAAAATATACACCCACATGTACCTACTTTTGAATGTGTCATAACCGTGGGAATTGGGGGACTCAAAGAAAGCATGAATAACACACTACATCAAATTTAAAAAAATAAATTAATATCGTTACGTAATATTGGATGCAATGACACTAAATACGATAATAATTGCTTCTTAAAAAAGTTTTTTCGTACGATGTTCGATATTTTTATTAGGTATTGACAAAAATTGAATCGGTACCAGCAATATGAAGTCATAAAATAGCACGTTTTGCCTTTTGAATGAGATACGATTTTATTTCTTTTATCCATCAAATTGTGTTATATTTAATTTTTGTTCTTTTCTAATAAAAAATATATATTTATTACTAGAGACATAAATTAAATTTTAGGAATTACATTGTTTTAATTTAAAATTAGA
The DNA here is from genome assembly GCF_036512215.1 of Solanum lycopersicum. NCBI lineage: Eukaryota > Viridiplantae > Streptophyta > Magnoliopsida > Solanales > Solanaceae > Solanum > Solanum lycopersicum. The sequence goes on from NC_090806.1 coordinate 5,791,591, forward strand.
AAAGGGAGTAATATACTTACCATTTTGTCTTATCCTTGTAAGTTGATTATTATTTGTTTAATTGTTTTTTTTTTTGAATGTTTTGATGATATACTGATTAATTTTCTATTAACATAAAAATAATTTATATCTATTAGGATATTTATAAGTATTCCAACAATGTAGCTTTCATACACCATTAAAGTCTTTTAGTCTCGTGTGAAAGTCTAACGCCGCCTCATCCTAATTAATTATAATCATTATAATACTATTTTATTTATTTTTTCTATAATTATCGTGTTAAGTTTTCGAGTTTGACCTAGACCTAATTGCAACATAAGCCAATAATAGATTATTTGAATTGAGTATTTATATCAAATTGTGTATAATATACTATAAATAGTAATTTAAATGTGTTTGATATGGTGGAAATTCAAACATTTTTCATTCTAAGTCATATTAAATTAGTTAAAGTTCTAAAAATATATTTATCTAAAAAAAAGACTCATTTGACGAAGCAGGAAAAACAGATTATAGAAATAGGATTGTTATCTAATTTGTATTACGAAAATGCTTAGAATATCAACTTTGAAGAATGGGTGGGGCTTACCTACTTTACGGTTTGATTGAATTTGAAAAATGTGATCATTTGCCTCTCAGGACCAACTGGATTCATTATTAAGGTTTTAACGGACGTTCACAAAAAATTTAATAAATAAATATGTCAGAATTTAGAATTATCAAAAATCATTGGACTATGCATTTGAAAATCCATAAAATGGGAGCTTACCTGCTTTGAGGCTCGTTAGAATTTGAAAATGTGTTTGTTTTTCCCTCAAGACCAACTGACTCCATTACTAAGGTCTTAATGGACTTCCACAAAAAAATTTGGCCAGGATCACCAAAAATCCATAGACTATATCAAACGAAAATCGACAAACTTAGGTTTATTTGTTTTGGGGCTCGTTTGAACTTTAAAATGAACTTATTTGCCCCTCGAGACCAAATGACTCCATTATTAAGGTCTAACAGACGAACATGAAAATTTTCGGCCAAAAACACATCAAAATTCAGGATCACCAAAAATTCATGAACTATAGCACACAAAAATTGACAAAATGGGGGTTTACCTACTGTGAGACTCGTTTGTACTTGAAAAATTTGTCTGTCTTCCCCTGGAGGCAAACTAGCTCTATTACTAAGGTCTTAACAAACGTTCATAAAAAATTTTGGCCATCAAAAATCCAGAATTTCGGATCACCAAGAATACATGGACTATAGTACACAAAAATCAGCAAAATAGGAATTTAACTATTTTGGGCTCGTTTAAACTTGAAAATGTGTCCATTTATCCCTCAGAACTAGCAAACTATTAATAAGGTCTTATTGAATGTACATGAAAAACTCCGAACAAAATTGAGCTGAAATTTGGATCACCAAACATTCATGGACTATGTCACAAGAAAATCAGCAAAATAGGAATTTACCACCTTTAGAGCTCGTTTCAACTTGAAAATGAACATGTTTGTCCCTCGGGACCAACTGACCTCATTAATAAGGTCATAATAGACGTCCATAAAATTTTCAGCCAAAAACACATTGAAATTGCGAATCACTAAAAATACATGAAGTATAACACACGAAAATTGACAAAATGGAGATTTACCTATTTTTGGACTCGTTTGAATTTAAAATGTTTCTATTTGCTCTTCATGACCTATTGGTTCATTACTAAGATCTTAACGGACATCCGTGAAAAATTCCAATCACAAAAAATGCTAAAATTTTGGATCACAAAAAATTCATGGACTTTAGCACACAAAAACCAAAAAAATGAGGGTTTACCTACTTAGGGACTTGTTTGAACTTGAAAATATGCTTGTTTGCCCCTCGGTACCAACTGGCTCCATTACTTCTTAACAGACTTCCACGAAAATTTTGATTAAAAATATGTTGGAATTCTAGTTCAGCAAAAATTTATGACTACAACACACGAAAATCAATAAAATGGGGGTTCACCTACTTTGGTGCTCGTTTGAACTTGAAAATGCACTTGTTTTCACCTCAAGACCGATTGGCTCCATTATTAAGGTATTAACGAACGTCCATGAAAAATTTCAGCAAAAAAACATGCTTGAATTCTGGACGACCAAAAAATCATGGTATAACACACAAAAATTGGCAAAATAGGGGTTTACCTGCTTTAGGTTGTGTTTGAACTTCAAAATGTGTCTGTTTGCCTTTTGGGACCAATTGACTACATTACTAAGGTTTTAATAGACATCAATGAATTATTATTTTTTTTGCAAAAAATAGGCCGAAATTCGTATCTCCAAAAATTCACGAATTATAGCACATGAAAATTAGCAAGATAAGGGTTAACCTGATTTTGGGCTCTTTTGAACTTGAAAATGTGTTTGTTTGCCCCTCAAGACCAACTGGCTCCATTACTAAGGTCTTAAGGGACATTCATGAAAATTTCAACAAAAAACACACCAAAATTTTGGATCACCAAAAATTCATGGACTATGCACACGTAAATCAGCAAAATGAGAGTTTACCTACTTTAGGGCTCGTTAACTTGAAAATTGCATGTTTTCCCCTCAGTACTAACTATATCCATTACTAAGGTTTTTAACGGACGTACATGAAAAAGGTCAGTCGAAAAAAGGCCAAAATTTTAAATTACCAAAAATCTATTGACTATAGCACACGAAAATCGGCAAAATGAGAGTTTGCTTACTTTGGGTTTTGTTTGAACTTGAAACTGTGCATGTTTCCCCATCAAGACCAAATGACTTCATTAATAAAGTCTTAAGGTACGTCCATGAAAAATTTCGATCCAAAATATGCTGAAATTGTGGATCCCCAAATATTCACGAACCATAGCACATGAAAATTGATAAATGAGAGTTTATCTGCTTTGGGGATTGTTTGAACTTGAAAATGTGTTGATATTCCCCCGGGATCAAATGACTCCATTAGTAAGGTCTTAATTAACGTCCACAAAATATTTCGGTCCAATACACGCCGAAATTTCATATCACAAAAAATTCATATACTATAGCACATGAAAATCGACAAACTTGGGGTTTACCTGCTTTGGGCTCATTTGAAATTGAAAAATTAGTTAATTCGCTACTCGGGACCAACTGTCTCCATAACAAAGGTCTTAACAGTTCTTGAAAACATTTTACCAAAAATACACCAGAAATCTTGAATCTTCGAAAATCCATGGACTATAGAAAATAAAAATCGGTAAAATGGGGGTTTACTTACTTTGAGGCTCTTTTGAACTTGAAAATGTGCTCGTTTGTCCCTCAGGACCAACTAGATTCATTACTAAGGTTTTAACGAATGTCAATGAAAATCTTTGGCCACAAAACAATGTTGAAATTTTGAATCACAAAAAATTTATGTGCTATAGCACATAAAAATTGACAAAATTGGATTCAACTATTTGTGCACATTGTAACATGAAATTGCGCATGTTTTCCCCTCGGAAAGGTCTTGACGATTGTATATAAAAAATTTCGAACAAAAATACATCAAACTTTGATTGATCAAAAATTTATGCACGAGAAAATTGATAAAATAAGGGTTTACTTGCTTTGAGGCTAGTTTGAACTTGAAAGTGCATTTGTTTTCGCCTCGGAACCAACTGGCTCCATTACTAAGGTTTTAATGGACATCCATGAAAAGTTTTGCCAGAAACATGCAGGAATGATGGATAACCAATAATTTATATATTATATAGCACACAAAAATTGGCAAGAAAGGGGTTGAGCTACTTTGGGTGTCATTTGAACTTAAAAATGTGCCCCGTATGTCCGTCTGAACCAACTGGCTCCATTACTGAGGTCTTAACGGACTTCCATGAAAACCTTCGATCAAAAACACTTTGAAATTTTGAATCACCAAAAATTCATGGACTATAGCACACGAATATCAACAAAATGTATGTTTACCTGCTTTAGGGATTGTTTGAATTTAAAAATGTGTTTGTTTGCCCCACGTGACCAAGTGAATTCATTACCAAAGTGTTAATCGATGGCCATAAAAAGTTTTACCAAAAGACGTTGGAATTTTGAATCACCAAAAATCAATGGACTATATAGCACACGAAATCAGCAAAATGAAGTTTTACCTGCATTATAGCTCGTTTGAACTTAAAAATGTTCATGTTTTCCCTCGGAACAAACTGGTTCCATTACTAAGGTCTTAACAGCTGTTCATGAAAAATTATAGACAAAAACATGTTGAAATTCTGGATAACAAAAAAATCATGGACTATATCACATGAAAATCATAAAAATGAGGATTTAACTACTTTGGGGCTCGTTTGAAAATGAAAATGCATCTGTTTTCCCCTCGGACCAATTGGATCCATTACTAAATTTTTAAATGGCATCCATGAAAAATTTTGACCAAAACATGTTTAAATTTCGGATCACCTAAAATCTATGGTTAAAAGCACACGAAAATCAGCAATATGAAATTTACCACTTTTGGGGCTTGTTTGAACTTGAAATGTGCATGTTTGCCCCTCAGAACCAACTACTTTATTATTAAGGTCTTAACAAATGTCTATAGTAAATTTTTGCCAAAAACACACCGAATTCTCGGATCACCAAAAATCCATGCTCATGAAAATTGGCAAAATGTGAGTTTACCTGCTTAAGGGCTCGTTTGAACTTTAAAATGTGGTCGTTTGAACCTCGAAACAACCTTTCTCTATTATTGATTATAGCACACAAAATCAGTAAAATGGGTTTATCTTATTTGAGATCGTTTCAACTTAATAATGCATTTGTTTTCCCTCTGGACGAACTCACTCAATTACTAAGCTCTTAAGGAAGGTCCATAAATTTTTTTGACTAAAAACACATTGGAATTCTGGATCATCAAAAATCCATGGACTATATTACAGGAAAATAAAAACAAAGTGGCTTACCTGCTTTGGAGATCGTTTAAACTTTAAAATGCACATGATTGTCCCTCGGGACCAACACACTCCATTGCTAAGGTCTTAACAAACTTCTATGAAAAACTTCACCCAAAAAGAAGTCAAAATTATGGATCACTAAAAATATATGGATTATAGCACATGAAAATTGACAAAATGAGAGTTTACATGTTTTGGGGCTCGGTTGAACTTTAAAATGTACATGTCTGCCTCTGGGAACCATTAGGTTCCATTATTATGATCTTAACGGACTTTCATAAAAATTTTGGCATAAAACACGCTGGAATTCAGGATCACCAATAATCTATGGACTATAGCACAAGAAAATTGGCAAAATATGGGGTTACCTGTTATGGGACTCGTTTGAACTTAAAAATGTGTATGTTTGCCTCTTGGGACCAACTGAATCCATTACTAAGGTCATAACATACCTCCATAAAATATCTCGACCAGAAACACGTCAAAATTTCAGATAACCAAAAATTCATGTACTATAGCATACAAAAAAACAGCAAAATACGAGTTTACCTGCTTTGCGACTCGTTTAAACTTGAAAATGTGCATGTTTGCCCCTCGAGACCAACAAGATCCATTAATAAGTTCTTAACAGACGTTCATGAAAAATTTCTGTCAAAAACACGCCGAAATTACGGATCACCAAAAATCCACAGATTATATCACTTAAAAATCGAAAAAATAGGGGTTTACTTGCTTTGGGGCTCGTTTCAACTCAAAAATGTGTCCGTCTTCCCTTCGTGAAAAACCAGCTTCATTACAAAGGTCTAAATGAACGTCCACGAAAATTTTCAACCATAAACATGCCAAAATTTGTGATCAGCAAAAATGCATGAAGTAGAGCACAGAAAATTGATAAAATAGCGGTTTACCTGCTTATTGACTCGTTTGAACTTGAAAATCCGTTTGTTATCCCATCAGGACCAACTTGATCTATTGCTAACATCATAGCAGACGTCCATTAAAAATATTGACCAAATAACATCGTATTTTTGAATCACCAAAATTTCATGGACATATACCCGCTTTGGGACTTGTTTGAACTTTAAAATGTGCATGTTTTCCCTCGGGATCAACTAGCTCCATTACTAAGGTCTTAAAGAATTTCTATGAAAAATTTCATCCACAAACACGCTAAAATTCTATATTACCAAATGTTAATGGACTATAACACACAAAAATCGACAAAAATGGGTTTTTTTTTGCTTTAGCGCTCGTTTGAACTTGAAATGCGTCTTTTTTCCCTAGGGACAACCTGAATCCATAATTGAGGTCTTAACTGACATCCATGAAAATTTTCGACAATAAACAAGTCAAAATTTTAGATTACCAAAAATTCATGAATTATAGCATACAAAAATAAGCAAAATGGAGGTTTACCAGTTTTGGGGCTTATTTAAACTTAAAAATGCGCTCGTTTGCCCCTCAAAACTAATTGGATCCATTACTAATGTCTCAACGGACGTCCATGAGAAATTTCAGGCAAAAACATGCCAGAATTACGTACCACCAAAAAACCATGGATTATACCACATGAGAATCGACAAATGGGGGTTTACCTGCTTTGGGAATCATTTGAATTTAAAAATGCACTCGTTTATCCCTCGTGACCAACTGGCTCCATTACTAAAGTCATTACGAGCGTGCATGAAAAATTACGCCCAATAACACGTTGAAATTCCAGATAACCAAAAATTCATGAACTATAGCACCAAAAAAGGTGGAAAGTAGGGGTTTACCTACTTTTGGGCTCGTTTGAACTTGAAAATGCGCTCGATTTTCACTCGGGACAAACTGCTCCATTACTAATATCTTAACGGACGTCCATGAATGTTTCGGCCAACAACACGCCAAAATTCCGAATCACCAAAAATCCATGGACTATAGCATATAAAAAATAAAAAAAAAAAGGGGGCTTACCTGCTTTGGGGCTCGTTTGAACTTTAAAATGCGCTTGATTGACCCTCGGGACCAACACTCTCCATTTCTAAGGTCTTAATGAACTTCTATGAAAAACTTTGACCAAAAAGACGCCAGAGTTCTAGATCACCAAAAATTCATAGTCTAAGCACACAGAAATAGACAAAATAAGGATTTACCTGCTTTGAGTTCGTTTGACCTTGAAAATCATTCGTCTTGCCCTCGAGGCCAACTGGCTCCATTAATAAGGTCTTAACAGACGTCTATGAAAATTTTTAGTTATAAACATGCTGCAATTTTGCACCAAGAATGTATGGACTATAGCACACGAAAATCAGCAAAATGGGGGTTTACCCGATTTGGTGCTCGTTTGAACTTAAAAATGTGCATGTTTGGCCTCGAGTCCAACTAGATCCACTACTGAGGTCTTAACGGACGTCCATAAAAATTTTCAGCCAAAAACACACCAAAATTCAAAAAATTGAAGGACTAAGCACACGAAAATCAGCAAAATGGGGATTTACCTGTTTTGGGGCTCATTTAAACTTGAAAATATGCTCGTTTTCCCCTCAGAACCAATTGGCTCCATTATTAAGGTCTTAATGGACGTCCATGCAAAATTTTGACCAAAAATATGTCAAAATTTTGGATCACCAAAAATCTACTGACTATAGCATATGAAAATCCAAAAATTAAGGGTTTACCTGTTTTGGGGGCTCGTATGAACTTGAAATACGCTCATTTTCTCCTCTTGACCAACTAGCTTTATTACTAAGGACTTAATGGATGTCCATGAAAAATTTCGATCAAAAACACGCCAGAATTCAGGATCACCAAAAATCCATGGACTATGGCGCACGAAAATCGATAAAATGAAAGTTTACCTGTTTTGAAGTTCGTTTGAAATTTATTGTGTAGTTATATCAATATAATATATAAAAAAAATAATTAGAGCTATTTATTTTAAATGTATATTAATGTTTGCCATATTTTGTAGTTTTTCCATAATTTGTGCACCTTCGTGATAACAGTGTCATATTTTCCTTTTTGTTTCAATTTATATATTATCGAGAGTCAAATCATGAAGTTTTGACCATAAATTCAAACATAGAATCTTTAAGGTTTCTAAAATGAAATCTAGTATTGAAAACTACGTAAAAAGTATTATATGTTATAAGAATTAACAGTTCAAAAATTTAAGACATGAAAAAATCATGATCAAAGAAAACTCATATAATTTTTGAAATCCGAACAGATCCACATAAATGGGAGTAATTATTTTGCTTGTGCGACGAATATAATGTTATAAATTCTTTGTGTTCCATTTAATAATAGGTAATGATCTCTCCCGGAAAATATCACGATTATAAAGTGAGGAAAAAGGAAAGGAAGTTATACATTGATTATATACGAGGCAAGGAAAGGAAGTCCTTTGACACATATATATCGAATAACTCTGATCAACAAGAGGTTGATATGAAACGAATTCGTCTATTAACATTTTTTATGTACATGCTCAAATTTGAGTACTATCTTCTCACAACTTCACTTCGATCGATTGTTCAACCACACCCTTAAATACTACAAAGCTCAAAGTTTAGTTTTCTCTTATGGTTGTATAATTTAACCTATTCATAACAATATTCTTGTAAGAAACATAATATAAAATAATTTGAAAAGTCGGCTCCAAAAGAAATTAATCAATTTTGATGAATATTTCATACTAATCACCTGATTTTCTATCAAAATAACCGACTCCAACTGACTTGGGATATCGACGATATGGAAAAGAAATACAATGATATAGGTATATAAGAACTTTATAGGAATCTGAAATTTCTATTTGATTCAAAAAAATTAACCAAAAACCAAAATTTGACAGTTTCTTTAAACAAAGGGCCATATTTGCAACTTCTACACAAAGGTCAACAATACAAGTGCTGCAGTTAAATAAGTCCCCAAAAATTTTCTTAATCCCAATACTAAGATAAATATAACAAAAATAGCCCAAAACTGAAAAAAAGAGAGGGAAACTAAACATAAAATCACCTACCCCCAAAGGAAGCACGACGACTCGAGGCCAGTTGATTCAATGTTCCTCGGCTCTTAATACAGTCGCCCTTAACTGTGTTTGCCAGTAGCCCGCCCTAGCGCTCAAAAAATAAGCCTGGTTTTGGGGGCAGCACTCAAACTCGATCCTTCTGTAAAGAGGGGGGCGCTTTTTACAACACTGGAAGATACACAAGAAATGAGGATGAAGGGGGGTCGGATTGAATCGACCAAAGAATCAGTGTGGGGTGTTATCTACCCCCACTTAAATCGATGTATAATTGGGGTAAAGCTGCAACAAGCTATCTAGAGCTTCAGGTAAGAATTTTCTTGCAAACAAGTAACATGGTCGTTGATTTCCATTCCATTGACAAGGATTAATTTGAACTTCCTTCTGCAAATATGGAAATAACACGGTGCTTTCAGATAACATTAGGCTTACGAGTGAGAAAACGCAAGGAAATTGTCAAAATGAGTAATTGTTCGTACCCTAGCATCGCTTGTGACATGCACATTCTCTGAAATAGACTGCAGAAACAGCGAGATAAAGCATTAAATCATGTCATGGTTTCGATATGCCATATAGAATATCGTGATTAAACTTTATTTATCTCTGAAAAAGAAGTAACTACTGCAAATAACAGAGCTAATGCAAGCTCTAGAGTGATCAAGATTCTGCTCAATGACCAATGCTCATACGTAATACTGATGAAAGAAAAATCAAGTAAAACTTAAAGAGGGGGGCAACAGATGTATATAAACAACACAAGGAAAAACACAAAACCACTTTAGTATCACGCTGACGATAGAAACAGAAGGGAAGACGAGAAGCAATAAGAGAGAGGAGAACAAAGAGGCATAAAGTATAGAAGTCAAGGGAACTAAGCCTTAAATGAATTTTAGAAAAAGGGTGGCCAGGGGGTCGGGTTGGGGGTAGGAGTGAGAGGAGTAAGCCTTACAGTTATGTTTCTCATAAGTTCATATGTAATATCTTTTTGCACGTATGATTTTGGGTGCCATTTCCCTTCAGACCAATCAACATGTGTTACTGACCAATTCGAAATTCCAGTTGGATCAAACATCTGAAATTTAGAAAACACAAGAAAACAGTTAGTTTGAAAATGTTAAAACTTGAAAACAAGCTGGTGAAGAAAACTACTCACATGGAAAAAGGTTGGTAGATAGTGCTCATCAGAATAGCAGTTCCGATTACCCTCCATGTTTGGCTGTCGCATTAGAAACAGATGCGCCGTGATTAATGAAATCAATTTAAATTCACCAGCTAGACAAAACAAATAAAAGGAGCAAGAAGAAAAGAGAGCGGGAAATGGAATATAAGCATGTTTTGTTGTGCCTATCTATAGCGATCCCATGCGATCAACATTATTGTAGTTTCCAAATAGTGATATAAATAGAGTTAGAGAGAAACAAAAAGAAACTAGTTTAGAGGAAATAACATATGAATATTATTTGAAAAAGCAAAGTAGCTTTAAGAACACCTTAACACAGGAATAATGCTAGAGAACAAAAGTTTTTTGCTTCAAATCAAACGCTATAGGCAGATGCTTTAGATCTGATAAGCGACCTAGGTATGAGCATCTTAATGTTCTAATATTAAAAGGGGCAACCCTGACAATTCATGGGTTTTTGTGCTTAAAGCTCCCATAAACTCGGGCACATTTTCCTAGGATAGGTTTCAAATACAGGCATGCTTCAGTACCACTTGCATCTATTCAGGTCAAGTCTCACATTCAATAATTACAGTAATTTTAATGCAAATTTACTTCTTCCAAACAATGAACAGTGTGGGAAGACACAGCTTGATAATATAGTTAAAACGTCAGCGCATAGAGAAACACATCATATACATCGATAAATGAAATAAATAACCGTCAAAAGAAAGCTAATAGCATAATCACATCATAATCAGCCAAAGAATGATCAAGTAAAACCAACCCTGCAGTAGTCCCTGAATTTTCTGTAGTAGAGACTATCAGCCATAACTGCAAGGGCATGCTGTCGTTTCATTGTGAACCACTGTAGAAAATCAGAATTTAACCTATCAGAACAAGAAGACTGTAGAGGTGCAAAATGGCATATCAGGCTGTTATATAAGAAGTGCCATACAGCTATCCCAAATATTTGGCCATTCTAAGAGGCAAAAAGGAATTCTACCTATAGAATACTAACCAACTCATTGAACAATTTTTTTAGAAATGACCTCACTGAACACTTGCGGATTACCAAAGCAAACTATTCAGCATTTTTTTAACAAATTATTATTGGATCTCAAAGTTTTATCCTTCATGAAAAAGTGCAACCTCTGTATTACATAGACAAATAAGAGCTAACAGCAAAAGTTGTGTAAAAGGTACCTGTGCACCCTTTCGAAAATACTTCTTTTCAACTTCAGGTAACATATGTTCAGAATACCTTCCACTTCCATGAGGACCAGGATCCTCAAAGCTGAGAGAAGAAAGAAAAGAGCACTTCTTATTTATTGACGAAGAAAGAGCATTTTTCACTTTTATAACAGAAGGAATCATACTGTTCAAATGGGACAATGAATAAAAAGAAATGAGTAATAACAACTACAATTACAAGAAAGTTCAAATTTACTTTATGGTGATGGAAAGCCCAAGTACAATAATATTCTAAAGATGATTTGACATTGATATTAAAATATCATGGAGAACCATAAAGTATGACGACTATTTCACGACACAAGCATCAGCAGAATTGTCTTACCAGTCTACAAAACTGATATTTGTATACATCAGGTAGTTGTAGACGTAGTCAAAATCACGCAGGGGTATACAACTGCAAGTTGATAAGCAAAATGGTCAAAAATGACGTAGTGGCATAAATGCAAAGCAAAAGGCAAGACAGATCGTCAAATGTCAACCTGTCAGAAAGTAATACAAAATGCTGATTGTCAGTCTCTTTCAGCGCATATGCTAAAAGACGTCTCTCTGCATCAACCATAGAAATCTTTCCCCACACTACCTGCAGTGCAGAACGGCATACACCAAAACTCAGCCATACAGATGAAAATGATATAAATCTCCGACTTTAAATGACTAAATAGCAATAAATATGTTCTTATTTCCAAAAGATATGTTAATATGCTCTTCATTTGCCTCGACATAGCTGGTCAAATAGGTATGACAAGGGTGCAGTACTTCATAACGGTTCTTCACTTTAGCAAAAACTTAGTATACCCGTGCTGAATACATACACACAGCCGTACTTGATACGTACCCATTGAAATCCATGCAACACAAAATGATGGTTTAAATTTTAAAAAAGAAAATACTAGAAGAAAATACAGTAACTATAAGCAACAATAATTAGCATTACCAACAAACATTGCTGATTTGAGCTAATCAAAACTTAATCATCAAGGTCAATTCACACAACCCAAACACATGCCCCTAATAAAGGCAGTAGTCAGAGTCATATTTACTAATTCGCCACATGCAAAGAAAGGAGGAAGTGGACAACTTAGGCTACAAAAGTTCTAGACCCATTTAAATCCATAAAGGATAGATGTGTAATCCATTGCAAGCAATTAAATAAAGCAAACATAGTATGATGAAGGTGATGAGTAATAATGTCAATTCTCAATCATTCTTCTCAGACTGTGTTAAACAGTTAATCATTTGATCCCACAAATAACAGCCTGATTACACCACAAATAGCAAACAGCATAACCTTAGGAACTTTTTTATCGTTCAGTTTTTTCTTTCAGTTACTTGGGATTTCAGTGCAGGTGTCATCCCAAACAAATAGCCACAGATAGAATCATCGACGATGTCAAGGTCAAATATAACAAGGCCAAAAAAATCAGTTCAATTGCTTCAGGAGAACAAACTCTATTTATTCAGAAACAATACATGGAAAAATTCAAGCGAAAAATTTGAGAAACAGTATCACATTGGTGGTAACAATTTGTGTATCAGAAACAATACATGGACCAACTTCAAGCAATAAATCTGAAATACAGCACCCCAGTAGAAGAAATGGAAAAAATAAGAAGCAGTATCACAAACCTTGTCACTACGGATTTCCCGATTGACGAAATAACGGCTAAAATGTACAGGTTTGTCCTTAGAAGCATGTACATAGACAGAAAATTTTCCTTCATGTCCCTGAAAACATAATAGTTTAATTAAACCAGCAATAGAGAAAGCAGAAATGCTAGACAGTTCCAGCTAGTTCTTTTATCAGTAAGTTCAATTTATTAACAAAAAGGAGGCAAGCACTTTACAAAATAGGAAGTCACCCTTCACAAATCATGCTAGTTAAGGATCTATTGAATACCCAGAAAGCATTAGATTTACACAAACTAGTAGCCACTGAGTTAACCTGATAATCATCAGTTCAACTACATAGGAAGACAGAACCTTTTTCTTTTGATACGCAAGTCAGAAGACAAAACCTTAAATTGAGATCGCTAAACATTAACCTATACAATTTAGCACCCGGATCATGTATCCGTATTTCATTGAGGAATCCCTTACATAATCTGTAGAGAGACAATAACAAGAATAATTTACTTGCATCTATAATAGGGGCAGCAGGAGTTAATGAATCAAATTATTGCAGCAAACCAACATTAAAAGGAACAGACTGGAACTTCCGCAATAATAAGAAAAACAAACCTGAAAAAATCTGTCCCAGAGTTTTTCGAATGGCAATGCACCAGGTATCAAGAACATAAATGCTATTTTGGGGTTCTCTGGTACGACTGGGGGTGTGTTCAGAATTTCATTAGTTACAACATGGGAGGCAAGCTCTTCATCTGTCAATTCTCTGGCAGGAGCCGGTGGAAGCCAATCAGAAAGCCCCTTGCAGCCATTCAATGAGAATACATAACAAGCACCAGAACCTTGAGGGGGGTAAACGTAAGCACAAATTAGGAACAAGCTAACTAAAGAAACCAACACGATTATCCATGTAGGTTTCTTTAACTGAGCACGCTGGCGAGGTGCAGACAATATTTGCATCTCCTTCATGCCTAAACGCCACCCCTGAGATGTCTTCATCTAGAATATACACATCAGCAACCGAAGAACATCAAAAACTAGACCCCTTGACCAAATCTCTAAGAACAATAACCCAGTGCACTGCCTTTTCTTTGAGCAATATTTGGGAATCAATGAGCACAAACACAAAGCTGTAAGAGGATGAAAATTCAACAATAAGGAGTAGTTAGCATTGAATCAATATCTAGCTTCAGATGTTCTCGTAAAGAACAATCCTTAATCCTTTTAACGGAAATTTAACTCCAAATATATCATGTGGATGCAGTACAATGCTTCTGTATCTAAAGAAAACTAAGGATTTACTCACACTTCCCATACTAGATTCAGGTCCAGTTAAAACTACCAAAGAGCGAATAATGCACATACAACTTTTATCCAATGCGAATCACATATACATAAGTTGCACAAAATTTAGAAAATCAACCTTTCACATCAAACACAGCAGCAATAAGAATTCCATTCAACTTAATTAAGCATTTCTTTAACTCAAGATCCACATCAACAGAATTACAGTAAAACTATCCCAACCATACAGAATTCCAGGGAGGAGAAACCACAGAAACATGAAAATCAACTAACTAGATACACAAACAATTTGTCTAATGAGATCACATAAGAAACAACTAATTAAATACACAAACATAACAAATTATAGAGATTCCCCATGTTGCCCCAATCAACCTTAAATCAAGTCAAACCCATATATCTGACCTTCAAATCTATACCCACTCCCTCCACACCCCCACACCCCCAATTCATCAACTTCAAATCTCCATCACCATACACCACCATATCATACAAAAAAAATGCATAATCCCCACAACCCCATCAAAGCAAATTACTCTGAAATCATTTCAAGAATCCCAAAGTTTCCAATCAAAATTCAAACTTTAAAGAACCCCACATGATAGAATTACAAAAAAACACAACCCCACATAACATAATCAAAGAAAATCAAGAACCTAATACCTGAATGATACAAAGAAAAAAATATGTTCTTTTTCTTGTTTTTTCACTTGCTATCTATTGGTTCAAGAAGTTTCAAATCTTTGAATGGCAAAAAAGGATCTGTATTTCTTTGTTATGCATGTATTATAAAAAATATATATATATATATATATTTGGCTTGTGAGATCTAGGGCAAGCACAACAAAGCAAGTGGAACCAAACAGAAAAACAGCGAAGAGGGGGCTGCTTACTCTATACATACAATAATTATTAGTATTAGTATAATTATAAAATTATAAATCAAAATTACTATGTTTTATTATAGAAAGAAAAAGAAAAGAAAACATCATGTGTTGTTTTTTCCCTGTTTTTCTTGTGGGGCGGTGACTTTTTTATACTCTGATTTTTTTTTTTTATCTGAAGTCAATTTGATTCAAAATTTAATAAAATTAAATTAATATAATTTTAAATATTAATGAGAATTTGAAATTAAAAATGTATTAAAATATTTTTTTAATCTTATCATTTCAAGTGAGGCCAAGGGTTTGCCATGTTTGTTCATATTTCATTATGAAATTTTTTAAAAAAAAAACAGTTTTTATTTTTAAAGTGAAAAAAGCGATATTTAGTAATTGAAATTATGATTCGTCATTAATATCATTTGTAAGTAATTTGGAGTACTATTTTCAATTTAAAAAATTCTAAATTTTGAAATTTTATGATTAAATATTTTTTTAAATTGAAAAATGAAAATTAATTGACTAATGAAAAGTCTGTGTGTATGGATTTTGACCGTTTAGTTTAATTCTAAGGTCCAAAATACTAAGAATAATTCTTTTTTTCTTTTATTTTTCGTGAACTATTCACGCCGGCAATTATTGAAGAATTCGTATTTTTTTATTTTTTTTATGACAAGTCACATATTTGACTGGCGGTTGAAAATAATTATACTTGTTAATTAAATATATAAATTATCTAGATTTAAAAATATATATTTAATATATATTATGCATTAATATAAATTTTCATATTCATTTTTGATCGCTTTCGATTAGATAAATTATCTAAAAAGTTAATCCATATAAAAATATCAATATAGATTATTCGTCTAGTTAGCCCCAACTATTTGAATAAAATTGATTGATTGACTTATATGTTGATTTGTTTTTAAAAATAATATTTTACATGCAAACAATGTTGCTAATTTTTATTTTATTTTTAGAACAAGTTGCAAATTTTCAAACTATAAAAAAGACTTAACTAAATCAAACCATCCCTCTCTCCTAGCTTCTCCTATTTGATTTTAAATTTTTAAAGTTGTAATTATTAAAAATTAAAATTGTATTGAGAAATATGCTTTTTTACACATTTTGTAGAATGATGATTGTGAGTAAAAGTCTCAAAAATTCAAACATGAGTCCGTTTTTTGGATATTTGAAAATATTTAAAAATTTACTTAGAATTGAATATCAGATACTCAAAATCTGACAAAAATTATAATTGAATAAATATTTGAATATATATTCTCAAAATTTATGATTAACGCTAGTTTACAATTTTCCTCTCTTTTCTCCCCTCTATCTCGTATACTTTACAGAGAAAATAAGTGGACGTAAGAATTGTAAAAAAAAAACATATTTATTTTCAAATTGAAAATAGTATTTGAAAAATAGAGTTTGGCATGAGATGAGTATAAATTTAAATTTAAATTGTTTTTAACCTATGAATAAATAGGAGTGAAAATTAAAATAATTTATATACTAGTTGCATACTCAATGTGAAAAATATATAACTAATACTCATTGGACAAATGGCATCTATAGTGAAGTGGATTGCTTTATCCTTTTTATCTCAATGTTTTTATCCTTGTCAAAATAATTGTGCTTCAACACATGAGTGCTTTGTTATTATTTAGTTGCTTTATTTACATCATACAAATGACAATTATTTAATCAGGTTTTTTTTTTCGATATTAAATTTTTCTATCTATTAATTATCTATCATCAAATTTTGTTCATAAACACAAGAGTTGAGCTGGAAAATCAAACTATGAACTACATTTTCAATTCTAGATGGAGCTCTAATACAAATTACAAGAGATCCCGATCGGTGATTACTAATTAAAAAAATTGTTATTTCATTTAATAGTTGAATTTGTAGAAAAAGATTAAAGAAAAGTGGATTAAGATTGATTAAGCTCATTTTCTTTGATTATAATGTCAAGATTGTAATATTATACAAGTAAATAATATTCTAAAAGAAAGTGAAAGGTGAGGTTTTAAGGCTTCTCGTATGAAAAAAATACTCAATGTGAAATGATGATATGATTGGGCAATAAAAAGGATATTTTATAGCATGTCTCAATATTTTGACGCTATATAAATTTGGATCGAGTGATGTCCTACTTGTTCATATGTGTTACGATTCATTTTCAAGTGTAGGAAGTGTATCAGATGTGGTTTAAGGTCATAAGGGACCTCTAGCACTAACTCGAGTTCAAGCCTTCCTACCTACTAAGTTTTTTTCACATTATTTTATGAAAGGGACAACTTTAAACAACTATATTTTTCTGCATGTAAAGAATTAAGTGTTTTGTTACCTATCAAAATGAAGGTCTATGTGTCTTCTTTTCAATGCCACAAAGTTTACATCAATCCGAGTTCAAAGTAAAATGTTATAATAGTTTTATAAGGGATATTTTCAGCAAAGTCTTCCCTTACTGAATTTTACAAGTCTCATTTACGGGTCATAAATTATTGAGTCCAGAGCCTAAAGGATGAAAAATGTTAACAAAATTTACAAAACGGTATATGAAAATATGTTTTTACCAAAACAGTAAAATCATTGAGGAAGCAGCGATTTTTATAGCCGGAGTTTTGGATAGTAGCAATTTGTACATTTGCATTTTAAAAAAAAATTAAAACAAATCGCCGCACTTACAGCGATTTACATAGTTTTTTTTTTAATTTTAAAAAAAATTGCTGCAAAAACAGCGATTTACCTAAAAAAAAATTCAATGAAAATTCTCTTTTAAAAAGTCTCTTACATTTACACCAAAACTAGATAAAATTAAAACAAATCGCCGCACTTACAGCGATTTACATAGTTTTTTTTTTAATTTTAAAAAAAATTGCTGCAAAAACAGCGATTTACCTAAAAAAAAATTCAATGAAAATTCTCTTTTAAAAAGTCTCTTACATTTACACCAAAACTAGATAAAAGTCTACTTTTTTTTTCTTCTAATAATATAAAACTAGCATGAAAAAAAAATAATTTTGTATAAATTTTGTTTGACCTATTTCATTTTTTAATCTATTTGAACAAAGAATGACTTTTTTCCTTTAGTAACTCCGTATCTTATTTATTTCATCCCCACTTACTTAAAAAAATAAAAAAATAAAAATTAGGCGATTTATGTAAATATTATGTATATTTTTTAAAAGAAAATTTTAAAAAAATATTATGTAAATCGCTGTAAATGCAGTTAATTTTTTTTTTTAAAAAAAATACAAATGTATTAATAGCCGCTATAGTGGCGATTTTCCAAAACTCCAGCGAAAAAATCGCTGCTTTCTCAGCGATTTTACCGTTTTGATAAAAAAATATTTTTATATACCATTTTGGAAATTTTGTTAACATTTTTCACCCTTTAGGCTGCGGACTCATAAATTGTTGTACAGATAGTAAATGAAACTCGTAAAAACCAACATTAAAAATGGATTTTTTGACTTTATTTTCACAAATTCAACTACAGATCGTAAATTCAACTCCGGACTATAATTTAACCTGGTAAATAAAATCCTTGATTTTTTCTATGTTTAATATATTACATGAACCTTTTTAGCTAAGAGTTATTTGAAAATCTTATTCTATGCATTATTTTCATGAGTAAAGTGAATTTCAAGTCTTAAAGCATTATCTTAAAAAGAATTTCAGAAAATCGTAAATTGCTCCGAATGTTTTATTTTCATAAAATAAAAAGATAATTAGCTTTGAAGAAAACATATTTTAGGTTAAAAAAGGTACAATCAATTTTTTATGAAAATATAGTCCTTTAAAGAAAAATCAATGCAATTCTAAAAAAAATATTTTTGAATATTAATTCAACATTAAAACTATCAATTTTTCCTTACGTAAATAGAATATCATACCATTGGTGAGCATTATTATATTAATATTATTACCATGCCCTACATAGTAATAATTTATAAAATTCAAATATGCATTAAATGAGAATCCATAAATGTTTATGGGGATGGGGATTAATGTTGCCAAATCTGTTGAAGTTATTTTGTATAATCAGGTGCCAAAAATAATCTATCTTAATTTTTTTGGTGCAAAATAAAAAGTAAAATATACACATCATTCTATTTATAAAACTTTATTATTGACTAAACTTTTAGTCATTGATTAAAAAAAAAAAAACTTGACACTAGCTAATATAAATGTTCGATTATATAATATTTCATGATAGATAAATTTTCAATATGAAATATTTTCTTGTAAATAGTTTACACTCAATGGTATTTAGATTAATTAAATTAATAAATATTAAATACTAGATGATTATGTAAATATATACTATAGCAAATCATCCATTTAATGGCAATAAATCATTGCCTCAAAAATATCAATAATAATTGAGTTAATGTTATTATATGTAGCGTTAGCTAAGCTAAAATTTTTAGAGACAATTATACATAATTATGATTATAAATATTACATTATATTAATATCATATAATATATTATAGCAATAATTATATTATGTAACATATTCTTTTTCGGTCTGTTCTCAAAAAAAATTAGCTTATTATAATTTTTTTTAAAAAAGTAATTTTAAAAAAGATGACCCTTAATAAAATGATTTGCAATTAAATAATACTAAAGAATAATTTTAAATCACAAAGTTTTAAAAATATTATATTAAAATTAAATAATATCACATAAAATGAAGCAAAAAATTCATTTATTTTCCTTAATATTGGAGAGAGGTCTTCAAATTATTTTGTTTTGTCTAATCTCGTTTTCCACAATTATTTCCGACAAGTGAGAGGTGGGCAGACACTATTGCTTCATATCTTGAGGCAAATAAATCTAACCACAAAATGAAAACAAAAAAAAGAGTAAAATAGAGTGCATTCTCGATCGTCTTTAATTTACATAACACATTTTTTAAAAAAAAATCATCTAAAGACGGTAGTGAGATTTCTGTTATTATATATATTTAAAATGGGGTAACTCTGAAAAGAAAATTACTCTTTGATGAAAGTTAGGATTTTTTGTCTTGGCAAACTATTTAACAAAATCTAATTGTTGGATTTTTAATAAGAATTATGAAAAGAAAGCTTTAAGGTGCAATTTTTATTACTATATATTTAATTTAGGTGTAATTTTTTTGTGAATCTATGTATTTGTGTGTAGAGGTGTGCAGTATTTGGATTAAACTGAAAAATCAAATTGAATTTTAATTTGGATTGGTTTTTTGGATTTTTGGTTTGGTTTTGGATTTATAATTTACTTTGTTGGTTTTTTTATTTGGTTTCGATTTTAGAAAGAAAAAAAAACAAACTGAAATATATATATATATATATATATATATATATATATATATAATATTTTTTAAATTGCAAATACTTTTGTTATGTTTCTAATTATTGACATAACCGATTAACAAAACCGAAAAAATGCAAACCAACAAAAAGAAAAACCAAACCAAACTGAATTTATTTTGGTTTAGATTGGGTTACACTTCTGCAAAACCAAAAACCAAAAATCCAAACCGAATAGTTGTAACGACCTGTTTAGTCGTTTTGAGCAACAGACTTCGATTCTGGAAAAATTGGCAAAGACAACGGGCCCCACGACGGACCGTCGCAGGGTCTCGTTTCAAAACACTTAGAAAATCTGAGAATTTGGTACTGAAATCGACTCTCTGAACTTCGTAACGGAATGACAGGACGGACCGTCACAGACTCTTCAGAGAAATTGAGTCTCTGAAGTCTGTGACGGAGCAGCAGGACGGACCGTCGCAGGCGCGACGGATCGTCGCAGGCTGCGCAATCCCAGTCCGGGTCGGATTTCTTTATACGTTTTAAGGGACGTTTTTGACTATTCCTGCTTTAATTATAAAGTTAGAGGGTTAATGTTAATAAGTCTAATTACTTGGGGGTTAAAAGAGGTAACCTTAAGTTAATTAGTGGGTTATTATTTGTCATCTTTTATTCTTAATTATATACTAATTAGGGTAAAAGAAAGAGGGTTTGAATAAAGAAAATAGAAAGAACAAGAGAAAGAGAGAGAAAGTCGAACGAGAAAGAGGAGAAACGAAGAGAAACAAAGCTTGGGAAATTGCTTGCTTGATCACTAATCTTCGGTGGAGGTAGGTTATGGTTATTTTTATGCTATTCGTAGTAAACTCTTAATAGCGAATGATATGTATTGGTAGTATTGTAAACCCTTCTATATGCTTAATTGTATGCTTGCATGAATGTGATTATGTAATTGTGATATAATAAGCATGATGAAGCTATTGAATCCTGAATCTTGAAAAGAAACCCTAATCTACTTTGTTAATGATGATGCCTTGGTATAAAAGAAGGCTTGATGAACGAAAGTAGTGAGATTAGGGGATCGGGTGCCACGTTCCGGTACCAGGATAGTATATGAGGATCGGAGTGTCACGTTCCGACACCAGGATAGTATATGGATCGGGTGCCACGTTCCGGTACCAGGATAGTATATGAGGATCGAAGTGTCACGTTCCGACACCAGGATAGTATATGGATCGGGTGCCATGTTCCGGTACCAGGATAGAATATGAGGATCGGAGTGTCACGTTCCGACACCAGGATAGTATATGGATCGGGTGCCACGTTCCGGTACCAGGATAGAATATGGATCGGGTGTCACGTTCCGACACCAGGATAAAATGAGGATCGGAGTGTCACGTTCCGACACCAGGATAGTATACGAGGAGCGGAGGGTCACGTACCGACACGAGGGGAATAAAGATAATGAATCTTGAAAGATGATAATATATTCAAATCTAACGAACCTAATTCCCAAATGAGTATGATGAGGAGGCGTGAGTCCTCATTGATGTGCTTGGTGTTGTAACCAAGGGTTATGGTAACTGTAAATGCTGCATGCTAAGGATATTAGTTGATTTTATGATATTGCTTAATATATACTGTTTTCTATTTTGAGTTGGCCGATGATATCTACTCAGTACCCGTGTTTTGTACTGACCCCTACTTTTATGTTTTCTTCTTGTTTATTTGTGGAGTGCAGCAAACGTACCGTCATCTTCAACTCAACCGCAATTCTAGCAAGTCTTCGTCACATCGGATCTTCAGGGTGAGCTAATGTTTCTAGCTTGGACTGGATCTTCTTCCTCATGTCTTGATGCCTTGAAGTTCCGGCATGGACTAGCTTTTATTTGTTTTAGCTTCTTAGAATACTCTTAGTTTAGTCATTTGATTTTAGATGTTCTTGTGGTGATGACTTCCAGATTTTGGGGAATAATAGATGTTGGATTTTAGAAGTTATTGAATTGGTTTTTATTAATGAGTTAAGTCTTCCGCATTACTTTCTGTTGATATTATATTGAAATGTTAAGGTTTAGATGGGTTGGTTCGCTCACATAGGAGGGTAAGTGTGGGTGCCAGTCGCGGCCTGGTTTTGGGTCGTGACAAACTTGGTATCAAAGCATTAGGTTCGTTGGTCTCATCACACAAGAACGAGTCTAGTAGAGTCTTAAGGAACGGTAGGGGGACGCCTTTACTTTTCTTTGAGGGGCTATAAGACTTTAGGAAAATTCCATTCTTTCATTCTTTCTTCGTGCTATTACTTGGATCCAATTGGTATCTAGGTGATACAAATTGGTATCTGACCATCTTCACTCTATTTCGCAGATGGTTAGAACTAGAGCAACGACTGCGCCAACACCAACACCGGCAAGACAAGAAGCGTCCGAGCCAGCCACTGGGGCTGTAGCTCGAGGAAGAGTAGCGGCAAGAGGCCGTGGTAGAGGTCGTGGGAGGACGTCCTCTAGAGGAAGAGGACGAGCACCTAGCCCATCTGATACTAGGGCAGTGACTCCTCCACCGACTGAGGAAGTGGTAAGAGAGGGTGATGAAGGGGAGAATGAACAAGTGCAAAATGAGGAATTTCCACCCCAACCTACCCCAGAGATGATCAATCACGTTCTTGCTTATCTTAGCGGGTTATCTGATCAAGGTCAAACCCCTCCAGTGTTATCAGCACTAGCACCTCAGGGTCCGGAGGTACAACATGCAGCCACTATGGCTCCTCTTATGGATGCCTCATTGGACATAGGCACGTTTCCACGTCTGACTACCGGGCCTATAATGACAAATGATCAGCACGAACTTTTCAGTAAGTTCTTGAAATTGAAACCTCCAGTCTTCAAGGGTGCTGAATCTGAGGATGCTTACGATTTTCTGGTTGACTGTCATGTGCTACTACACAAGATGGGTATAGTAGAACGGTTTGGTGTTGAGTTCGTGAGTTATCAGTTTCAAGGGAACGTCAAAATGTGGTGGCGGTCACATGTTGAGTGTCAACCAACGGAGACACCAGCTATGACTTGGGCCTCATTCTCTAGCTTGTTTATGGAGAAGTATATCCCCCGGACTTTGAGGGATAGGAAAAGGGATGAGTTCTTAAGCCTAGAGCAAGGTAGGATGTCGGTCAATGCATATGAGGCTAAGTTTCGTGCACTATCCATATATGCCACCCAACTTTGTTTCAGTCCACAAGAGCGGATTCGTCGTTTTGTGAAGGGGTTGAGGTCAGAGTTGCGGATTTCGGCCTTACAGGTAGCGGCTACGGCAAAATCCTTCCAAGAAGTGGTAGACTTCGTGATAGAGGTGGAAGGAGTGAAGCCCGATGACTTCACCTCGACATCGACATCAAAAAGGTTTCGAAAGGGAGGTGAGTTTAATGGTTCTTACCCTAGAGGACAGGGTTCCGGAGGTTACTCAGTCCGACCGATTCAGTCTTCACTACAGACTGTAGTTGGGGGTCCACCTCAGACCGGTCAACACTTCCCTGAGAGACCTATGCATGAACCCAGAGAGTGCTATGGATGTGGGGAGATTGGACATATTAAGAGATATTGTCCAAAACAGAGTTACCGACCCCCAATAGCTAGAGGTAGAGGCGGTTATGGAAGAGGCCGTCATTCTGGAGGACGCGGGGGTCGAGGTAATGGTGGTCACCAAAACGGCCGGGGTGATGGGCAAACTGGAGTCACTACATCACAACATGGTAGTGGCAACGGACACACAAGTAATGGGGCCCATTGCTACGCTTTTCCTGGGAGATCTGAACCGGAGACATCAGATGCTGTCATCACAGGTAATCTTTTGATTTGTGATTGCATGGCTTCTGTATTGTTTGATCCTGGATCCACATTTTCTTATGTATCTTCCTCATTTGCTAATGGTCTAAATTTACATTGTGAATTACTTGACAAGCCTATTCGTGTTTCTACTCCGGTGGGTGAGTCTGTGGTAGTTGAAAAGGTATATAGGTCTTGTTTGGTGAACTTTGTGGGGAGCAACACTTATGTAGATTTGGTTATCTTAGAAATGGTTGATTTTGATGTAATTCTGGGTATGACTTGGCATTCTCCGCAATTTGCGATCTTGGATTGTAATGCTAAAACGGTGACGTTAGCCAAGCCTGGGACAGATCCGTTAGTGTGGGAGGGTGACTACACTTCCAATCCGGTGCGTATCATCTCCTTTCTTCGTGCTAAGAAAATGGTTAGTAAAGGGTGTTTAGCTTTCTTGGCACATCTCAAGGATGACACTACCCAAGTAC
This sequence comes from Solanum lycopersicum, assembly GCF_036512215.1. Taxonomy (NCBI): domain Eukaryota; kingdom Viridiplantae; phylum Streptophyta; class Magnoliopsida; order Solanales; family Solanaceae; genus Solanum; species Solanum lycopersicum. The sequence continues at coordinate 5,816,367 of NC_090806.1, forward strand.
CTTCGATTGAGTCGGTTTCGGTGGTTCGTGAGTTTTTGGATGTGTTCCCTACAGATCTTCCTGGTATGCCACCAGATAGGGATATTGACTTACGTATTGATCTTGAACCGGGTACTCGCCCCATCTCTATACCTTCTTATAGAATGGCTCCCACGGAGTTAAGAGAGTTAAAAGCCCAACTTCAAGAATTGTTGAGCAAAGGCTTCATTAGACCAAGTGTATCTCCTTGGGGTGCTCCGGTTTTGTTTGTGAAGAAGAAGGATGGGAGTTTCCGGATGTGCATAGACTACCGGCAGTTGAACAAGGTAACTATTAAGAACAAGTATCCTCTTCCTCGCATTGATGATTTGTTCGATCAATTACAAGGTGCTTGTGTCTTCTCTAAGATTGACTTGAGATCCGGTTATCATCAATTGAAAATACGGGCAACGGATGTGCCAAAGACTGCTTTTCGAACGAGGTATGGGCATTACGAATTTGTAGTGATGTCTTTTGGTCTTACGAATGCCCCTGCTGCGTTCATGAGCTTGATGAACGGGATTTTTAAGCCATACTTGGACCTCTTCATGATCGTATTTATTGATGATATACTGATATACTCTAAAAGTAAGAAGGAACATGAGGAGCATTTGAGAATGGTATTGGAAATATTGAGGGAGAAAAAGCTTTATGCCAAGTTCTCTAAGTGTGAGTTTTGGCTAGATGCAGTGTCCTTCTTGGGGCACGTGGTTTCTAAGGATGGAGTGATGGTGGATCCTTCTAAGATTGAGACAGTGAAGAATTGGGTAAGACCTACTAATGTGTCAGAAATAAGGAGCTTTGTTGGGTTAGCTAGCTACTACCGCCGATTTGTCAAGGGATTCTCTTCCATTGCTTCCCAATTGACGAACTTGACTAAGCAGAATGTTCCATTTGTATGGTCGGACGAGTGTGAAGAAAGCTTTCAGAAGCTCAAGACTTTGTTGACTACTGCACCCATCCTTACCTTGCCAGTGGAGGGTAAGAACTTCATTGTCTATTGTGATGCATCCTATTCGGGTTTGGGTGCGGTGCTAATGCAAGAGAAGAATGTGATTGCTTATGCTTCAAGACAATTAAAAGTGCATGAACGTAACTATCCAACTCATGATTTGGAATTGGCCGCAGTAGTGTTTGCATTAAAGCAATGGAGACACTATTTATATGGGGTTAAGTGTGAGGTCTATACGGATCATCGTAGCCTACAGTATGTCTTTACTCAGAAAGATTTGAACTTGAGACGAGGAGATGGATGGAACTACTGAAGGACTACGACATCACTATTTTGTATCATCCGGGGAAGGCGAATGTTGTAGCGGATGCTTTATGTAGAAAGGCGGGAAGCATGGGAAGTCTAGCTCACTTGCAAGCTTCTAGACGCCCATTGGCTAGAGAAGTTCAGATTCTGGCTAACGACCTTATGAGATTATAAGTAAATGAGAAGGGAGGATTTTTAGCTTGTGTGGAGGCATGATCTTCCTTCCTTGACAAGATTAAGGGAAAGCAGTTTAATGATGAAAAATTGATCCGGATCCGAGATAAAGTGTTGCAAGGAGAGGCTAAAGAAGCGACAATCGATGAGGAAGGTGTTTTGAGGATTAAGGGAAGGGTATGTTTACCCCGCGTCGATGATTTGATCAACACTATTCTGACAGAGGCTCATAGTTCAAGGTATTCGATACATCCGGGTGCAACCAAGATGTATCGTGACCTAAAGCAACACTTTTGGTGGAGTAGAATGAAACGTGATATTGTTGAGTTTATTGCCAAATGTCCAAACTGTCAGCAAGTAAAGTATGAACACCAGAGGCCCGGAGGAACACTTCAGAGAATGCCCATTCCTGAATGGAAGTGGGAAAGGATTGCAATGGATTTCGTGGTTGGTCTTCCAAAGACATTGGGAAAGTTTGATTCTATTTGGGTAATTGTTGATAGGTTAACAAAGTCTGCTCACTTCATTCCGGTCAAGGTGACTTACAATGCAGAGAAGTTAGCCAAACTTTACATCTCGGAAGTGGTGCGATTGCATGGGGTTCCACTCTCCATTATATCAGATAGAGGTACGCAGTTTACTCTTAAGTTTTGGAAAATATTGCATGCGGAATTGGGTACTAGGTTGGACCTTAGTACTGCGTTCCATCCTCAGACCGATGGTCAGTCTGAGCGAACGATTCAAGTGTTGGAGGATATGCTTCGTGCATGTGTGATAGAATTTGGTGGTCATTGGGATAGCTTCTTACCCTTAGCGGAGTTCTCCTACAACAATAGCTATCACTCAAGCATTGATATGGCCCCATTTGAGGCACTATATGGGAGAAGATGTAGGTCTCCCATTGGGTGGTTTGATGCATTTGAGGTTAGACCTTGGGGTACTGACCTTTTGAGGGATTCATTAGAGAAAGTGAAATCTATTCAAGAAAAGTTGTTAGCGGCGCAAAGTAGGCAAAAGGAATATGCAGATCGAAAGGTTAGAGACTTGGAGTTCATGGAGGGTGAACAAGTCTTGTTGAAGGTTTCGCCAATGAAAGGGGTGATGCGGTTTGGTAAGCGAGGTAAACTTAGCCCAAGGTATATTGGTCCATTTGAAGTACTTAAGCGAGTAGGGGAGGTTGCTTATGAGTTAGCCTTGCCTCCAGGGCTGTTCGGAGTGCATCCGGTATTCCATGTGTCGATGTTGAAAAGATACCATGGGGATGGAAACTACATTATCCGTTGGGATTCAGTTTTGCTTGATGAGAATTTGTCTTATGAGGAGGAACCCGTTGCCATTCTAGATAAAGAAATTCGCAAGTTGAGATCAAGGGAGATTGCATCCATCAAAGTTCAATGGAAGAATCGACCCGTTGAAGAAGCCACTTGGGAGAAGGAGGCAGATATGCGAGAAAGATACCCACATCTGTTTACAGATTCAGGTACTCCTTTTCGCCCTTGTTTTCCTTCTTGTGATCGTTCGGGGACAAACGATGGGTAAATTGGTATCTATTGTAACGACCTGTTTAGTCGTTTTGAGCAGCAGACTTCGATTCTGGAAAAACTGGCAAAGACAACGGGCCCCACGACGGACCGTCGTAGGCACGACGGACCGTCGCAGGGTCTCGTTTCAAAACACTTAGAAAATCTGAGAATTTGGTACTGAAATCGACTCTCTGAACTTCGTAACGGAATGGCAGGACGGACCGTCACAGACTCTTCAGAGAAATTGAGTCTCTGAAGTCTGTGACGGAGCAGCAGGACGGACCGTCGCAGGCGCGACGGGTCGTCGCAGGCTGCGCAATCCCAGTCCGGGTCGGATTTCTTTATACGTTTTAAGGGACGTTTTTGACTATTCCTGCTTTAATTATAAAGTTAGAGGGTTAATGTTAATAAGTCTAATTACTTGGGGGTTAAAAGAGGTAACCTTAAGTTAATTAGTGGGTTATTATTTGTCATCTTTTATTCTTAATTATATACTAATTAGGGTAAAAGAAAGAGGGTTTGAATAAAGAAAATAGAAAGAACAAGAGAAAGAGAGAGAAAGTCGAACGAGAAAGAGGAGAAACGAAGAGAAACAAAGCTTGGGAAATTGCTTGCTTGATCACTAATCTTCGGTGGAGGTAGGTTATGGTTATTTTTATGCTATTCGTAGTAAACTCTTAATAGCGAATGATATGTATTGGTAGTATTGTAAATCCTTCTATATGCTTAATTGTATGCTTGCATGAATGTGATTATGTAATTGTGATATAATAAGCATGATGAAGCTATTGAATCCTGAATCTTGAAAAGAAACCCTAATCTACTTTGTTAATGATGATGCCTTGGTATAAAAGAAGGCTTGATGAACGAAAGTAGTGAGATTAGGGGATCGGGTGCCACGTTCCGGTATCAGGATAGTATGTGAGGATCGGAGTGTCACGTTCCGACACCAGGATAGTATATGGATCGGGTGCCACGTTCCGGTACCAGGATAGTATATGAGGATCGGAGTGTCACGTTCCGACACCAGGATAGTATATGGATCGGGTGCCACGTTCCGGTACCAGGATAGAATATGAGGATCGGAGTGTCACGTTCCGACACCAGGATAGTATATGGATCGGGTGCCACGTTCCGGTACCAGGATAGAATATGGATCGGGTGTCACGTTCCGACACCAGGATAGAATGAGGATCGGAGTGTCACGTTCCGACACCAGGATAGTATATGAGGAGCGGAGGGTCACGTACCGACACGAGGGGAATAAAGATAATGAATCTTGAAAGATGATAATATATTCAAATCTAACGAACCTAATTCTCAAATGAGTATGATGAGGAGGCGTGAGTCCTCATTGATGTGCTTGGTGTTGTAACCAAGGGTTATGGTAACTGTAAATGCTGCATGCTAAGGATATTAGTTGATTTTATGATATTGCTTAATATATACTGTTTTCTATTTTGAGTTGGCCGATGATATCTACTCAGTTACCCGTGTTTTGTACTGACCCCTACTTTTATGTTTTCTTCTTGTTTATTTGTGGAGTGCAGCAAACGTACCGTCATCTTCAACTCAACCGCAATTCTAGCCAGTCTTCGTCACATCGGATCTTCAGGGTGAGCTAATGTTTCTAGCTTGGACTGGATCTTCTTCCTCATGTCTTGATGCCTTGAAGTTCCGGCATGGACTAGCTTTTATTTGTTTTAGCTTCTTAGAATACTCTTAGTTTAGTCATTTGATTTTAGATGTTCTTGTGGTGATGACTTCCAGATTTTGGGGAATAATAGATGTTGGATTTTAGAAGTTATTGAATTGGTTTTTATTAATGAGTTAAGTCTTCCGCATTACTTTCTGTTGATATTATATTGAAATGTTAAGGTTTAGATGGGTTGGTTCGCTCACATAGGAGGGTAAGTGTGGGTGCCAGTCGCGGCCCGGTTTTGGATCGTGACAATAGTATAAAACCGAACCGAAAAATCGAATGCACACCTCTATTTGTGTGTGAGGTTATGAGAGAGAGAAAAGAGACAAGCGAAATCAAGAGGGATAGAAGAGAGAAACGAACGAGATTGAGAGATAGAGTAAAATAGGTTGTATCTTTTTATACGATATGTATCGATCTCAATTGAAGTTAAGATGGACCTATACAAAAACACACAATCTCCTCTTTCATCTGAATTTCACTTGTCTCTCTCCTTCTCTCCCAAATATAGAGGAGAGAGACACACGAGAGCGAGAGGTAGGTTGTATCTCGATTTGCAACTACGATCACAAATATACATATACTCTTTCTCTCTCACACACATATATATATATAGAGAAATATTTGCTTTGAAGCTGAAACATAGATACATATTGAATCACCTCTAAAATAAATACGCACATCAATTTTTCTAATCCACATATATAATTTTTATTTTCTGATATATAATACAATTGGTTGTATAAATCTAAGAAAAAGAGAAAATTCAAACATTAAACAGCAAGCCAAGAACCATGAAATGAAAAAAATTGGTATGTTAGTGTCAATCCAAAAAGAAAATGACTCAACAACCAACGATCATCCAAAAAATATCAAAAATTAAAGGGATATTGCACAAGTATCCCCTCAACTTATGTTCGAAATTTTAGAGACATATTTATACTATACTAAGGTCCTATTACCCTCCTGAACTTATTTTATTAGTAATTTTCTACTCCTTTTCGGCCTACGTGGCACTATCTTGTGGGCTCAATGCTGGTTAACTTTTTTTTTCAAACTAGTGTCACGTAGGCCGCAAAGGACTAGAAAATACTTTAAAATAAGTTCAGGGAGGTAATATGACTTTAGAATAATATAAGCGTGTCTCTAAAATTTCGGATATAGATTGAGGAGGTACTTGTTCATTTTTTCTAAAATTAAAACTTATAAACCTAAATAAAATAATTAAGATAAAATTTCAATAGAATCTTATAGTATATACTATAAGAAACATAGAGGGAGAAAAAAATTCACACAAATAAATTGTATATATATATAGAGATAATAGATATGTTTGCTTAAATATATAGTTTTTGTAAGTGTCACATATTTAATTTCTTCTTTTATATCATTCAGATCGTGTATTGTATATGATATGATAGTTAACCTACTTTACTTGCTTAACATTTAATACCAAAAACCCTTATACAGCAGTCAATGAGTTAAATCTAGAACATGCAAGAAATTTTGGACAAATTTTCCTAATGGAAAATTATAATTACTTTAAATTCAGGTAGCATAAAATTATTTTTTTTTTAAAAAAAACACACATTTATATTAGAAAAAAACTTGGTTCTTTCCCATGTGATTTGAAATTTTAAAAATTTAAATAAGAAAAAAATGTCTACAATATTTTTGAATTTTGATCGAAATTGTTGTAACAGTATCGAATTTTGGAAATGACTTTTTATCATTTATACTATTTAATAATGTATTTTAAAGATATATAAATGGACATCATAAAAATTATATCATTATAAGTAGTAATGTATCCACCTGAGCACATATATATTTTTAAATTACACTATTACATAGTTCAAGGGTAAATAGTCCTTTATAAAATTTGGTAGGATAATAGCAATTTTCGCCAAATTTAAAATATTTTTGAGACCCTTTTCCCTTTAAATAGAGAGCTAAAATCTTAATTCATTTTATCATGACGATTAGTTAATCAAATAACCACTAGTTGCGATGGATGTCTAAGGATGCAACTAAAAATATGTTTTTAGGGATTATTAAGTTAAAGTCATTAATTAATTGGCACTAAAAATCATTTTTAATATACTCTCTCCATTCACTTATACTTGTTATATTCTGACTTGACATATTCATTAAAAAATAAGTAATGATATAGGTATTTTATCAAATTATCCTCAGTTAAATGATATCTTAGAAAATTACTCCCTCCGTTCACTTTTATTTGTCACACTTTGACTTGACACATCCATAAACAAAATAGTTATTGATATAGATATTTTACCAAACTATCCCTATTAAATGATGCCTAATCTTAAGTCTTGAAAAATGATTTGAAGAAAGAGTATTTAATACCAAGGATAAACATGAAAAAATATACTTACGTCAAAAGTGACAACTAAAAATGAACATCTATTCCAGAAAAGTGACAAGCAAAAGTGAATAGAGAGAGTATATGGAAAATATTATATCTATCCAATAGTAATTATTCACTATGGACTAGACACACCCTCGAAAAAACAATAAATAATAGGAATAACATTACTATTTTATCTTTTGATTTTACTAAACTTAATGCTTTAAAAAATGTGTTACTCCCTCCTTCCTAGTTGTCCACTATACTAACAATAATTGTCCAACAATACTTGTCAATTTTAGAAAATCAAGAGATAGATAATTTACCTCTTGTATGTATTTTACTTCTGCTATTAAAATACTTATTTATTATTCTCTTCGTCCGATATTGTTTGTCATGGTTTCTATTTTTAGAGTCAAACTATAAAGAATTTGACTAACATTTAAGAAGTATTTTTTCATCATATTAGTATGCAAAAAATTGCAATTTATAGTACTTTTCATATAGTTTTAGAATATCTAATTTTTTGTTTAAAATATCGAATTAATGTAATCTAATATATTTTTAAAAGTATTAAATTTAATAAAGTCAAAAGTTTTTTATAGTAATATCACTCTTATTATTCATTATTTTTTAAGGATGTATCATATCAATAATGAACAACTGTTGTTTGCGAGAGGGGATAAATGAGTATAGAAAGGGTGAAATATGCACAAATGTTTTTTTTTTTAAACTAGACAAATATAGTTGGACAAGTATTTCAGTTTAGTGGACAACTACTGTTGGACGAATAAATATCTAATCTAGAGGGTAAAACATAGAAAAAGTTAATGTCCTTTCTTAATATGTCAAGAATAATAAATAATAATAAAAATATATTTTAAAATAAGTGACGATTAAAAATAAAAAAAGAAAATAGTATATATCCTCGATTTTATGAATTGAAGTTTTTGAGTCATGTTAAGATTTAATTGGAAAATTACCATTGATTCATTTTGGGAAATAAAACACCACATTAAGAAAGGGGTGAATATTATTCACATTTACTTTTGTTTGAAAATAGAATTCTCCCATTAATTTTGAGAAATGATCATTTTTTAAAAAATATTTGACAAAATAAAAAATAAATTAAAAAAATAAACATCAAAATAAAAAAGTGAAGATAAAAGGAGGTGCCCAAAAGCTTATAAAAAAAAGGCAAAAGGTGAAGGATATATAATATTATATTAATAATTCTTTAAAGTGGAAATATTAGTTAATTATGCCTTGGAATTTGAGAAAACGACCTTTGCGCATGCTCTGTAAAAATCGTAAAGTAGTGCTCACCTGGTCCCAATTTTATTTTCGAAAAAATATTTAATGTAATTTCATAAATATAATTTAAAATCATGAGAAAAATTATATATATATAATGGAATGATTGATATTTTTTTAAAAAAATTATATTATGTAGCTAGATAATTATATACATATATATTGACACGTCGGATTCTTTTGTGAATTTGCTTTTTATATTTTGATATTCTTCATTAAAATATTTGTCTCTACCATTGTTTGAGACCTTATCCTTATTTTTAGAGGGTAGAAATGTTATTTCCGTTTAGAGATTAAGAGTAATCTAATAAAATTAACTCTTACTTTTTAGAACGTGTTTGAATGAGTTATAAGTCAAAATTCATAAATTAGAATATGTTTGACTTGTCGTTAAAACAACTTTTTTTAGGAGTATATTTTTAAGTATAACAATTTAGAATAGTGCTTTTGAAAAAGAATAAAATAATTTGTGTTTAGTTAATTTATTTGAAACATTATTTTTATAAGCAAATTGTATTTGATAAATTGCTTGTGAGAGTCAAATTACCAAGACGGACAACTATTAATGTATTTCTAATATTAAAATTATTTTTATAGAGAAAGACAATTTTAAATATCTATCAAAAAATTAATTAAATTTTTATTTTTGTTAAATCAAAATGTAAATGTTTAATTTTTTCAATAAATATTATACTTTTTTTGGATGCTGAAATCTTAGAATTGTTATTCTTTATCTTTTTTTTAATCTTGTAAAAATATCGTTATTGTCTTTTTCTCTAGTTCTACAAAATAATATACGTAAACTAAATTATAAAATTTATCATATAAAATATAAAGGGTAAAATATTTGAAATATATTTGAACTTTGATCGAAATTGTTGTAACAATACCTAACTTTGAATATGACTTTTTAGCCATGCACTATTTTATAGTGTGTTCTAAAGATATATATGTGCTCACGTGGACATAAAAATATTGCATAATTATAAGGGAAAATTGTATAAAATAGCAAACTAATAACCTAAATTAAATTGAATAGCTAGGGTTTGATTTAATTGTGCTCCATAGCAAACATTGACAAAAATTTGCCAGGCGTCTCTCTCCCAGAAGTCTCGCTCGCCACTCTCCCATTCTCGCCTCTCTCGCTTTATACACAGAAGTGTATAATTTCTGTTTCTGTTTTGTATAAAGCGAGAGAAAATTGTATATACACATGCAAAAATGTATATCTACGTGTTATACACTTAATTATATAATTTACAAACATTTTACTTCAAATATTGCAGAGAAAAAGGCCAAAGAATTATACAATTGTGAATTATACAATTGCAGTGAAATACAATTTTTTCTAGCTTTATACAACAGAAGTGTATATATTGTGTTTCTGTTTTTGTATAAAGCGAGAAAAACATATATCTTCTTGCTATACACTTATAATTATGCAATATACATACATTTTAATTCGATTCAACTGTATGCAAAGCTAATTATACAATTGCAGCGAAATAGGCCAGCGAATTATACAATTTAGGCCAGCGAATTATACACTTTTATATGTATAGCGAATTATACAGTTTTTATGTTTGCTATGGAGCGCAATTATGCAAAGTTTGCTATATTATACAAATATGATTTTTTTGTTTGCTATATGTGAAAGTTGCCCTAATTATAAATAGTAATGTGCCCCGCAGGCACATATATACCTTTAAAATATACTATCAAATAGTGTAGGTGGGTAAAAGGTCCGTCATAAAGTTTGATATTATAACGACAATTTCGGCCAAAGTTGAAATATTTTTCAAACCTTTTTCTCAAATATAAAATAAAATTCTAAATTGAAACTTAAACAAATTTATGAAATATGCTAATTAATTAATAAAAAAATATATAGGAACATATGTATATATGAAGAAATACTTCGTTTAAGGCATCTCCAACTCATATACCAAATAAAAAAAAATATTTCCTTCGTTTAAAAAAAAATGACCCTATTTCTTTTTTTAGTCTATTTAAAAAAATGACTTCTTTTCTTTTTTGACAACATTTTAACTTTAACTTTCCACATGACATATTTAAGATCACATGATTAAATGACATTTTGGTACATTTAACATAACTTTTATTTAGAACCATAACATTAAAAAGTTTTCTTTCTTTTCTTAAATTCCGTCCGAAGTCAAACTAGATCATCATTTTTAAAACGCAGAGAGTAATATTTTTCTCTATCTTTATTATTATATTATTATTTTTATTTCATTTATATTTTATAATTTCATAAGAAAAAGTGTTTCTAAAACATTTACCATATATAATTTAATACTATTTCCTTTTATAATCGTTTAATGTAGAATTATTTTGTACCACAAGTTTTTAAATAATATAAATTGCTAGCAAATATTATGCATTATACATAATAATAGATAATACAATTAAAAGAAATCATTAATAAAATACAATTAAATAAACATTACATAATTGAAAATTTTATTTTAAATTCTACTCTAATATTCAACTTTTCAAGATCACTATGGTCCTCCCATAAATGCTCTATTAAAGCATTACGTAGTTCAAAATGAGCTTCTCTATCCTTTATTTTTTCTATCGAGCTAGGAATTGTTAGAATTGATAATTTTCATCTATTGTCATTTATAAGGTCGGAGTTGGACCTTCCGACACATCATAAATAGGTGCATTAAGATCAAGCTCATTCTCAATTATCATGTTGTGCATTACAATACATAAAATTAATATATCAGGTAGCATTTCTTATTTTTTTTTTTAAAAAAACATATATAGAAAAATTAATTTTTTTAAAAAACAAATAATCTAAAATTAATATTATAAAAATATTACGTAAAAATAATTAATTATACAAGAGATTTAATTAAAACATAAATTTTATATAATGTTTAATCAAAAGTTTGTATAATAAAATACTATTAAAACATTCAAAAGTGTATTGGTGTGATGAATTATTACACCAAATTTGGTGCAACACTATTCACACACCAAATTTGGTGTGGGTTGGAGTTAACATCAAATTTTACACTAAATTTAGGATTTGATGTAAAATTTGACGTTGAATTGGAGATGATCTAATGTAGGGGTGTGCACTATTTAGATTAAACCGCATGATCAAACCAAATCAAATGTGTGTGTACGTAGAATTAAGTTGGAGTTAACTACTTTTTCCTCTTTTAAATCATCGCATTTCACGATGATTACGTTTACATTGTATGCTTGAACATCTATAATATGTATAATTATAACTATTGTGTTTTAAGTTTTTCTTATGATTCATATTAGAAAGCATATTTAAGGGATTAATATTATTACTTTTGTTATGTTATTAAATATTATTGACATAACGGAGTAACCAAATTAAAAATTCAATATTATTACTTTGGTTATGTTATTAATTATTGACATAATCGAATAATCAAAACGAAAGAAGTCGAATCGAATAGAGGAAAATCAAATCAAACTAAATTTATTTTGGATCGAATTGAGTTACAGTTTTACAAAATCAAAGACCGAAAACTCTAAATTAAATAGTGTAAAATCATATCGAAAAATCAAATACACACTCCTTAATTAAATACCAAACAAGCTCTTAAAAAATGTCTTTTTAACTTAAAAATAAGTCCTTAACTAAAGTGTGATTTTCATTCATTTATTGCGAAAAATATTTTAAATCCAATCATCAAAAGCTTACTAAATTAGTCCCTTCATTTTGTTTCTAACGTATTGACCCCATCTTCATAGTAATTATTGGTGAAATTTTTTGTGATTTTTTAAAATTTACATGACATATTTTAAGTTTTTAGAATTATAAAATTTAATTTATGAAATTTAAATTATATCAGATAAATTAATATTGACGAAATAGTAAAAATCTCTTGGTACAATAATTCGATCATATTTAATTGTCATATTTCGATATTTTTCTCTTTGCTTTAATAGCTAGAAAATGATATAAAACAATTACTCAAATAAATATATAGTAAAAGTAGACAAAAAGAAAAGAAAACATATATAGTAAAATATGTTACTTACAAGATAAGAAAAACTCTTGTTCTTTTTTATGTTTTTATTTATTGCACTCTACGTTATGGACCTACATTCTCTTATTAATATATATATATTTTTTAATTGTATTTAATAAAATAAATAAAAAGTAAATGTCATTTTGCTTGAAAAGTAAAAAACCTATCTTTGATCCTTGTTTTTTTGTTTTTCATTTTTTTATATATACACTTGAATGGTCAAATTGCATCATTTTGTTTTTGGTCTCTAATACTCCTTAATTTATGTTTTGTATTGTATTTGAATTTTATTATAATTGTATTTTCATTTAAAAGGTATTTTTGGTACAATATTTTATTTTTGGTTGAGAATAACTTTTCTGTATCTGTTTTTTTTTTAAATAAAAAATAAAAAATAAAAAATTATACTTGTATAAACTAAACATCAGTTTTCCCATAATAACACAATACCATGTACAATGTAATTATTAAATGATTAATTGCTTAGGGGGCCTTTTATCTTATAGATTTATGATTTTCTTTTTATATAATATTATGTTTAATATATTAGTTCTTTGTATTGTCTAATTTGTCATCGTCATAACTTGTGATCATTAGCCAAACTAGTTAATTGTGACAAACTAGTCAGATCACTAATAGTAAACTATATTTTATTTTTGTCAATTATCAAAATTATTAACAGTCTGTTTGGATCATTGTTACCTATTGTATTGTATTGTATCGTTACTATATCTATAATGTTTGTTTTGATTGTTACTTAAAAATATATTGTATTGTATCATTAAATTTCGTTTTTACGTAACAATGAAAACTCGTATTTTATGGAACAACCAATTTGGTACTTAATTTCTTTTTTCAATTATATATTTACATAATATTCCAAAATACTATTTTACTCTTTATCTTAATTCTTTAAATCTAGTCAAACCTCTTACCCTAGAATAATTAGAATTTTTTAGTAAATTTATAAATTACATTACAGTATGATACGATCAAACTAAACAATTCAAATGTTATTAAACAATAATAAACGATACAGTCTAGCCAAACATTGTATCTACCATACAATACAGTACAATGCAATACAATATATTATGAAATAATGAGTAACAATGATCCAAACAAAGTGTAAGATATATCTTATATTGCTCGGACAGAATTTGCTCATTGTGTTAAAAATATAATAACTAAAATGGCCGAATGACATACTTAAAAACGAGTATAAGATTTAATATTTTTGATAACAATTCATTCGATGTATAATATCTGTTGTTGTTGGTGATCAATGTTGGATATTTGTTTTATGTCAATATAGATAAATAGTCTTGAGAATTTTTTTTATTCTTTGTAGTCTTTGGCGTGAGAAAAACTTTCACAAAATTAATTATGATATCACATGACAATTTGCATACATATAATCATGATTTAAAATATAATTTTAAGTTCAAATTTCTTTAAATGTATAATATGAATTTTAAAAGTTATATAAAAAATAAGGTATCAAATTATCATAAGATATCACATTAATAAATCATATATTTTTACATTTCTTTTATAAATAAATACTTGCATTATATCTATTATATAGTTTCAAATACACATAAAATTACAAACACTCATTTTGGTAGAATAAATCGACCTTATCAATAACTAACTACTTAGTATATGTCTCTAACGTGGTGTATACAATTTCTTCACGTCGAACATGATCACCTTTGCAGATAAAATTTAAAATGATAGGTCATTTTCAATAGGGGTGGACATAAACACCGGAAAACCGAAACACCGAATCGAAACCGAAATTTTTCGGTTCCGGTTTTTCGGTTTTCGGTTCGGTATTCGGTTTATTTTTTTGTATTTTCGGTATTTCGGTTCAATTTTCGGTACGTATTACTTTGGAATTCGATATTTCGGTTTAAATCGAAATATTATATTTTAATTTATAAATTATATTATATTTAACAATTATTAATATTAGATAATTTTTTTTAAAAAAATAAAAAACCCTAAATCCCTTATACCCTATCCTCTTCACTCTTCAGCACAACTTCTTCAACTTCATCCTCTCTCTTCAACTTCATCCTCTTCCTCTCTCTTCAACTTCATCCTCTCCTCTTCACTCTTCAGCACAACTTCTGCCTTCTTTTCTCCTCTTCCTCTTTTACTCCAGCCGGCGTCCACCGCCACCAGTAGCAGCGCCGCCAGCCGCCGTCCTCGAGCAGCAGCCAGCAGCAGCAGCAGCCAGCCGCAGCAGCCAGCAGGTCAGCAGCCGCCCGCGAGCCGCGACAGCAGGTAGCAGCAGCCAGCAGGTCAGCCGCAGCCAGCCGCCGGCGACAGCAAGTCAGCAGCAGCCAGCCACCAGCCAATCCACTAAACAGGCCCATTAAAAAACCGAAATAAAAAACCGAACCGAATTAATAAAAACCGAACCGAATTAACAAAAACCGAACCGAACCGAAATATTTCGGTTCGGTATTCGGTACGTAATTTTAAAAAACCGAAAATCGAAAAAAAAAACCGAACCGAACCGAAATACCGAATGCCCACCCCTAATTTTCAAGAATATATAATTCAATTTTTTTTTTTAAAAAAAAAGTCACAAATTTAAAATTCAAATTCAATTTTCAATTAATTCAAATATCGTAAACAAATACTACAATAACAACAATACTAACAATACAAATCCAATATAATTTCTAAAGCAAGGTTTGGAGAGGATAACTAGAATGTACGCAAAGAGCAAACATCAGATCAATACAAAAGTAAATAGGACAAAAAAAATAATAATAAAAAACTTAATATAACATACTAAAAAAAGGACAACGATTATAACCAATTAATTAATGTGATAACTAAAACACAATAAATAACAATCGAAAAAATAACAAAAAATTATAAATAAATATCAATTTCAAATCAAAACTTCAAATTTGAGCTCCTAATTACCTACATAATATGAATCTTCCCATGTGGTGAGACTGAAATTGCAATAGTTGGCAATGGATCTAAAATAAGCATAAATTGACAAAGGCCAATTTAGTGCAAGTCATGATTTACAATTTGAGATTTTATAGTGTAATAAAATAATTAAATAGACAACTCACCAATCTTGTCACACTTAGTAGATAACAAAATATATTAAATTTAAGTAGATATTTCAGCACAATCTTTTAATTAGATTTTAAATTTATGTTTAATTTTATCCTTCAAGAAAGTAAATTTCAAAATACTGTTTATTTTGGGAAAATCTTGGTTTTAAAGTTTTTTTTTTTTTTTTGTTTCACAGATTTATAGTATTGTCCAAAATTTTAAAGTGGATTATTATTAAAATAGAAGAAGACAAATGTGCTTCATGCAATGGAAACATGGGTAATCCACTACAATTAATTAGTTAAATATTGAAAAACAAAATAAAGAGCTGAGGTACTTTTGTAGAAATTTATCTAGAAATCTCACATCTAATCATAGAGAAATTAAAAATTGTATTAATTATATTGATATGTTGATCAATATTGATGTATTGATCGTATTAATCAAATATTGGTAGATTGATGAATAATAATGTTAAGTACATAATCTGAGTAAATTATAGTTGAAATATAATTCTAATTAACATGGTAGTCTAATCCTAGTGCGACTCGAATTTTTCAGCAGTGTAAACTCGCCATTTAGCTTCTTGTTTCTTCGACATTTTTCAAGTTTCAGCCTTCCTTCTTCATTAACACTTGTTGTAGACAAATCAGTCAGTATCGTCAACTTCTTTCTTCTTCAACACCTTTTCGCGGAAAGTATTATCTTTTTTTTTTTGGTGTTATTTAACTCAACTCAATATTTATTTATTTTTAGGAAACATAAACAAATTTAAGATTACATAAACTCAATATTTATTTATTTTGTGTAAAATCAATAAATGTATGATTTACGTATATAAATATTTTAAACATTTCTTCAAACTAGAGATAAAAAATTATCAGGTTATTTTGTCGAAATTCAGTATTTAATTCCCCTTTATAAGATTTTATTTTTTCTCAATTTGATAAATTTTGTAGATAATTGAATATAATTTTCTTGATCGTAGAATTTATCAGAAAAATATTTAATGGACTTTATGATTGAACATTCACTATGGAAGCAAGTAAAAAAATCAATCAACTTACATTTAAGCAATTAGTTAATTTTTTAAGTGCAAAATATATGTGTGGACAAATATCATTGCTCAAAAAATATATTTTTGAGGTTAAAAAAGATTCTATTCACTTATTCCAAAATGTATAAAATTATTATTTTTTCCCCAACAAATTGAACACGTTTTTGGGGGTAAATCCATACAATTAATTATTCTTACCAATGTCATTAATTGAATAGAGGTAGGAAGGATCATAGATTTAATTAGTGAAACTTATAATTGTGGTATTAATTCGTAATATGAATTATTCTATCATAATAAATTATAGATTGTTTCATTATATATCTATAATTGCACTTCTTAATTTAATTTAGGTTATTTTAATTCGGTGCTACAATTATTAAGAATATTCAAGGTACTTATCCAAATTCATCCTTAAATGTGGATATAATTTATAAATTATAAGAATCAATAATTTAATATTACATAGATGACCTGAAAAACACCGTATAATGTATTGTCTACTACATAAGTAAATAGATTAGCACTCATGAAAATAAAATATCTATTTATAATGAAACTTTATTGCATTCTAAAATAAACAATTGTTTCTATAAAAAATAAAACATAATACTATGGCTAAATCGTAAAATTAATAGCGTAAAATTTCACTGAATATAATATTATTATAATTAGAATTTTGAGGGTGGCCATAATTAGATTATTTATAAAGGTTAAAAAGGACTTTTTAGTAATTGTCATGTGAAACAATTTTGTGGCTTCACTCTTAAATAGTTCCTTAAAAAAAGTTTCAATTTATTTACTTATAGTTATCATAATTTTAATTGAATATTTATCCATTTTGGTTCAGTATTTTATCACTCTCTTCGTTTTATATTATTTGATTATTATATTTAATTTTCAATTATTATGATTATAATATTTTAAACAAATTTTTAAATAATATATGTTACTTTTCCTGTTTCAATTTACATGGAATATGTAAAATTTTAATCAAATTTTGAATATGTCTTTTAAACATTTTAAGTTGATAATTATTGCTATTTATATTACTTGTTATGGCGTGATTTTAAATTAATTTGTATTACTCCCTTTGACTTGATTTACATGCACAACTGAAATTTTTAGAGTTAAACAACATTTAAAATATTTTATTTTAGAAAAATATTTTAAGTTGTTAGCGGGTTATTTTTACTATGTAGTTTGCAAGCTATTGTATATGAGTGGGGGTTTTACACTGTGTGCATCCAAATGTTAGCGGTTATGATTTCCCTAGTTATTAAAAAAATACGACTTTTAACTTACTAAAAACAAAAATAAGACAAACAAATTGAAATTGAGAAAATATTAAATATAAATAGAGGAAATTGAAGTAGACATACAATTACTCTAATATACAATATAGCGAAACAAATGTTGAACAACTCAAAATTTCATCCATGCCACATAAGTTAAAACATAGGAGAAATATATATTATGTGAGACTTATGCAAACAATGGAATATTTTAAAACCATATAATTTGATTGATTCTCCTAAAATTAATGTGTCATACAAATTAAGACAAATAAAATAACATATATTTGGCTCGTGCTTGCACGAGCTACGTTATCTAGTATATATATCATATATACTTAAGTATTGAATTACCAACATTGGTTATGGTGTAGTGGTGAGACTTAAGTATTGAACTACCAACATTGGTTATGGTGTAGTGGTGAGACTTTCTCATCCTTAACAAGAGGTCTCGGGTTTGAGCTTTTAGTAAGGAAAAAATCATGTTGGAAGCGTCACTCAAAATGAGTCCTGCAATGCGCGATTTGAATTTAATCGAGCTCCAGTGTAAACTCCAGATACCAGATGAGATAGAAAAGTATATACCAATATTGGTTATGGTACAGTGGTGGGACTGTCACCCTTAACCAGAGCTCTCAAGTTCTGGCCTTGGATATGGAGAAAATTATATTAGGACCGTCACTCCTAAATGAGGCTTGTACTGTGCGATTTGAATTTAATCGGGCTTTAATATAAACTCTAAACATCGAATGAGAAAGAAAAAAGTATATTGAACTACTAGTGGTATGGTAACTTTATCTTCTAAGTAAGAAGACTAGGTCTAGTAGTATAATTACATTCCAACATTACAAGGAATCTAGGTTGACATGGTCAAATGGAGACACTATACCAAAAAGCATGGGATATGGTTGTTTGGACATGTTAGATTTAATAATTTAATGCAAGAGCATAGTACTCATGTAGAGTAATTTTATTTTTTTTCATTCACATAATTACCATTCATATTTTTTACTTTTAGAATAGTCATGGATTTACCAGCCTAGTAATTTAAATCTTATTTCTGAAATAGAAAAAGTGAAAAAGCTAAAAGTAAGTAATAAGATTTGAGCAATGAAAGAGAAAAACAAAATAGAAAATTTTAGAACAAAAAAAATAAAGAACCACAAAAAAAGTTAATGGACCTATAATTAATTGCTTCAATTCATCAAATAGCTAAAAATAGGAAATTGGGTTGACCCCAAATGAAAAATGCTTCCTCATAACATAGGAAAAACAAAAACACTAAAATAATTAAGACAATAATAGAAAATGAAAAGCTTATATTGTCAAAACAAAAACACTAAAATAATTAAGACAATAATAGAAAATGAAAAGCTTATATTGTCAACTTTTGGTCTAAGAAAAGGAACCATCTTTTAGTATAAAAATATGACCATATTTTATCTAGGTCATGGCTGAGCATGGAATAATATATTTGAGATCATTAGTTTTATTATATTGTCATTGGGTATATAAAATAGTTAATTAGTTAAAATTAGCAATGTTTGATTTGTTAAGCAAATTTCATCATCGATGGATGATACTGCTTCTCTCTTAACCACAAATCTCATATTTAAATTCTGAATATGAAAAAATCTTTGATAGGAAGCGATTTCATATGAGACTCTAAATAATTAAACAATCCTCATTAATCAGACTGTAATATGGATACCAAATTAAAAAGAATAAAAGCATTTTAAATCCATTTCATTACCTAGTACAGAGTGATTACTTATGTGGTGTAGGGCTATCCACATAATTATTAGCATTTTGATCTAGTTTAAATCAAGAATCTAGACACTATACATGTACTAGGCATACCAATTATTGACATTAAAATAGGGATGGGGATTAGGTGGCAATAATTTTCCCAAAAAAATAAATTCCAAGTGAATATTCTCACCAAGATTTCACTCAAGGTAACCCACAACATCTTTATGTGAAGCAGCCTAGTAGAACCATTAAAGTGGGTTTGACCCATTAGGTCAGTACAGCCCAATTGAATAGGTGAGGTTGAGCTGAGATTTTCATCCCCATTTAAACCTGAGATTATTAAGCCCAACCCATGTTAGCCCTCCGACCTCGGGAGCCTGGGCTCGCAGGCCAAAAAATTAAATTAATAATGGGCAAACACCACAAATTTCACTAGTTTAGGAGCAAATTACTTCCCTTAACGTGAGTTTCTTAGATGTAACATATTTCAAATGTAGCGCATCCAAGTGAATTCAAATGTACCCGACTCTCTCCTCTCTTCCCATGTATATGTATATCAAAATGTATCTGATATACTAGATACGTGTACATATATCTAGGCTATATCTGACTTGAAATTGATATGAAATTATTAATTAGTTAATTAGTGAGACAATATGTAACCATCTCAACCATAGTTTTTCCTAATAATTGACTATAGGCAAGAATTGATCAAGAACATAAATTACAATAGTAAAATCCCAACAATAAGAAAACTCAACTTGAGGATTATTTTCTGTTTATCGACAACCTCTCTACCCTCCAACGCAATAACATTTAGATCTACCTACATCGTACCCTCTCCAACAACATGGGATTACACTCTAATGTTGTTGAGGATTATTTTCAGACATCGATCGACCGGACCACTTGTAAGTGAAATATTGAAGGTAGGGCAGTTTAGATTCATCTAAATTGTGCAACTTATGTAATTGAACAGAAAATCAGACACATAGCAAGAGACGAGAACACTTCAAATACTCATTTCCCTTCCAACTCCACTCAATCATAGTGGAAAGTTTGATTGTATAACATTGTGTAGAAAAGAAAAATGTGAAAAGAATTAAAACAAAATCCTTAAATCCCTCTCTAGTTCATCCGCCAAAGAAAAAATTTACCTAATCGATCCTTCAGAAATGGATGTGACCTTGCAAACACCAACAGAAGTGGTGAGTGGCAAATCTTTATAGCAAGCAACCAACTCCTTATTTGTGTGCAGATCCACCTGAAGAGTTTCCCAAACCTTCTTCTTAGGATTCAAGACATCATCCGCCTTGCCATCAAACCCAGGGAACGTAACTCGTTCACCAATTGCAGCATCCTTAGGCGGCTCAACTAGTTCAACCTGACATGCAAATCATCATATATTTGCATCACTTCACTTTTCAACTTTTCCTCTTTTGGTCCTCCAATAGTTTTTCTATGTTTTCTCATCTCAACAAAACTTATCTATAGTTGATGCATTAAACAATAGGTGTTATTTTAAATAAAAGAAACAGATATTTGCAACGTCTGAATCAAAAATAGATTGTGGTGATAATCAAGGAGGTCTATGCATACGAGACATCATGAAAAATGAAGAATCTTTTCTTGCTTTTCCTGAACTAGACTTTGGAAGCAGTAGGAACAAAGTACGCAGTTCGCGGGTAGAAGGTGTTAGGAAGGGAAGCACGAGGATTGTGTAGTAGGAGATGGAGGAAGAGAAGCAACGAGGAAGAATAGAAAGCCCCTACCTAAAAAAAAAGAAGAAACAACTGCACATTCTAGAGGAAACCAAAGCAGTTAGAACCAGGGTTAGCTATTAGACAATAATAATTTACAGTTACTAAAGCAAAAGCTTTAAAATCCTAAGGTTAAACCCGACAACATATTTTGCTATAGGAAAGTGGGACCCCCTAGCATTATGTCCTAAAAATTCTCTCCTTTTATGTAGCCTTCTAGCAAGGTATGTAGGCAATATGTCGATAAACAGAATAGAAGCATTAGGCTGCCACTCACCTTAGTGTGATCACTATTAGAAGCAGCAAGAACCATTGCCTGGGATTTTATGCCCCTCATGCTGGCTGGTTTTAGGTTGCATAGAACACAGACCTTTCGATTCTGAAAAAAGATATAGTTGTGAAAATTGCTAGGTATGACAGTTTAATCAACATGTAGACAGATTACAAAAACGCAAACCTGCATTTCCTCCAGAGGAATATATTTTACGAGGCCACTAACGACAGTTCTGGGCTGAGCTTCACCAACATCAATCTCTTCAACATACAAAGAATCAGCATCGGGATGCTTCTGTGCTCTTGTAATGAGACCAACACGAATATCAAGTCTGCTAATCGAAATTTCTGCTTCAACAGAGGCTGAACCCTTAGCTTTGGCTTCAGAAGATTTTGTAGCACGTTCTTTCTTCTTATTAGCATCTGATAGACACAGAAAAACTCAATGTGATCAACAGTCTGCAATAATTTTGTAAAAACTTATTCTAACATGTAGCTATCAACCCATGGCAAGGATCCCTCGCCACTTCCCACAAAAGAATAGGAACTTTTGAACAAGAATATGATAATATATCAAAGGTAAGATATAAATGATTTAGGAGTAGCCATAACAAATTAGAAGATAGGTATTGCTATTCAAAAGAGTGGGGATGGATATAAACGATTTACATAATCGATCCCAATTGATTAAGGCATAGTCAATTGATAGATTATTGATGAGTCCATATTTAAAGGTCTGGCATCAAAGAACAAGGGCCTAAAGTGGTGATGCATGTCAACTCATTCTGGTTTCATGATATAAGGAGATTATGCAGGAAAGACCTACAAGAAGAGGAGCTACCTGAAGGTGCAGGCTTAGAGCAGATTACACAGAAATAATGCCTAAAGTTCCCCTACTCAATATTTATTTGATACAACCTGAGAGACTGATAGGAAGACACTGCATTTTCTGTTATCCAAGACTCCATCCAACCCAGGACAAAGGAAAAAGAGCTACATATATACTGACAGAAAACATACAGATAATATTTCTCAAGAATAAGTACCAAAAACATTCCCTAAGAATAAAAAGGAATCACCAATTGATATGCCCAACAAGATCCACCGAATAAGGTGAATAACTGGACACTTTCCCATTCATCTTTCTGAAATTTTCTTTCCTTGTATAATAGTACTTTCTTGTGCCTCTTTTGGGTGTGTTTTTCCGTTTTACTCAAAATTCTTATGATAGATTACTGTACTTAAATTCTTACTTAATAGATGAGGGCGTATAAGAAAGTTAACATAACTAACCTGATATTTTTGCTTTGTGCAACTGATCAGTGATCTTCCTTGCCTCAGTTTCAGCCTTCAAATTCCTATCTGCCTGACTTCCAGCAAACTTTTCTCTGTAGAATTCAACTTCTTCATCTTTCTGTGCATAATCAAGTTCGGTCTTAAGACTATTAGCAAATGAAAGAATGAGAATATATGCAGTAAAGAACAAGAATACAATGCATTACCAGTTCTTTGAACAATGGTGTTGGTATTCCAATTTTGTGACCTGCAGGTAGGATATGCCATGGTCTTTTGCTCTTTTCTATGTCACCTCTGTCATCAGACAGTGAAGGTTTTGTTTCAGGAGGAAAGTTAAGCTGCTTAAGCACCTGTGAATCAAGTCGTGAGAACATCAATCCATTGAGACAGAAAGAACCTCAACCCACAGTATGATGTACAAGCATCAAACATGAGCAGATACGGGACCTCAGACACAGTTATATGATACAATGATGGCAACAGAGTTCTTACCTCCCGTGAAAAGGATGGCATAAATGGCTCTAAAAGACATGCAAGAAGATATACTAGGCCGGAAGCAGTGCTCATCACAATGGAACAAGAAGGCTTATCTTCCTTGTAAAGTCTCCAGAATTGGCTCTCCTACAAAAAGAAGTATGGACAGTCTGAACTTATGAGATTAAAGTAACCATGAAACTGTCAACAATTATTACTGAAATTCAGAAGGCAGTTTCTAAATTAAAATAGAAAATACAATCGCACGAGCAACTGATAAATCAAAACAGATGGTTGAGAAGTACTTGACAGGCTTACTTGCAAATAACCGTTTCCTTCTCCAGAAATGGACATAGCAATCTTCAAGCCCTGCTTTAATTTAACCTAAACCAGTTGTGCAGCATATTAAGGTTATTCAGACCATATAAAGGAAAGAAGAAACCAATTGAAGATATAAATAACATGTAAGATACAATAAGTCAGTAACAACAACTACCACTATTACTACTCCTATGTCTCAACCTCAAACTGGTGGGATCGGCTATATAACTCCCCACTATCCGTGTTGCTTCATTTAGATCTATCTCAATCCAATATCCAATACTTAAGTTCTCGACTCTAGTAATACTCCACATTTTCTACTGGGCATACAGATCCTTAACAAGATTAGAAGAGTTCTAATGAACACTTAACGTAAAGTGTACTTAAATGATTAAGCGTTAATCCCAAATAATTAGTGAGGGAATGCTAGACGTTTGCAATTTCTCCTTTGATCATGACCATTGAGGTGGCTAATCCAGTGCATATAGTATGGACATCCCATTTCACTAGAACTGGAAAAAGAACATATAGTTTTGTGGTTACCTTCTCCATGGCTTCTATATATTCTTCCACATAATTTCCAACTTTTTCACCTAATGCCTTAGTTAAAGGGTGTGATTCAGCTCCTTCTGGGTTGGGAATTATGGAACCATAACCTGAAGCTGTACAACATTTTCATAAGATCTGTTAGAAATTCAATTAGAAAAGGAATGGATTATTTCAAGTCAACACTCCAGAAGCAAAACAAAAAACAAATCAGTTCCGTTTGTATCTTTTTCTAGCTAAAACAAGAATCTTCCCTTTTGAGTTATCCTTATGAATATACTAGTAACAAGATTAATTTTTTAATCAGTGACCAACAACAAGATATCCAAAGTAAACATGAAGGAACCAAGACACTTATCCAATGACAAACACCTTTCTACCAAAAAACTTTTCCCCTTTTTATCTTTCTAAGAAAGAACAAGAAATATTTCCTTTCAATTTTGTCATCTCAATGATATACTAGCACAACACTCCAAGGACCTAGGTAAATCATTTTGTTGATTCACAAGAAAGAGAAACAATAATTTTCATCAATCAACCAGAGAAGGAGTCAATTAGAAAATAAGTAACAGAAAAGCATGAAACAGCATAACAAACCATGTCGTCTAATACATGAATCAGGGATACTGGTGAAATAAACACAGATGATATAAGCTGCCAAAGCTTGCTGTTGTCTATATGTATTAAGCCAACCAACACGGAACTAGCTGACAAGTGACAACAGCAAAAGCATATCAAGAGGGGAGACTGCGTAATATCTCATAGAAGACATCTAGCAGACATACCCGGATCTTTTGCAATGAAACTCAGGACTCTATTGACGAAATTGCCTAAGTTGTTTAGCAACTCGCTGTTCAGCTTTGCTTGTAAATCCACCCAACTAAACAAAGTGTCTGACACCTATAATAACTGATATCCATTAGTGATCATACCAGCATAAAAGAACATAACAGAATATGGACTTATCAGGCAACGGAAGCTAAAACTGCCAAGACCCCACCTCCGGCCTGTTTGTTAGCAAGTAATATCTCCAAACTTCTACAGGAATGTTTGTCTCTTTTGCATCATTACCAAATACTCCTACGCCCTTGCTCTTTGAGAATTTGCCTGATTATGACAACCAATATATTAGAAGTTAAATTTCAAATCAGAAAAGAAGTAATTAGGTAGTACGAACTGTGGTACAAATATACTAAGTGGCAAGTAGCATTAACATTTGGAAAACTCACAGCCTTATTTCCAACTAACCTGCTTCATAGTTCAAGTATTCTGTTACACTAATAGTCTTCATAAGAGTCCAGTTTTCACGAGTTCCAAGAAGCGTAGATGGAAAAATCACCTGGAAAATACAACATTTTTTTTCTTATGTGCAATAGCTGCTTATAGAAATAATATCACTATGGTTAAGCTTATACAACATAGCAACTGAGCAGGATAATTCGTGGCAATAGGACTCCTAAGCATATTTGTCCAGATCGATCAATCAATTAAACAACCATGCTTTAAATTTAAATTAGGCAGGCAGAACAATATGCTTTCTCTTAATCCAGTATGCTCTTTTCAGTAACATTCATCTAATATAAACTAATTTGTCTAAAGTGACAGAGCAGGGGATCTCTAAAACTAGAGATCCTCTGAATCTAATACTTAACCCAACAAGAAAATCCCAGTCGCTTAAGAAACTCTAAATCGTTTTTAAGTACAACAGTTTGCTGTCCAAAATGAGGGGTGTGCATAATTTTTTGATATCTTTCTGTCAGGTAACAGGCATTGCCTTGTCATATTTATTGGGGATATTAGTACATAGCATTATTATTCAATACTAGTATGACTTCAGATTATTATTTTTGGATAAGGTAGCAAGGATACAATTTTTTAGGAAAATATATAAATCCGCAATTCCATCTTGAAACTCACTGCAATAATGGACCCGGCACTCTACCTATCACCATTTAAATATTCAACTTGGTTTCAAGCAAGACTTCAAACTCATGAAGTGCTTCAAATCCACTACTTATTCAAACTCATGACAGTTAGAATCCGCTTCTTATCTCATAAATAACATGTCTCTATAAATACTGCAGAGTCAGTAAAAAAGATCAAATGGCGTGGTATGAAGACCTTCTGTTTTTGGTGTAATGAGGATGGTATAGAGGATGCTGGACAGATTTAAACTTCTTCTTTATAAGCTTAGTAGCAATTTCTTGAGTTGTTTTTTTTTGGGTCACTGATGCAAATCTTTTTGATGGTTGCCAGCATACCCTCATTGCTGAGAAATACAACTTTATTTTATCAAAAATAAAAAAATAAAAAAACAAAAAAACATGTTTATATTGAAAGCTATCTATCTCTGTTATGTCACAATGTAAATGAACATTTATTAACACCATGAAAACGCCGAATTAACATCTTCTAATTCTCCTAAATTGGAACTTGATTAACCTCCATCAAAGACACCTCACATGCAAGAATTAATTGGTATCCAGGCATCTTTTGCTGAACAACATTTCCGTAAATGAACAAATCAACATAGTTTTTTCAAAAATAAGGTGCTGTCTCATCATGTCATGAGATATTATATTCACTAGGCAATGTATGTCTTATTATATTTATTAGTTTTTAATAATGTCGGTGCCTTCACCAGATAACATGCACCTTGACTAATCCGTGCACCTTGACTAATCCGGCAGTTTACTCATTTTATTGTTTTTTATTTTAGAAGTGTGCCAGCATTTAAGAATGTCTTAAATAGAACTATATGATTTGATTCCTTCTCAACAAGTATATGAATCAATATCATTGCCAAAAAAAATAAATATGAATTAATTAATATGGATGGAGGTAATAAAATATAACATCAATTCAATAGAACCTTAGTCCTTGACAAAATGGAAAAATATCTTCTATGTTAGCAAAAACCCTATATTAGAAAAACATCTTCCTTTTTTTCATTATAGATGAACCGATGATTGAGCCCTTCCACAGAAGACGCTCGATGCCAATCAAGAATGAATAAAAATAGAAGGAAAAGAAGACTCAAAACAGCGTTCTCGCTTGAATTACAATGTGTGGTCAAGTTCTTTCTTCTTCTTTTTCCTTATCCTATGTAAACTTTGATATGCTCTAAAGTCAAAAAGAGAATTTAAATATGTCAATGCCAAGCTGCTAGTAACGTTCCAGAGATGGGCAGCCCAAAGATAATGCAAGAGTATTACACAATTATCAAGTTTCTAAGTTGACGTCTAACAGTGTTTACTTCTCTCTTTGGTCAGGTCTAAACAGTCAAGGGGATAACACAATCTCAGCACCATAATTTGTCCTCATTATCCGTCATACAAAGTACAGTAACTTGACTTCATAGTATTCAACTTCCTTTTTACCACCAAAAGAAAATGAAACTGTTACAGAGTTCCTGAAACTTACAGTGTGAAAAGGCACATTATCTTTGCCCATAAACTGATAGAGCTCCACATTCTCTGGATTCTTCCACCACTTCTCCCACTCAGTTGTGTAGCATGAGGTTATAGATACATATCCAATAGGAGCATCAAACCACACATAAAAAACCTATTTACAAATAACATCATTAAGCAAATATAAATGTTATTGAACAATAAAGGAGAATTTTTCTGCTTTAAATTGTGCTAGCACATGAATTGGTAACAGCAAGTGGGCTAATTATCAGTAAAAGTAACAAACTGTGACCAATTATTGTTTAGCTAGAAAGAAGGATAACAAGTTACAACTAACAGTTTTGTTCAATCAACCTTGTCCTTATATTTTTCATGTGGAACTGGAACCCCCCATTTCAAATCTCTAGTTATACACCTTGGCTTCAGTCCTTCTCTAAGCCAAGCATGTGTAGTGTGGATAGCATTCTGACTCCATCCTCCAGCCACTGACAGGTCGTTGACGTATGCTTCTAATTCATCCTTCAGCAAAGGGAGCTCAAGAAACAAATGATCTGTATCTCGGATGCATGGAGTGTTACGGCAAACCTGTAGAGTAAGCAAGCTAAGCCTTCAGTATGTAAAATCATTACCACATTCATGTATTGTTAATCCAACATGCTTTGAGTCCTTAGAGTTTTTAGTATTTTAGAATTTCCAAATACTAGCTGTTTATCTTTGTCACAAGTAAGTCTAGTCTCTTGGCAAAGGAATAGTCACTTTTAAAAGAAACTAGATGATGATAAGTATATTTAAGAAGTATTTTTTTTACAACCAGATGATGCGAAGAATTAGAACTATACTGTATTAAGAAATACACATCTGAAATGAAGAGGACAAGCAAACCTTGCATCTTGGATCCTTCAATTCGGTGGGATTTAAGAGCTTCCCACACTTCTCACATTGATCTCCTCGTGCAGAATCATAGTTGCAACCTGGTGTCGGACAGTTACCCTCTACAAGCCGGTCAGCCAAAAACTTTTTGCATGTCTCACAGTACGGCTGTGAAATAAACTTAGCTTCAGTAACAAATATGTCAAATTTGATCCATCATTAGGGTTTGTGCAAATTCAATCTATGAGATATTTTAACCCAGGGCTTGAAGCCTGACAATTACAGCGCAGAACCAAGCTGCTACTAGAAAATAGTACATATTAAGAATTCTATACCTGTTGCATGGTGTTCTCAGAGAGCCAATTATTCTCCCAGAGTTTTTTGAAGATCGCCTGACAAACTTCGGTCTGTTGCGGAGTTGATGTGCGTCCAAAGTGATCAAAGCTTATATTAAACCATTTATACACTTCTCTATGGATTGCATGATATCTGCAAAACCAAGAAAATGAAGGAAGGAATTGAGAACAAGGCATGCATGTTTACTCCAGTGATTGGAAAGAATGGTCACAAAAAAATAAAGTGAAAGGATTCATTTGCAAGAATTTCGCCAAAGAGAATGTCAAACTATTGTTATTATTATTGTTATTATTACTATACTACTATTATTTTGAGTCAAAGAACTCCCTTTCCCTCATTTTTGTTATACAGAGACAACTGCTGAAGCTGATGAGGACCTTGTCAGTTAAGAGTGAGTAAAACAGACAGCAAAGAAACTCTAAGTGCTGCTTTATTAGTCAGTATTGCGAGTACTTCCATTATCATGACATTTGTAAGTTTATTTAGATTTCTTGAAGTTAAAGGTTCTGATGAACATATGAACTCAATTAAGTTGTGTTACGTATAATTGACTAGTAATGGGTATCACACCACCACCCCAATCCTAATTAATTTGGCACCATTCATTCTTTTGTATGTCCAATGTTTAGGAACTCCTAGTATACCTGTTTCTAGCTCTTTCTTTCTTCTTCTTCCCTCTGTTTTCCATTTTCTGCCCAGCTATTTGTTTTCATCTCTCAGTTCCATTTACTTTATTTCTGACCAGTTCAGTATAGGTGGTTTTTTTGCCTATAAACAGTAACTTTTTTGAAATGAAAAACGCCCAAAAGGATGGATCGTAAACAGCTTTCATATTGCAATTCGAACTAGATTATGATCAAGGCACACTATTCAATTGATCTAGTATCAAAGAAAAATGAATTACTTGTCACAAATTTGCTTGGGAGTACAATTTTCTTCCAAGGCTTTAGTCTCTGTAGCTGTGCCATATTCATCAGTACCACACATGTATATGATATTGTAATCCCGAAGTCTACAGTATCTCGCGAAGACATCCGCACTCAACACACCTACAACAGCACAAAGAAACCACAATTTGAATATGAAATCAACATCAAAAACAGCGAAGAGAGGGAAAAGGAGGATTGAATTATTGTGATTACTTCCGATGATGTTTCCGAGATGAGGAACGTTGTTGACATACGGCAAAGCGCTTGTGATGAGGATGTTTCTTTTGCCGGGAATCGGAAGTTTGGGAGAGACCGGCGGGAGATTGTCTCCGTTGCCGGCGGTGGAAGAATCGCCCATCTCAGATAAGTTTCCGGCTAGGGTTTTAAATGACAGTATTTTTGTCTCAATATTTAGTGTGTTTTTATCATTTTGGTATATTACAAGAGGGATATATATATAGGTGGTAAAACTTTGCAATAAAAATACTTGGCACAAAGTTATTTTATTTGGATACAACGTATATTGTGTTGACATTCATTTTATAACGGTATTTATATAAATTGTAAAAGAAGAAATTAAGTAAAAGAAATTTATTTCTCGTCTCATTTAAATTTTTTATCAGAAAAAACTAGTGAGATTAAACTTGATTAAGAAAAAAAAAAAGTGAAGCGTGTATTTACTTCCCTGATGAAAAATATTACTTATAGATTGAAGTAATTGGCAATGTCTTGGTGAATACAAACTTTTGGACATTTATTTCATCCTTATTTTGAAGACTATAAGCAATAAGAAAAACTTTAAAGAAATATATTTTGTTCAGTCTCATTTGATGTGTGCTTCTCTTAATTAAGCAAATGTAACAATGTCTTCGTATAACGTTGTTGACTAGCTCTTTTTAAAGGAAGGTTGCATATTTTCTAAATATGTTTATTGATCTCAACTAAATGTATTTTTGACAATTACTCAATTTGTTATCTTGTCGGTCGGAGTAGTCAAAATGCTTATTTTAATTGTTAATAGCAATAACCAAGCACTGATAGACATTTTTGCTTGTATGACATTGGCTATCTTGTGGAATGACAGTATTTCCCCGTGAAAACAAATAACTTTCTTGAAATCAAACTTCATAATTTCCTGCAATTTCATAATTGATAAACTTTTTTTCAATTGGTTAGAATAAATAAATTTATGTCAATATTGGTTTACTTTAATATTTTCACCGATAGAGTTATATTTTATTTTGCATGCACATTAACAAAATTATCATACCATAAATAACAATGGCAGAACACAAAAGTGCACTAAAAGCACTATGACATGGTAATTTCTAACCATTTTATGAAATCAGAATTGATCTTTATATCAAGCGATCTCGCATCTATTGAGGTACTATACAATGAAATCACTTTAAAATCTTTTAAATCCTTCAAGAATTTACATATAACATTTAATGTCTAGCTAGACATGATAATCATTCATCACGTGTATTCAAATTTTTCATATATTGTCAGATTGATAGAAATCTCGTTGCATCTACCTATGGAGAATACATATCCATATAATAATGTCAGGACTTTTGTAAAAAAAAAGAAGTTATTTTTCAATACACAAGTCGTACTTTTTGTTTTATGATTTTTCTTATCGCACAATAATTCATTTATACCCCACTGACATTATGTCTTGGTATATGGACAAAATTAGTCCAAAATATCACTTTTTCAAGTGAAATAAAATATATTTGAATTGTATTTATTTTGGCTAATCATTTATCTATCAATTTTTTTTTGACATGTTTAATATCAAGATCCTCGTCACCATTTATAATTTTGAGCACTACATTATATTAAAGACATCGTCGACTGTTCAGTTGATATTGTTTCTATCACGATCCCGACCATCATGATTGACACCTACACCAACTCTCCGGTGGGAGAATCACTATTACAACCCTAACCCAAGCAACTAAATAAAAAACTAAGGCATTTAAGTTATGGAAGAAAGTTATATACTAAGGAAATAAATAGTGTTCTCATAAACTCTAACAAAAGTCTATCAACTAAAACAAATGCGGAAGAATTAACCTAGAGTATGAGAATCAATGTATCAAAACATCTAAAGAATGAACCAAAGTCAAAAAGGAAGATGGTTACAAGCCAACCAATATAAGAAGCATCTAAGAACTAGTTTAAGTCCGAAAACGTGGATAGAGACTTAAAGAGAATTCAAGGCAGCTCGGAAGAACTAGCTCACCCTTGAAATCAAAACGATCACTGATCTTCTAAACGAGGTCTGTCAATAGTAGCTCGAAGATGTCCTATACTAAGCAAAAATAAGAGCAAGTGTAGTATCAGTACACAATCACAATGTACTGGTAGGATCACATGGCTATCCTACTAAGTGTAATATAAGCAAGTCAACAAAATTATAAAAACATGCATATACCGACATTTACAATATTATCAACATTTATAAACAATGTACATTTTCATAATTTTCAAGATGCACATTTATGTTAAGTAGTTGGTCCTCTCATTTAACCCAAATCCAAATTGTTATTGTATTCGATCCCCTAGATATGCCGGAACATGAAAATCGATTTCATATATTTATGTCGAAACATGACAACCGATCCAAATTAGTTATGTCGGAACGTAGCAATCCGATCCCTTCAACACACCACAATCATAATCACAAGTATATTCTCAATTCATACAATAAAGAAGTGTTTCATGGCATATAGTCATTCATCTATCTCATTTACAACAAATATGACCAATAATGCATCATTCACATACATATAAGTATCATAATGAAGCAACAAACATACATCACACAATCATAGAATCACAATCATCATCTAACTCGAAACAAGTTTGAAACCCTAAGAATCTTGATTCTTCTCTTTCTAGATTCGTTCCGCTTGTTTTTTATCTACAAACAATCAATATAATACAAAAATCAATAAACAATTACTAATTACCTAGATTACCAACAATTCTAACAATCCTAGATCATATTCATGATCCAGTACCCAAATTAGGGTTGTTTCCACCATAATTCTTAAATCAAAATCTTTTCCCATCGATAATAACCCAAGAAAATAGGTTCTACGGATCGAAAAACGAAAGCATACATTTACCCTCAATAATGGTGTAAAACCAAGAAGTCGTATGGGGTCATTCCTCAGCTCTCAAAGTCGAAAAGTGCAGAATAAAGTTGTTTAAGATTTTATTTACGACGTTAAGTCGCGTTTGATCCGCTATAACGACACACACCCCGCTTCAGCGACCCCGCCAAAGCAATCAAAAACATTGTCAAAGCGGCTTACATGAGAAAGTGAGCTATTTTAATAACTCCAAGACACCTATTTCACATTACACCTCTGACCAACGACATTCAGAAAATTTCTTTCACGCTAAGATCAATTCCGAGAGTTCTACTCACTCGAATTCAATTTTGTAAAGTCATATGAATTCTTTAACGAGTTATCTATCCCCTCATGTAATCAAAATTATAAATAAATCACCCGATTATTACCAGATTTCTCTATACCTCAACGACTTCAATTTCGTCTAAATTTGGACTAGGTAATTGAGAAATTTCAAGTTACTATGAAAAAAATGTCGACCCAAAGTTTTTCCTCACTGATTTTTCTATAACGACGGAAACCGATCGTTCTATATTCTTATATGACGTAACTCAAGCTCTCTTTGTTTTTCATTATTTTCAGGTATCTGAACCTTTGCCGTGATTTGTATAAAGTGTTATCTCATGGTGTTCTTTCTAAAACACTTATCTTATGATTATGACTATCTTGTTCATTTGCTCATTTTCTTCTTCCAGAAAATTTATCGTTCGAATAGATTAAACTATCAAACTTCAGACGTGTTATAAATTATGTTCTTTAAGGTCTTTTTCATTGAAATATTTATAACTATATTATAATATAGGGTCAAAAATTATGTCTGACATTGACTTAAATTATCTCTTCAACAAGGATCATAAAAAATAATTTATTATGTAAAACTTATCTTCCAGTTGCTTATCTTCCATATAATATAACACATATTTAAATTATAAGATGAAAATTGTTTACTTCATGAGTCAAAATTAATTGTGATAGGGGAACCTTACCGTGTTGCCTACTTTAAATGATGTATCTCATATCAAATTTCTTTTGGGAGTTTTGTTCTCATAACTAATGGTTTAACAATGATTGAAGACATGTATTTTCTGCTTAAACCACTTGGATATAAACATCATTACTATAATTTTATAATTTGAAATATATTCTTGATTTAACAATTCGATCAAAAAAATCTTTGTAAAAATCAAATTGCAAGTTGATAATAGAACACATGTAACCATAACATAAATGCATCTATTAAATCATTTAATAGCAAATGGTGCACATTTTGGGTGAATCGGGTCATATTCACTTTTTTATATATTTCAAAATTCAAAATTTCAGGAGACAAAATCTCAATCTTAATTGGAACACCGATAATTTATCATGAGAACAAACAATATAATAAAATTATTGAAGAATTTATTATTTCTTCAAAACATAACATGAATTCTCATTTATTTTTGTATCATATTTGAATGGGGATGATCGTCAACCGGTCATGTCAACTTATTTTAATAAACTTCTATTTTATTTTGTATGTGATTCCATCATCATACTCATCTTTAGTGTAACAACCTGTTTAGTCGCTTCGAGCAGTAGAACTATTTTTTATAAAAACTGACTGGGTCGACGGATGACGCGACGGACCGTCATGGTCACGACGGACTGTGATGGACTCCGTCGTCCCATACTTGTGTAATTTTTTCTGGTGCTCTCCTCATTACCCTCGACGACAGGTAGGACGAACCGTCATAGGCACGACGGTCCGTCGAGGGTCTTCGTTCCAAAATGCTTCAACTCTGAAAATCTGGGTACTGGGATCGGCTCTCTGAACTCTGTGACGGACTTGCAGGACGGACCGTCATAGATACGATGGACCGTCACAAGTAGCGTAACCTCACTACTGAAATTTAACTCTCTGAACTCTGTGACGGACTTGCAGGACGGACCGTCATAGATACGACGGACCGTCACAAGTCGCGTAACTCCACCTTGGGTCGGACTTTCGCTAAATTTTAAAAGGGTGGTTTGGACTATTCATGATTATAGTTATGAAATTAGTGGGGTAAGTTTAATTATTTATTTACTTGGGGGATAAAGAAGATAATAAGAAGATAAATAGTGGGGTACTTTTATCATATTGAATTATATGATAATTAGGGTAAAAGAAAAAGAATCTGGAGAAGAAAAATAAAAAGAAACAGAGAGGGAGAACGAGCGAGAAAGAGAGAACGAAGAGGACAGCAAAGGCATTGAGGAAGTAGCTTGCTTGATCACGATTCTTCGGTGGAGGTAGGTTATGGTTTACTTCTATGTGATAGATAAACTCTAAATAGCGATTGATATGTATTGGGTGGTATTGTAAAGTCTTCTATATGCTTGATTGTGTGTTTGTATGTTGTGATTGTGTAACTGTGGTGGATTAGAATGATGAGATTGTTGAATCTTTAATCCTAAATCCTCTTTATTAAGATGACGCCTTAACATAAAGAAGACTTGATGAAATAGAATAATGATATAGTATTGGATCGGAGTGTCACATTCTGACACGTAGGATTGGATCGGAGTGTCACGTTCCGACACGTAGTATTGGATCGGAGTGTCACGTTCCGATACGTAGGATTGGATCGGAGTGTCACGTTCCGACACATATTAGGGGATCGGAGTGTCACGTTCCGACACATATTAGGGGATCGGAGTGTCACGTTCCGACACAATAATAATGAAGAGAATGAATCTTGAATTATGTTAACATACTCAAATTCGAAGAATCTATTTCCCAAAGGAGTATGGCATGGAGGCTTGAGTCTTCATAGGTGTGCTTGGTGTTGTTGCCAATGGTTCTTGTACTTGTTGATTGTCACCTGTTAAGTATTATGGTTGACTTTATATTATTATTCAGTATATATTGCTTTCTATTTTGAGTTGGCCGATGATACCTACTCAGTACGTGTTCCTTGTACTGACCCCTACTTGTAATTTTCTGTTTATGTTATTTGTGGAGTGCAACAAGCATGCCATCGACTTCGACTCATCCTCAGATCTAGCCAGTCTTCAGCACATCAGAATTCAGAGTGAGCTATTATTCCTAGCTCGTGCTGGATTCTCTCCTTCACGTCTTGATGTCTTGAAGTTCAGACATGGACCATCTTTTTACTATTTTTAGCTTCTTAAATACTCTTAGATTTAGAAATTCGAGGATAGATGTTCTTGGTGTGATGACTTCCAGATTTTGGGAACAAAAGTATTAAATTGTAGGAGTTATTTACTTGATTTCGTTAATGAGTTTTGGATCTTCCGCATTGTTTTTACTATTTATGATTGATTTACTGGTAAATGTTGGGGTTTAGATTTGTTGGTTCGCTCACCTAGTAGGTTAAGGGTGGGTGCCACTCACGACTCGTTTGGGTCGTGACAAACTTGGTATTAGAGCATTAGGTTCGTTGGTCTCATCACACAAGGACAAGTCTAGTAGAGTCTTGAAGAACGGTAGGGGGACGCCCTTACTTTTCTTTGAGAGGCTATAGAACTTTAGGAAAACTCCATTCTTTCTTCCTTTCGTGCTATTACTTGGATCCAATTGGTATCTAGGTGATACAAATTGGTATCTGACATCCTCACACTATTTCGCAGATGGTTAGGACTAGAGCAACAACTGTGTCAACACCAACACCGGCAAGACAGGGTGCGTCTGAGCCAACCATTGGGGCTGTAGCTCGAGGAGGAGCAGTGGCAAGAGGCCGTGGTAGAGGTCGCAGGAGAACGCCCTCCAGGGGTAGAGGACAAACACCTGGTCCAGCTAGTAATAGGGCGGCGACTCCTCCACTGACTGATGAGGTAGTGAGAGAGGGTGAAGAAGGGGAAAACGAGCAGGTTCAAGATGAGGAATTACCACCCCAGCCTACCCAAGAGATGATTAACCAGGTTCTTGCTTATCTTAGCGGGTTATCCGATCAGGTCCAGACACCCCCAGTGCTTTCTACACCAGCACCTCAGGTTCCGGGAGTACAACATGCAGCTGCTGTGGCTCCCCGCATGGATGCCTCATTGGAAGTAGGCACGTTTCCTCGATTTACTATAGGGTCTATAATGACAAGTGATCAGCATGAACTCTTCACTAAATTCTTAAAGTTGAAGCCTCCAGTCTTCAAGGGTGCTGAATCTGAGGATGCCTATGATTTTCTGGTTGATTGTCATGAGCTGCTACATAAGATGGACATAGTGGAACGATTCGGTGTTGAGTTTATGACCTACCAGTTTCAGGGGAATGCCAAAATATGGTGGCGGTCTTATGTCGAGTGTCAACCAGCACAGACACCACCTATGACTTGGGCAACATTCTCTAGATTATTTATGGAGAAGTATATACCCCGAACTTTGAGAGACAAGAGAAGAGACGAGTTCCTGAGCCTAGAGCAAGGGAGGATGTCTGTTACTGCTTATGAGGCTAAATTTCGTGCACTATCCAGGTATGACACCCAGCTTTGCTTCAGTCCACAAGAGCGGATTCGCCGTTTTGTGAAAGGATTGAGGTCAGATCTGCAGATCCCAGCCTTACAGGTAGCTGCTGCAGCAAAATCCTTTCAGGAAGTGGTTGATTTTGTGATAGAGGTGGAGGGGGTGAAGCCAGACGACTTCACCATGGCGTCGACATCTAAGAAGTTCCGTAAGGGAGGTGAGTTTAGTGGTTCTTACTCTAGAGGGCAGAGTTCAGGAGGTTACCAAGCCCGTCCTATTCAGTCTTCACTACAGGCTGTAGTTGGGAGTCCATCGCAGACCAGTCAGTATTTTTCTGAGTTTGGAGGTTATCCCCAGACTTCGTCATTCTCACAGAGACCTATGCTTGACTCCAGAAATTGTTATGGATGTGGAAAGACTGGACATATTAGGAGATATTGTCCAAAACAGAGTTACAGACCCCCAATATCTAGAGGTGGAGGTAGTCATGGTAGGGGCCGCCATTCTGGAGGACGTGGTGGCCAAGGTAATGGTAGTCATCAAATCAGTCGGGGTGGCGGACAAGTTGGAACTACTGCAGCGCAACATGGTAGGGGCAACGGGCAGACAGGTGTAGGGCCCATTGTTATGCTTTCCCCGGGAGGTCCGAAGCAGAGACATCTGATGCTGTTATCACATGTAATCTTTTGGTCTGTGATTGCTGACTTCTGTATTATTTGATCCTGGATCCACATTTTCATATGTATCTTCCTCATTTGCTACTGGTCTTGATTTATATTGTGATTTGCTTTACATACCTATTCGTGTCTCTACTCCTGTGGGTGAGTCTGTGATAGTTGAGAAGGTGTATAGGTCTTGTCCTGTGACTTTTGTGGGGAGCGATACTCATGTAGATTTGATTATTCTAGAGATGGTTGATTTTGATGTAATTCTGGGTATGACTTGGCTTTCTCCAAATTTTGCAATCTTAGATTGTAATGCTAAAACTGTGACATTGGCCAAGCCTGAGACAGATCCGCTAGTGTGGGAGAGTGACTATATTTCCACTCCAATTCATATCATTTCTTTTCTTCGTGCTAAGAGACTGCTTAGTAAGGGTTGTTTAGCCTTCTTGGCACATCTCAGGGATGATACTTCCCAAGTACCTTCGATTGAGTCTGTCTCGATAGTCTGTGAGTTTCTAGATATGTTTCCTGCAGACCTTCCTGGTATGCCACCAGATAGGGATATCGATTTTTGTATTGATCTGGAGCTGGGTACTCGCCCCATTTCCATACCCCCTTATAGAATGGCTCCAGCTGAGTTAAGTGAGTTGAAGGCCCAACTTCAGGAGTTGTTAGATAAAGGTTTTATTAGACCAAGTGCATCCACTTGGGGTGCTCCTGTTTTATTTGTGAAGAAGAAGGATGGAAGCCTTCGGATGTGCATAGACTACAGGCAACTGAACAAGGTAACCATTAAGAACAAGTATACTATTCCTCGCATTGATGATATGTTCGATCAGCTACAGGATGCTTGTACCTTCTCAAAAATTGACTTGAGATCTAGTTATCATCAATTGAAAATACGGGCAGCAGATGTGCCAAAGACTGCTTTTCGAACCAGGTATGGGCATTATGAATTCTTAGTAATGTCGTTTGGGCTTACGAATGCCCCTGCTGCTTTCATGAGCCTGATGAACGGGATTTTTAAGCCATATCTAGACCTCTTTGTTATAGTATTTATTGATGATATACTGATATACTCAAAGAGCAAGAAAGAACATGAGGAGCATTTGAGAATTGTATTGAAGTTGTTAATAGAGAAAAGGCTTTATGCCCAAATTCTCCAAGTGTGAGTTCTGGCTAGATTCAGTTCCTTCTTGGGACACATGGTTTCTAAGGATGGAGTGATGGTGAATCCTTCTAAGATTGAAGCAGTGAAGAGTTGGGTAAGACCTACTAATGTTACAGAGGTAAGGAGCTAGTTGGTTTAGCTAGCTACTACCGTCGATTTGTCAAGGGATTTTCTTCTGTCGCTTCCCAATTGACAAATTTGACTAGGCAGAATGTTCCATTTGTATGGTCGGACGGATGTGAAGAAAGCTTCCAGAAACTCAAGACCTTGTTGACTACTGCACCAATTCTTACCTTGCCAGTGGAAGGTAAGAATTTCATTGTTTACTGTGATGCATCTTATTCTGGGTTGGGTGCAGTGCTAATGCAAGAGAGGAATGTAATTGCTTATGCTTCGAGGCAATTGAAAGTGCATGAACATAACTATTCGACCCATGATTTGGAGTTGGCTGCAGTCGTATTTGCATTAAAGCAATGGAGACATTATCTATATGGGGTCAAGTGTGAAGTCTATACAGATCATCGTAGTTTACAGTATGTCTTTACTCAGAATGATTTGAATTTGAGGCAGATGAGGTGAATGGAACTACTAAAGGACTATGACATCACTATTTTGTATCACCCAGGAAAAACTAATGTGGTGGCAGATGCTTTAAGTAAAAAAGTAGGGAGCATGGAAAGTCTAGCCCACTTACAGGTTTCTAGACGCCCATTGGCTAGAGAGGTTCAGACTCTGGCTATTGACCTTATGAGGCTGGAAGTACTAGAGAAGGGAGGATTTTTGGCCTGTGTGGAGGCAAAATCTTCTTTTCTTGACAAGGTTAAGGAAAAACAGTTTGCTGATGAGAAGCTGAGTCGAATTCGAGATATGGTATTGCGAGGAGAGGCTAAAGAGGCAGTAATTGATGAAGAAGGCATCTTGAGGATTAAGGGGAGGGTATGTGTGCCCCGTGTAGATGATTTGATTCACACTATTCTTACAGAGGCTCATAGTTCAAGGTATTCTATACATCCTGGTGCAACCAAGATGTATCGTGACCTAAAGCAACATTTTTGGTGGAGTAGGATGAAGCGTGACATTGTTGATTTTGTTGCCCAATGCCCGAATTGTCAGCAGGTAAAGTATGAACACCAGAGGCCCGGAGGAACACTTCAGAAAATGCCCATTCCTGAATGGAAATGGGAAAGAATTGCAATGGATTTTGTGGTTGGTCTTCAAAAGACATTGGGTAAGTTTGATTCTATTTGGGTAATCGTTGACAGATTAACTAAGTCTGCTCACTTCATTCCGTTCAAGGTGACTTACAATGCAGAGAAGTTAGCCAAACTCTATATCTCAGAAATTGTTCGATTGCATGGAGTTCCACTTTCCATCATATCAGATAGAGGTACGCAATTTACTTCTAGGTTTTGGAGAACATTGCATGCTGAATTAGGTACAAGGTTGGATCTTAATACTGCATTTCACCCTCAGATCGATGGTCAGTCTGAGCGAATGATTCAGGTGTTGGAGGATATGCTTCGTGCATGTGATAGAATTTGGTGGTCATTGGGATAACTTCTTTAGCAGAGTTTTCATACAATAATAGCTACCACTCAAGTATTGATATGGCCCCATTTGAGGCACTGTATGGGAGGAGATGTAGGTCTCCCATTGGTTGGTTTGATGCATTTTAGGTGAGACCATGGGGTACCGATCTTTTGAGGGAATCGTTAGATAAAGTGAAATTCATTCAGGAGAAGCTTCTAGCAGCTCAGAACAGGCAGAAAGAATATGCAGATCGAAAGGTTAGGGACTTGGATTTTATGGAGGGTGAACAATTCTTGCTGAAGGTTTCACCCATGAAAGAAGTGATGCGGTTTGGGAAGCGAGGTAAGCTTAGTCCGAGGTATATTGGTCCATTTGAAGTTCTGAAGCGCGTGGGGGATGTGGTGTATGAATTGGCATTGCCTCCCGGACTCTCAGGAGTGCACCCGGTATTTCATGTGTCTATGCTGAAAAAATACCATGGGGATGGAAACTACATTATTCGTTGGGATTTAGTTCTTCTTGATGAGAATTTGTCTTATGAGGAGGAGCCTGTTGCCATTTTAGATAGAGAGGTCCGCAAGTTGAGATTAAAGGAGATTGCATCCATCAAGGTTCAGTGGAAGAATCGGCCAGTTGAAGAGTCCACTTGGGAGAATGAGACCGATATGCAAGAGAGATATCCACATCTTTTTACAGATTCAGGTACTTTTTCTCGCCCTTGCTTTTCTTCCTGTGATCGTTCGAGGACGAACGATGGGTAAATTGATATCTATTGTAACAACCTGTTTAGTCGGTTCGAGCAGTAGAACTGTTTTTGATAAAAACTGACTGGGTCGACGGACCGTGATGGACTCCGTCGTCCCATACTTGTGTAATTTTTTCTGCTGCTCTCCTCATTACCCTCGATGACAGGTAGGACGAACCGTCACAGGCACGACGGTCCGTCGAGGGTCTTCGTTCCAAAATACTTCAACTCTGAAAATC
Organism: Solanum lycopersicum; assembly: GCF_036512215.1. Classification (NCBI taxonomy): domain Eukaryota; kingdom Viridiplantae; phylum Streptophyta; class Magnoliopsida; order Solanales; family Solanaceae; genus Solanum; species Solanum lycopersicum. The sequence continues at coordinate 5,858,145 of NC_090806.1, forward strand.
AGGGTACTGGGATCGACTCTCTGAACTCTGTGACGGACTTGCAGGATGGACCGTCATAGATACGACGGACCGTCACAAGTGGCGTAACCTCACTACTGAAATTTAACTCTCTGAACTCTGTGACGGACTTACAGGACGGACCGTCATAGATACGACGGACAGTCACAAGTCGCGTAACTCCACCCTAGGTCGGACTTCTGCTAAATTTTAAAGGGGTGGTTTGGACTATTCATGATTATAATTATGAAATTAGTGGGGTAAGTTTAATTATTGATAATAAGAATATAAATAGTGGGGTACTTTTATCATAATGAATTGTATGATAATTAGGGTAAAAGAAAAAGAATCTGGAGAAGAAAAATAAAAAGAAACAGAGAGGGAGAACGAGCGAGAAAGAGAGAACGAAGAGGACAACAAAGGCATTGAGGAAGTAGCTTGCTTGATCACGATTCTTCGGTGGAGGTAGGTTATGGTTTACTTCTATGTGATAGATAAACTCTAAATAGCGATTGATATGTATTGGGTGGTATTGTAAAGTCTTCTATATGCTTGATTGTGTGTTTGTATGTTGTGATTGTGTAACTATGGTGGATTAGAATGATGATTTGTTGAATCTTTAATCCTAAATCCTCTTTATTAACATGACGCCTTAACATAAAGAAGACTTGATGAAATAGAATAATGATATAGTATTGGATCGGAGTGTCACGTTTCGACACGTAGTATTGGATCGGAGTGTCACGTTCTGACACGTAGTATTGGATCGGAGTGTCACGTTCTGACACGTAGTATTGGATCGGAGTATCACGTTCTGACACATAGGATTGGATCGAAGTGTCACGTTCCGACACGTAGTATTGGATCGGAGTGTCACGTTCCGACACGTAGGATTGGATCGGAGTGTCACGTTCTGACACATATTAGGGGATCAGAGTGTCACGTTCTGACACATATTAGAGGATCAGAGTGTCATGTTCCGACACAATAATAATGAAGAGAATGAATCTTGAATTATGTTAACATACTCAAATTCGAAGAATCTATTTCCCAAAGGAGTATGGTATGGAGGCTTGAGTCCTCATAGGTGTGCTTGGTGTTGTTGCCAATGGTTCTTGTACTTGTTGATTGTCACCTGTTAAGTATTATGGTTGACTTTATATTATTATTCAGTATATATTGCTTTCTATTTTGAGTTGGCCGATGATACCTACTCAGTACGTTTTCCTTGTACTGACCCCTACTTGTAATTTTCTGTTTTTGTTATTTGTGGAGTGCAGCAAGCGTGCCACCGACTTCGACTCATTCTCAGATCTAGCCAGTCTTCAGCACATCAGAATTCAGGGTGAGATATTATTCCTAGCTCGTGCTGGATTCTCTCCGTCTTGATGTCTTGAAGTTCGGACATGGACCGTCTTTTTACTATTTTTAGCTTCTTAAATACTCTTAGATTTAGAAATTCGAGGATATATGTTCTTGGTGTGATGACTTCCAGGTTTTGGGAACAATAAGTATTAAACTGTAGAAGTTATTTACTTGATTTCGTTAATGAGTTTTGATCTTCCGCATTGTTTTTACTATTTATGATTGATTTACTGGTAAATGTTGGGGTTTAGATTTGTTGGTTCGCTCACCTAGTAGGTTAAGGGTGGGTGCCACTCACGACTCGTTTGGGTCGTGACATTTAGTTACCATAAATAAAATGAAAATATGGGTAATATCTCAAATAAATATCTATAACCCACTTTGATTATATGAGGTTCTTGGGAACAAGTGATGAAATATTTACAATTTCCTGAATTGTTCAGACATTGGATCATACAATGTGTAGGAACGGTTTCTGATTCCATCTTGATTAATGGGAATCGTAGTAATACCTTTTAATGCTAAAAATGGTCTGAGATAGGGCAGCGGCAGATTTATGCTGAAGCAGGGGGGTTCATCCGAACCTCCATTATTGAAAAATTACTCTATATATATACGGTTAAAATTTTAATTTATGTGTATATATTTAATGTTGAACCCCCTAAACTACACCAAAGGCGTAACTCAGTGGCTTTGGGGTTCAAGAATTGTCGCTGGAGAAGACGAGGTTGCGAGTTTGAACCCCTGTAAGGTAATTTTTTTCAGCTTTACTTTTAAGCGTTTTCTAACTTTATTTTTAGGTGCTTTCCCAAATTCTATTTTAGGCGTTTTGCTTTTATTTATTGAAAATGATTATAGAATCAAAAAATCGACTTTTAGTTCCAAAAAAGAAAATTTAGGATTTAATAGTTTAGTCCATAATTATAAAGTCAAATATTAAACGACCCTTTTCTTCTTCTAGGATTTTTTTCAGTTTTATTTTGTCATCATCTCTTCCCAGTTCCTTGCTACGTTGCTGGCTGTTGATGGTTATCAAAAACATGAAGTCTATTGCAATTGTTTTTTTCATCTTCATTAATAACTACTTCAGTAAGTTTTTGGTTCCCTTTTTTATTATTAGATTTCTATATACCTTATTTCGTTCTTTCTTGATGTGCTTTCTTTTAGTTGGCTAATTTATTAATATCATTAAAGTTTCATTGTTGGCTAATTTTATATATTTTCTTAATCTAAATTGGAGAGATAGAGAAATATAATTTAATAATCAAATAACCGTTGCTTAAGTTTTTTGGTTTTGGTCCTTACTGTGTGTGCACTTTTTCTTTAATATTGTGTGTTTGATTTTCTTAAATTCTAACTAAACTTTCACTTTACAATTCAGTCTTAATTAAAATCAAGTTTAGCCTCTCATAGTCAAAGTTAATCTAACCAAGAAGAAAATGTCAATCATTCAGAAGAATCATCACATTCTTCTCAAGAATTTGATTTGAGCACTTTAAAGTTTGATCCCGTTGAAAGAACTCCAATATTGAATTATCATCCAAATCATCGTGATGTTACTAGAAGAGCATACCCTGTGAATGGTCCTTGTCAACCTCGCTTGGAGGTGCATAAGTACCCTCAAACAAATATTTATGGAGTAATGCGTTGTTTTAATCATGAATAATTTGATGATGTATATCATGATTGGTTGGAGTATAGTGTTAGTAAAGATGCAGCCTATTGTTTGTATTGCTATCTATTTAAAGATCATAACATTAATCAAGGTGGAGGTGAAATATTTTCATGTCCAGGATTTAAGAATTGAAATAAAATGAGTGGTCTTGACAAGCATATCGGTCTGCCGAATAGCCACATAATCGATCAAAAAAGAAATGTCAAGATTTACTACGACAACAACAATCTATTCAATCTGCATTCGAGAGGCAATCTAATCAAATTGGACATAGATATTATATTCGCTTAAGTGCTTCGGTTGATGTAGTCAGACTTCTTATAATTCAAGGACTTGCATTTCGAGGTCATGATGAATCTAAATCATCACTTAGAAGGGGTAATTTTCTTCAGATTCTCTTATGGTATGTCAAAAGGTGTGATAAAATTCATAATTATGTACTTAAACATGCCCCTCAAAATGATCAAATGACTTCTCCAATAATTCAAAAAGTTATTGTGACTGCATGCAAGATAGAAACAGTTAAACTATTCTCGAGGAACTGAATAGTGACTACTTTGCCTTACTTGTAGATGAATCTTTTGATATTTCACGCAAGTAGCAAATGCTTATTGTATTACGATACGTTGATAAAATGGAATTTATGATGGAGCGACTTATTTACATTATTCATATTCAAGATACTAGTGCATTATCCCTGAAAGAGAAAATTATTAATATACTTGCTCAACATTTTTTGAGTCCATCAAGTATGCGTGAACAATGTTACGATGGGGCAAGCAATATGCAAGGTGAGGTTAATGGACTTAAATATTGATTAGGCAAGAAAGTAGATCAACTCATTCTATACATTGTTTTGCTCATCAACTTCAACTAACTCTTATTGGGGTTTCCAAAAAGTGTGTTGAAGTGGGAAAACTTGTAGTATTGATTTCAAATTTTTTTAATGAATTGGGATCTTGTTTTAAGCGTATGGATGATTTACGAGATTCTCAAAAAGTAGCAATTCAAGATGCAATAGATATGGATGAACTAACTGTTAGGTAGTGGAACCTGATTAATTTTAGGTTTTTCTATTTATTCTCTATTTTAGGTTTTCCTATTTATTCTCTATTTTAGGTTTTCCTATTTATTCTCTGTAACCAAAAATACTCTGATTTATTAGTATAAATATACCACACCGTCGTGGAAGTTTACTCACGGGGTGTTACCACGAAATATTGGATTTTCTCTTTCTCTCTCTAGATCTCTCATCTCTTTCTCTTGAAAGTTCCTGTGTTCTTCATTCATCTAGTGTGTGTCCGTGAATTCGATCCTAACAACTGGTATCAGAGCAAAGGAGATTCAACACGATCACAGAAGATGGATAGTTCGAAGCTTGGAATCGAGAAGTTTGATGGATCTGATTTAAGTTTCTGGAAGATGCAGATCGAAGATTCTCTGTACCAGAAAGATCTTCACGAACCGTTGACCGGGGTGAAGTCGGAATCCATGACGGAGGAGAAGTGGAAACTCAAGGATCGCCAGGCTCTAGGGTTGATCCGGTTGACTTTGTCAAGAAACGTGGCGTTCAACATTGTAAAGGAGAAGACTACGTCCGGTATGTTGAAGGCACTGTCAAACATGTATGAAAAACCATCGGCTATGAACAAGGTATATTTGATGCGTAGATTGTTCAATTTACAGATGTCTGAGAATGGATCCGTTTCTGATCATATAAACGAGTTCAATATGATTGTGAGTCAACTCAATTCTGTGGATATTAATTTCGAGGATGAAATTAAGGCGTTGATTTTGATTTCATCTCTGCCCGAGTCTTGGGATACTGTTGTTGCTGCGATTAGCAGTTCTCGTGGATCTGAGAAACTGAAGTTTGATGAAATCCGTGATGTTGTTCTTGGCCAAAGTATTCACAAACGAGAAGTGGGAGATTCATCGGGCAGTGCTCTCAGCGTTGATCGAAGGGGGAGAAGTAAGACGAAAGGCCAAAATCAACATGGTCGATCAAAATCAAAGAATCGAGGAAAATTCCTGAACAGATCAAACGTGACTTGTTGGAACTGTGGAGAAAAAGGGCATTTTCGGACGATCTGTACAAAGCCAAAGAAGAAACAAAATCAGAAATTTGGAGATGACAATGATTCTGTAAATTCAGCAGAGGACATTGGGGATGCTCTAATCCTTAGTGTAAACAGCCCGGTTGAATCATGGATTTTGGATTCTGGTGTATCTTTTCATTCGTCTCCAAGCAAGGAGTTGTTCCAAAACTTCAAATCTAGAAATTTTGAAAAAGTATATGTTGCTGACAATAAAGCCTTAGAGATTGAAGGATAGGGGGATGTTTGCATAAAGACCACCTCAGGAAACCAGTGGACATTGGAGGATGTCAGATATATTCCTGGGATCAAGAAAAATCTGATCTCTGTTGGTCAGTTGGATAGCACGGGATATGCAGCAGAGTTTAGGAAAGGTTCGTGGAAGATCGTGAAAGGTGCTATGGTAGTAGCTCGTGGCACTAAATCTGGAACCTTGTACACCACTGCAGGGTGTATAAACATGGCCGTTGTTGCTGAAGGTGCTTCCGGTTCATGTCTGTGGCACAACATACTTGGACACATGAGTACTAAAGGAATGAAGATGCTGGTTGCAAAAGGAGCATTAGAGGGTCTGAAGTCTGTTGATATGGGTCTTTGCGAGAGCTGTGTTATGGGCAAACAGAAAAGAGTAAGCTTCACAAAGACTCCTAGAGAGCCAAAGAAAGTACGGTTGGAAATGGTCCATACAGATGTTTGGGGACCATCTCCAGTATCATCACTTGGAGGATCCAGATTCTATGTTACCTTCATTGATGATTTCAGAAGGAAAGTATGGGTTTACTTCTTGAAGCATAAGTCAGATGTGTTTGCAACTTTCAAGAAGCGGAAAGCTGAAGTTGAGAATCAGACCGGTTTGAAAGTCAAATGCCTAAGGTCTGACAATGGAGGAGAGTATGACAAATCAGAGTTCAAGGCATTCTGTGCAGCTGAGGGAATCAGATTGATGAGAATAGTTCCTGGTAAGGCAAGGCAGAATGGAATTGCTGAGAGGATGAACAGAACATTGAATGAGCGTGCAAGGAGTATGAGGATACACTGTGGGCTGCCCAAAACACTTTGGGTGGATGCTGTGAGCACAACTGCATACTTGATCAACAGGGGACCATCAGTTCCTTTAGGGTTCAAGATTCCAGAGGAGGTGTGGACAAGAAAAGAACTCAAGTACTCACACTTGAGGACTTTTGGCTGCACTGCTTATGTTCATGGTGATCCAGAAAAGAGAGACAAGCTTGATGCCAAGGCTGTGAAGTGTTACTTCATAGGATATGGTTCTGATTTGTTTGGTTACAGGTTTTGGGATGACAAGAATAGAAAGATCCTGAGACATTGCGACGTGACATTTGATGAGTCTGTCCTGTACAAGGACAGAGAGCAGAAGGTTCTAGAGATTACAAAGCAAGTGGGAGTTGAGGTTGAGTTGGAGAAGAGTAACCCCAGAGATGTTGAAGCAAATACTCAACCAACTCCTACTGAAGAATCTGAAGTGGAGCAAGTTACACTTGAGCAGGTGTTAAGGAGATCATCCAGATCCATCAGGGCACCAGATAGGTATTCACCTTCATTACACTATCTATTGCTGACTGATGAAGGGGAACCAGAGTCTTTTGATGAGGCCCTACAGGTGGAGGATTCGATCAAGTGGGAGCAAGCCATGGATGATGAGATGAGGTCACTTGAGAAGAATGACACATGAGTGTTGACTGAGTTACCTGCAAGGAAGAAAGCTTTGCTGAACAAGTGGGTGTTCAGAATTAAGACTGAACCAGATGGCAAAAGAAGGTTCAAGGCTCGTTTAGTGGTTAAAGGATATTCACAAAGGAAAAGTATTGATTATGCTGAAATATTCTCTCCTGTTGTGAAGTTAACCTCTATTTGAATTCTGTTGAGTATTGTTGCATCGAAAAATTTGCATCTAGAGCAAATGGATGTAAAAACAGCATTTTACATGGAGATCTGGACAAAGAGATCTATATGCAGCAACTGGAAGGATTTGTGGTTCCAGGCAAGGAACACATGGTGTGCAAACTCACCAGGAGCTTGTATGGACTAAAGCAAGCACCAAGGCAGTGGTACAAGAAGTTTGACTCCTTCATGACCAAGAGTGAATTCTGCAAAGCTGAAAAGGATCCTTGTTGTTACTTCAAGAAATACACTGATTCATATGTCTTTCTACTCTTGTATGTGGATGATATGTTGATTGCAGGATCTAGTATGAGGGATATTAACAATCTGAAGACAAGGTTGTCTGTAGCGTTTGAGATGAAAGATTTGGGTCCAGCAAAACAAATTTTGGGGATGAAGATTTCTCGGGATAGATCTGCTGGCACTTTAAATCTATCTCAGGAGTTGTACATTGAGAAGGTGCTGAGCAAATTCAGGGTTAATGATGCTAAACCCAGGACTACTCCATTGGCAAATCACTTTAAATTGTCAAAGGAGCAGTCACCCAAGACTGCCGAGGAGCGTGATCACATGGCACTTGTTCCATATGCTTCAGCAGTTGGTAGTTTGATGTATGCTATGGTCTGCACTAGACCTGATATAGCACATGCAGTGGGAGTTGTTAGCAGGTACATGGCGAACCCTGGGAAAGAGCATTGGGAAGCTGTGGAGTGGCTTCTGAGATATCTGAGAGGTACATCCAGTACTTCACTTTGTTTTGGCAAAGGCAAGGTGACTCTACAGGGTTTTGTAGATGCTGATCTTGGTGGGGATGTTAACTCGAGCAAGAGTACATCCAGGTACATTTACACCATAGGTGGAACAACAGTGAGTTGAATATCCAGGCTTCAGAAGTGTGACTCTTTCATCTACTGAAGCTGAGTATGTGGCAATAGCTGAAGCTGGGAAAGAGATGATATGGCTGGCAGATTATCTTGAGGAATTGGGCAAGAAGCAGAGCGAGAAGATTCTCTACTCAGATAGCCAAAGTGCCATACAATTGGTGAAAAATCCAGTCTATCATTCGAAGACAAAGCACATCAGAAGGCGATATCATTTCATTCGCAGGGCAGTGGAGGATGGTGATATGTGCTTGGAGAAGATAGAGGGTGAAAAGAACCCGGCAGACATGTCGACGAAATGTGTTGATGTTGGGAAACTGAGGTTATGTAAAACCTCGGTTGGTCTTCTGTAGTTGTTGCTACAGATGTTGCGGTGCGATAAAGATGTTGATGATGAAGAGATTTTTTTTGAGAATGTATTTTTTGGATGACTGAGTCAGTCTCCAAGTGGGAGAATTGTTAGGTAGTGGAGCCTGATTAATTTTAGGTTTTCCTATTTATTCTCTATTTTAGGCTTTCCTATTTATTCTCCATTTTAGGTTTTCCTATTTATTCTCTGTAACCAAAAATACTCTGATTTATTAATATAAATATACCTCACCGCCGTGGAAGTTTACTCACGGGGTGTTACCACGAAATATTGGGTTTTCTCTTTCTCTCTCTAGATCTCTTATTTCTTTCTCTTGAAAGTTCATGTGTTGTTCATTCATCTAGTGTGTGTCCGTGAATTCGATCCTAACACTAACAACCGGTGGGGGCTTGAATCAACAACTTGGTCTTTCAAGAGCTTGTGATACTAGTTGGGGATCTCATTATAAATCCTTTAACATTTTATTCTTATGTTTGACTCTATTCTTGAAGTTCTTGAATCACTTGCTCTTGATGCACGAAGTATGGATGAAAGAGCCAAGGCAACGGGACATCTTGAATCTTGTAAAACATTTGAGGTTGCGTTGTTACATTTGATGAGAGATGTATAAGCAATCACAAATGAGCTCAATAAATGCTTACAAAGAAAGAAACAAGATGTTGCAAATGCTATGCTACTTGTCGAAGTAGCAAAGAAAAGATTGCAAGTTTTAAGGGATGATAAAGAAATTCTCTTATTGCTAAGGTATCTATATTTTGTACCAAACATGAAATTTTGATACCTAACTTTGAGGAGCCATAAGTTATCTCTTTAAGGTCACGATGAAGACTTGCTCACTAAACAGTCTTACATCATTACCGTGTTGAAGTATTTTGCAATATTATTGATTGACAACTTCAAGAGCTTAATGATCATTTTAATGAGGTAGCTACTGATTTGCTCCATGTAATTGATTGTTTGAATCCAATTAACTCGTTTTAAAGTTTTGATAGCAAAAAAATAGACTGAATTATATCCAGATGATTTTGATGAATTTAATATAAAAACTCTTGAGAATCAACTTGCAAGTTACATTGTTGATGTTCGTGATGTTGATGAAAGGTTTTCTGATCCAAATGGACTCTGTGATCTTTCCAAAATTTAGTCCAAACAAAACATTCAAATTATCCTCTGGTGTTCCGCTTAGTGAAACTTGTTCTACTTCTACCAGTTGCCACTTCATCCGTTGAAAGAGCTTTCTCGGCAATGAAGTTTATCAAGAATGACTTGGCGAAGTCAAACGAGTGATGATTTTTTTAGTGGTTGTTTGGTGCCTTTTGTAGGAAAAGATGCATTTAATAGTATTTCTAATGATGCTATTATTAAGACATTTCAAGATATGAAACCTCGTAGAGTACAATTGTAATGATCTATTCAAGTTTTTAAATACATCTGCTCTAAGGTAATATTTTTTGTCCAACTCATTTATATCCGATTCGATCCATTTATTTGTGGATATTATTTACGTGATTAATTTTTTTGAACCCCTTTAATGAAAATCCTCCCCCCGCCACTAAGATGGGATGATCCTTTAATCACCATTCCTATTTGTTTTCTCTACAGAGTATCTCACAAGACTTTTAAAACAACTTAAACACAATCTAGATTTTAACTATCATCGTTGTCGATGGTGAAAAAATCGCCCATCTAGGATAAGTTTCTGACTAGTGTTTTAGATGACAGTATTGTTGCTTGAATTGCATATGTTAGAGGATGTTTGGAGTTAACCAACTTTTAAATCATTTTTTGATTTTTGAATTTTTTTTGACAAATATATAAAAATGATTTAATATAGGTAAAAAAATAATTTAAAATAAGTTATAGGTGTTTCACAAGTTTAAAAATAATTTAGAATAAGTTTAAAATGACTTAAAATAAATCAAAAATCAAAAGTTGGTTTTGACTATTTTAAATTATTTTTAATCTTGTCAAACACTTTTAATTTTAAGTCTTTTTTTCCTTTTTATTTTAAGTTATTTTATAAATTTATCACTACACTTTTATAAATAAAAAACTGTGATACAAAAATAGGTTAAATAGGTTTGATTATTTTTTAAGTCACTCCAAACACCCTAGAGATGTCTTATTCAATCTTAAATCTTGGTAATGCATTTATTGACGTGACAAATTGAACATGAGGTGTCATAATGTATTTATTTGTATTTAATATAACTTTGATTTATGGAAATCATGATAGAGTTTATGTTAAGTTAAATATATGAACACTGATTCTAGAGTCTCAGTGATTCATGTTGAATTAGGATTAAAATAGAATATTTAGAGTGTAAATTCGATGATGTAACTCATGAGGCTCGATATTAAGATTATTTAAAAGATAGAAAGTTCTAAGTATTTTGAATATGTTATTTAAGGTGATGGGAGATTGCTAATGATGTCATATATCGTACTGATGCTAGATTGATAAAATGGAGGCTCACATCTGTAGTTTAGTGTGACAAGAAGGTGATCAACTATCTTGTACAGAGTGGAGTATTAGCTAGCAAAGAACTCTCACGTTCAAAAGATAAAAATTGCGAAAATGAGAATGCCGATATGGTGTATGCACATACATACTAAGAGTGATAAGATTAGAAATAAAGATATCTAGAACAAGGTAAAAGTAACATTTGTGGAGGACAAGTCATGAGAGGCTCGGCGAGGCTCGACTCATATGGTTCAAACACGTGGAAAGAAAACGCATGGATGCTCCAGTGCGGCAGTGTGAGAGCTGGCTTATGGATAGTTTCAACAGAGGCAGAGGTAAGTTGAAGAAGTATTGAGAAGAGGTAATTATACAGTACGTGGTGCAGTTCCAACATACAAAAAATATGACCTTAAACAAGAGGCTAAGGAGGATATAAATTAGGATAGATCGATGGTTAGCAGATAGTTGAGTATTATAGCCTCGCTTATCCTTCAATACTAATATTTGTAGTATTGCTCTTATTCCTTTGATTTCTATTACTATATATCATCCTCTTTAATTCATTTATCATATTATAATTCATTTTTTAATTATTTTGTATAATATTTTATCTTGATTTCTTCACTCATGCTATACTTGCAACTTCAGTCTTATTTATCTGAAATTGTTCTTGAATGAGAAAACTTGTAAAAAAGAATAAGAAAAAAAAAAAATACAAACTTCATTAATCATGTTATCCTAAATTTAGAAAAGGCTTAAGTCATCTACAGCCACTTAAAGTTGTCCACATATTTCATTTAGGCACCTTATTTTAGACTTGTTTCAATTGAACACCTTTTTTAGTTAAAGAAAATACCTATCGAACATATTTTGTCAATCAACTAAAAATAAAGATGGTGTGTCATACACTCGCGGCTGACATGGCATGGTAGCTAATAAAAAAGAGACATCTGGCATTGGGCCCAGAAAAACACAATTAAATAAATAAAAACTATTTTTTGAGAAAAAAAAATTTAAAAAGAGCAACCTTCCCTTTTCTTCTTCTTCTTCTTCTTCTCAGAACCACTCCCACCCAACCTCAACTTTAAAATTCCACATTTTTTTACCAAAAGACACAAAATCGAATCACGTTTCAAATAACCATTTTCACTTTGACGTTTTTTCTTTTAATTTGAAATTATATGTTTTTTTTTCGATCAACCCACCTACCCCTCTCCTTGAATTTAATTCAATATTGGAAATAATATTTCTTCCAATCACATTTTTTCTTAATCATTAATTAAGATTTGTTTAAATTGAAAAATAATAATAACAAGTTTTTGTCCAAAAAAAATCTATTCTTATCTTTTTCATCATAATTAATAGGACTTCGTCAAGATATTTGAAACTTAAATCAACATAAGAAAGAAAAAGGAAAAGCAGAAGAAGAACGATAGAGGGTGAGAGAAAGAGAGAGGTGGAGGTGGTGGTGTGTAGTGTAGTGTGCGTATGTAAAAAGATTATGAAAAATGGTGGAAGAATAGTTGCAGCAATATTGGGGAAGAAGATGTATGTTTCTTCTTCTTCTTTTTTTGTTAATTTTTTATAAAAATTAAATTAGTGTAAAAGTTAATGAAAAAAAAAAGAAAATATATTATTTTTCATAACTTAACGCGCTCAAAGAAAGTGAACTACACATTTTTTGCCATGTCAGCATTTTGTGTTTAATGGAAATGATTTTTGAATAAATAAGGTGTTCAATCGACATATGGATGAGATAAGATGTCTAAGTGAATTTTGCGGACAACTTTAAGAGGCTGCACATGACTTAAGCCTTTAGAAAAAATGGGAACAATATTTTAGGACCTACTATGTGCTAGTTATAATAAGGGCATTGAAAATAGCAATAGCAATTGAAGCATTTGTCTTGGTAACTGCATTATCAAAATACGTATTAATTAACTCGTCTCATGATGATTCAAATTCACAATCTAAAAGTGAGAGGTATGATAGAGAATGCGTACCATCTGAACAATCTCTCTTGTTACGTTAAAAAACAAATGATTTGGGAATTGTCATAAGGCGAGTAAATAATAGAGGATTATTTATTGAAAGGACATTTATGTAATTTTTGTATTCATGTATGGATTGTATATTTTACTTTTTTCAGTCTGTTTTAATCGTTGCACTTGCTAAAAATAACGGATCCTAGATATAGTTGTTATTTTAGAAAACTAAGATGTATAATTAATTATTCATTTTTTTAAAATCTTTTTAACTCGATAAATGTGGACAAAAAAGAAGGTAATATTAAATTGAAACCAAACAAAAAATAAGAATATAATTTAGTCTAAAGACTTTCTTAGTTAATGTTTTTTTATGAGGGATGCAAAAGAAAAACATAACAGGTTAAATGGATCGAAAAAGTGTATTAAATTTTCCAACTTATAAATGTAGATTGTTGTATAATTTATACTACTATTTACTTCTGTTTCTTTTTAATTGTCACAATTTTTTTTTATAGTTAAAAAGATACGGTTTTTGACTATTATTTTAACATGTTTTATTCATTGATCATATTAATATGGAAAGAACGACAACTTATAGTTTTTTTTTTTCGTATAAGTTTTTAATATATTTTGCATATTTATTAGTTATGCAATGAACAGTGCTGCAGAGACTCTACCTGAGGTAGATGGATGTCATCTGCACAAACCAAAATCAAAAAATGAAAAGAAAAGAAAGAAAGAATGATCTTAATTTTTTTTTATAAAAAAAGTAATTGACAAAAATCAGTTATTTTCATATGATTTTTCTTAAAAAAGATTATTTTTTCTGAACATTTAATAAAATTCAATAATACAGAATGGATTCGTATAATCTCTACCAACAAACAGAGAAAACACATCTCGATGTATGCATAAAGCTATATTGTAATGAATGTAACAAAACTTTTTTGTATAATAAGCTATAAATACATAAGGGTAAATCACATAAATGTACCATATTAAAAGAATATTTACCATTTATGTCAATATAATTTTTCTAATTAAATATACCAACTTTTAAGAATTAAAAAAGTGTACAGTTGATCTTTCTTCGCCTCTTTCTCTGTCCTTTGTTTCTTCCTCTTCTTCTTTTTATATTTTTATAACTTCTTTTCCATCTCTTTCTGTGTCAATCGCTCTTCATCCTTTTTTAAAAAATAATTATTTTTAACTCAATTTTATTCCATATTTCACAATTTTTATTCAAAAAACATGACAAAAAAAAATTAGAAAAAACAGAAAATTGTAGAATATAATGTTCTCAAATAGAAATTTCAAATTTTTAAAATTTTAGAAACAAGATATCATGATTGCATTAAAAATTTTAAAATTTTGAAACTCGAAAAAGGTGAAGTTTATGGAAAGGTATCGTGATTATATTAAAGTTGTGTTAGATATGGTTCATAATTGTATTAAAATTATATTAAAATCACGAATAATACATTTCTAATACATACTACAAACTTCTCTCTTTTTTTAGTTATATCAACTAAAATAAATTAACACACTTGTAATACATATTGCAAATATCACTCATGTTCTCATATAATACATATTGCAAATAAACTAAAATAATTTTATAAGACAATATAATACATGTATTATTCATGAATAATACAAGTTTAGTTCAATCTATAGATTATTTTCTTGTCTTTCATTAGTTAATTTTTCAATTATTATTATTTTTCTCTTCTAATTCAACTTTAATATTGTGTAATACACTTTTAATGCAAGTTTAATTCATTTTGTAGTTTATTATTTGTTATTGTTAGATTACTTGTTTAATTCATTATTAGTATAAGTTTAATTCACTCTATAAATCATTGTATGGTGTTTCATTAGTTAAATTTTTTTATATATGCTTAATTCAACTTTAATATTTGTATATGCAGTTTTAATACAAGTTAATTCAATTTGAAGTTTATTGGTTGATTTGTTATGTTTGAATTACATGTTTAATTCATTATTGATTCAAGTTTTATTCAATTTACAAATTACATAATGCTCTTTCGTTTGCTACATTTTGCTTTCATAGTTAATTCGCTTCTAATTTAACTTTAATATGTGTGTAATATATTTTTTATTCAAGTTTAATTCATTTGACAATTTATTATGTTTCTTCATTTGTTACAATTAGATTATTTGTCTAATTAATTGATTATCTTAGTGATAAAAGCAAAGATAATCTATAAGATACATATGATATAAGTTTTATTCATGGATAATATGAGTTTAATTCAGTTTATAGATTGTTCTCTTATCTTTTGTTAGTCACATTTTTCATTCATTCTAAATTATCTTCTAATTCAACTTCACAGTTTTAAAGCAATTTAATTTATTTTATAATTTTTTGATTTATTTATTACTATTGGATTACTTGTTTAATTCATTATTAATACAAATTTAATTTACTCTATAGATCATTGTGTGTAGTACAATTTTAATTCAACTTTAATATGTGGATAATACATTTTTAATTCAAGTTCAATTCATTCTGCAATTTATTATGTCTCTTCATTTGTTATGATTAAATTATTTATTTAATTAATTAATTTTTGATATAAATTTTATTTATTTTACAAATCATTGGCTACTCTACGAAAGAAAATAATATAAGAAACAAAAGAAAAAAAAAGTAACAGAAAGAGAAAGAGAGAGAGCGCAACAAAAAGAAAATAAAACAAAAAAAAGTAAGAGAGATAGAACAACAAAAAGAAAAGAGCGAGAAAAAGAGAAAAATAAAAAAATTGGGAGAAAAAAAAGAGAAAGAAGAGAGAGAGAGAGAAATCTGATAATAAAATATATAATACTATTATTTTTATATTGCTATAAATGGTAATATTTAAAAAGTATATCTAAAATAAGTAATTATTTTTTAAAGGGATAATGCCCAAGTATCCCCTCAACCTATGCCCGAAATCTCAGAGACACACTTATACTATACTAAGGTCCTATTACCCCCCTGAACTTATTTTATTAATAATTTTTTATCCCTTTTCGGCCTACGTGGCACTATCTTGTGGGCCCAACGATGGTTGATTTTTTTTCCAAACCAGTGCCACGTAGGCTAAAAAGGGGTAGAAAATTACTTATAAAATAAGTTCAGGGGGATAATAGGACCTTAGTATAGTATAAGTGTGTCTCTGGGATTTCGGGCATAGGTTGAGGGGGTACTTGTGCATTATCCCCTTTTTAAAAAGGACTCACTCAAGTAATTAATCCAATAAATAATTAACCTTGAAAAAAGTTATTGAAGCTTCTTCCCTTGAATAACCTTTCTCACCAATGTATTGAATATATGAGTTCGGAGTTTAAAGGGTACAGATATTAATAAAACTTTTAAAACGGTATGTAAAATATTATACTAACCAAAACGGCAAAATCGCTGCAACAACAACGATTTACTCCACCGAAAAAAGTAAAATCGCTGTCTCTGCAGCGATTTTACAAAATGTGATTTTTTTTAAAAAAAAAAAAATTGAAATCGCTACCTAGACAACAATTTTTAATTTTTTTTTACATCTCTGCCTAGGCAGCGATTTTCAATTTTTATAAAAAGAATATTTATATATAATATTTTTACTTTATAGAGGCAGCGATTTTACTTTTTCCGATGGAGTAAATCGCTGTTGTTGCAGCGATTTTGCCGTTTTGATTAATATATAATTTTATATACCGTTTTGAATTTTTTTTTAATATTTTGTACCATTTAGGCTCTGGACTCTTGAATATATAATAATATAATTAAAACATAACTCACAAACCCTTTTAATTATGTGATCATATCTAAAATGGCATAAGATAATATATGAGAATCATGATCTAGAATGACATTAATATATAATCATTACATATTATGATATATATGTGGTAAATTCTCATAAATCAAAATCGATTCGAAAAGGTAGTAAGATAATATATGAGAATCATGATACAGATATTTGATGCAAAATGCTAAAATTTGTTTTTATAAGCTGTTTGTTGTTTCTTCTAATTATATTTTTGAAGTTAATAAAGCATCATATCAGGCTATCATCTTTGTGCTAATTGTTCATCTAAATGAAAATTTAAAGCAATTTAGCTTTACATTATGCATATAAACATGCAGTATCACACACTAATAACCATCAGTAGTAAAGAAAAAAAATCTTTGATTCCACTCTTCATTGTTGAAAAAAAGAAAAGAAATTGATAAAAGATGTCCAAATGTATGGACAATAATTGTCTTCATTGTCAAGAGGGGAACAGATACAATGTCATTACACAACACAAAGGGTAAACTGGAGATGATGCATTAGAGTAAGCCTAAATCCTCTAAACTATAGATTATGTATTAAATTTGCTAAATCCTTATGTTTTCTGTCCAAGAAAACTGTATACACCATTTCGTTCTAATTCGATATCCAAAATCTCTGGATGTTGTGTTTAGCATCTCAAAAACCAGGAGGGCATCCAACCCCCTGGATATTGCAGTGCGATGGGACTGAAACATGTGATCTGTTTAATAAGCATGAAAGAAACGAATTATAGACAGAGCCAAATATATTTCAATTAGAAAGACCTATAAATAGAATATCAGAGCAGAATTGGTTGTTCCAGAACATTTCTATGTAAAAAGATCATGGTGCGGTTGAAGGCACAATTTAACATAGTCAGCTTTGCATTATGCTTTCAATATATCAACGTTATCCTCTTCTCGTCATAAATCAGGCCAGAGAACATACTAATCTACTCAACATATGCACAACTTGTCTTAACATTTTAAATCATGCCACAGTTTCACTTTCATTCTTTCCCGTTATGTTGATTTAGTGGAGGCATTATCGTCCTGTTGATTGGTCGTAGGAACTAGGTTAGACAGTGAAGCAGTTGCAACCATCATGACATAGCCCTCAAATTTTATTTAGTAACGTTAGGCAAAAGCAAACAATAGAACTTTACCTTTGATTCAATTGGAAAATGTAGAGTGGTCGCATAGAACTTCATTTGTCAGAATGTGCTCTTTTAGCCCTGCGACGTGTGTGGCTTGTATGGTGTCTATGTGAATGCTTCTTTGGCTTCTTACTGCCAAAATGCGTAGGACAATCACATTGAAGTTGCAAAAGGGAAGAAAAAGTTAGAGCTACTCCAAATAAAAGTGTAGAATCATGGTTAACCAAAGCAAAGTCGTGAAAACAAACCGCCCAAAATCTGATACCAAATTTAGAAGAAAGATCACAGGTAAAGCCAGCAAAGCTGAGGCCTGGAATAAATACAAAAATGAGAACTAATGACTAAATGTTAAGCCAAAATATCATAAGAACTAGAACATAATCCAACCCTCATTCAATATCTGATGTTAAATTTGAGATTATTACGATATAGCATTACATACCAGATACCAAGCCAACTCCTTTGTAGCATATGGCTTGGTGATGTGGTGATTCTTCAACATGTGATGGATGTTTTCTTGAGCCTTCAAAACCAAAAGCAACAATGATCCATATAAGCCGATTGTCATCATCCTTTTAAGACTAAGAAAAACTATTTTCAAGCATCACAAGAAGAAAAAAAAAACAATTCCTGAAAGATAAATGAAATACTGAAGTTGAATTTTACCAACACATTCGAAAAAAAGGTTTATCATTTGAATTGAAAAAAAAATTGAGTATGCTTGAATTTTCTTTCCCTATATTGAAATGAAGTAGCCATATTAGCCAAATTCTGCATCATTCAGTGTTACATTCCCCAATAGTTTTCACAATTTTTCTCAAGGTAAGTCCTCAAATCGTCTTAGCTTTAGTAAACAAATCACGTTCGGGGTATTCTTTAAAAATAATTAAATGTTCCTACCAGAAGAAAGCCAGAATAAACTTAGATTTTCACCTAATTATAATAGTGCTAATTGGAAAATCAGAAATACCAGGCAGCCATTCTTGAACCCATCAGCGGTAAATTGCTACTTTCCCCCCCTTTATAGGTACAGTAAGGGCATATTTAATGAGAAAGAGAGATTGCTATAGAACTTTTGAACTCCATTAAAATTATTGTTCAATATTAGGTCAGTGTATAATAGCACGAGAAACTCCATATTGCTATAGAATGAAAGCTAAAAGCCTAAAACACATGAATTGGCAATAAAGTTTACATTTCCCTTGTATTAATTTTTTTTAACAAATTAAGTTGACATGCAACCAAAACTGGTGTAATATAAGGGAAAGGCATAAAAGTACTCCTAGATTAGTCAAGGATTATCAGTTACAGTTTACACACTAATACTTTAAGGGAGTCCTATGACCCCCTTAGACTATTTTAAACTAATACTAGTGAGAAGCACAAAAAGTGTAAATTCTTCATTTTTATAATATTTCCGTTATTAAATACATGCATACATGCATATATATATATATATATATATATATATATATATATATATATATATATATAATATATATATATATCCATTTTCTTTTCTCCTCTGCGGTGAAAGAAGCTGGCAAAAATGAAAAACAAAGGAAAACAAAAAAGAAGCAGTCAGCAACAATGGGAAGAAAGATTGTGGAGCTATTTGAAGGGGATGGTGGGGCTCGCTGGTGATGAAGGGGCCAATCGATGTCATGCTGTCGGTGATATAGCGCAAGGAGTGAAAAAGAAGAAAGAGAAAGCAAAAGCAAAAGAAATAGAATAAAAAGAAAAAGAAAAAAAAAGGGAAAAAAGAAAAAAGTTGTTTTTTTTATCAAATGTAAACGTGTCAGGTGTGCGTACTTCTCAATCCAACAAGATATGAGATTGGCATTTTAAGGGTGTGTTTGTTCAATCTTAAAATGGTCCAGGATGATCATAGGACCTTCACAAAGTATACTCTAAATGAGACACTCATTTGAAGCAAGTAATCGTACATCCAAATCCTTAATTGATGGAAAAAGAGAACAAGGTGTTAAATGATAGCATATTCACCAGAATACTAGTTGTTATTCTGGTTTCTTATAGGTATGCACCAATGCAGAAATCCTTTACCCCGCACCACATGGCCCAGCTATTTTATGACAAAAAGAACCACAGCACGGAGTGAGAGAACACGAGCATGTGTATCTTCCTTTACCTATTTGATGTCTGCCTCGCTAAGCAAGAATACACCAGTTTCTCTTACTAAGACCAAATCAGATAACACAATAAACTAGAAAAGAGGCCTCTAATTAGGTCTCATATTGATCTATACATCATTAACGGTTAATTATTCTTGCAAAGCTAGGTTTGGCTCATGATGATCACTCACATAATAACAAAACATGGGTTTTCATGCAAATAAATTTTTCTTTATAATTCTGTAAATTATCTCATTAATTTTATTTGAAGTCCATCTTCTTTCATCTCTCCCTCATTCCATCTTGACAGTTAACTTGTCCAACAAGTTCATCCTCCATTCGTTCCTCCAGACAGTGAACTCCACGAGATAAAATCAGTCTTTTTGTTGGTAATGTCGAGGCAATAGTTACTGTAGGATTTTATTTGTAATGAAAAGTACGGGCGGGAACAATTCTAGATCTTACGTGATAACAAAAGAAAATGAAGGGAGAAAACATCAAGGATGGCACATCAAAAGTAAAACAGCATTAACACTTAACAGGAGACCAAGATAGGGAAAACAGAGAGGGGGAAGAGACATCATGCCTGGTGATGATATAAACTGACAGTTTTCTTGGCCTTCCTATAATGACGATGAACTCTCTTGGTGTAAGGTTGCAAGAGAATCCTTGCTTTGTCAATATGAGGTTTCATCACCAGTGAAACTTGGTCAACATAAGGGTCTGCGACTTTCCTAACTTCCTGCCAAATTAGTAGGCTGATATGAATAAACCATGCTGACCATAGTCATTGAACATAGATGGTAAAAACAAATATACCTTGACATAGGGTTGGATGACGTCCTGTGCATTCATAATATGAGGTTCCATAAATTTCTTGGATTCGTGATAAAGGTGGATACTCTTAGTCTTGAGCCTCTGTATATGAGGCCCGACATCACGAACAAATTCTACTGAGCGCTCTTTCATAGCTGGGATCCATTCCTTCAAATGAAACAACAGGGAATCAAGGAATAGTTGAACATAGAGAAGAAAAGCATAGCATACAATGTTATTTCAATTCTGGGAATGAAAAACCAACAAAAATCTGAACTATAAATTATCATCTCCCAGACCTATGTATATATTTAAAGCATAGAGGAATGATAGGGAATAGCTGTGCAAATATAGGGCATACACTAAGAAGGGGGAGTCAAGGTGACCACAGCGACAAACTAGATAACAGAACTAAATAGATGGACTGTCAAAGAAGAAATGCTTCCTTTGGTAGAAAGGAGAAACTAAAAAGGAATGGCTTACTGTTTTAAATGAATGAATATGAGGCTCTGCCATCTTTACTACTTCAGACTTGGTCTCCAGGGCCTGAAGCAAGCATTGCTAAAAGGATTGACATCTATAATGCAGAATTGATATCTCAAGAATAATATAAAGAACAAGCATAATTTGACCTAAATGAAGTACCAACTAATTAGAAGCATTAGCAGAAGAACAAGACCTTTTTTAAGGTCAGATCCAAAGCTGGCCTTCCGTGCTCAGTCCAGTAAGTCATAACAATTGACTGCACAATCACAATAAGTCAAGGAAAATGGATAAAAAGAGAGACTCCCTTATAATATGCAAAAGAATAAGTATAATCACCCGAAAATGTACAAGATGAACAGCAAGCCAAGGTGGAAGCCATCCTTTTTTAACCTGGTTTCACAACAATAATACACTCAATCAAATTCCAAAAAGTAGAGGACATGTGATCCAGTGAATAGTTAATTGATTTTCCTGTTGAGTCACACTGTGATTTTATCAAGTTGCAATCAGTTTTTTTCTTATTATAAAATATCAGAACCCCCACCCTAATTGATCCAATGGGAAACAGTTCAGTTGGAAAAATAGAAAAGAAAAAAGGAGGATCGAAAATATGTCAAGAGTAAGAAGCAGAAAGCAATACAATATGATATTTTGGTCTTCAAAGTCGACTTTGATTAGTTAATGCCATCACCCAGAGTTTAGATGGAAGAGAGTATAAAACCAGAGGATTGGAAACTTACAAGATAAAAATGGAACAAGAGAGGATAAGAACCTCATTGCAGTAGAAAGACATCATTCCAGATAACTATTTCTAGATATATTTGAAATCAATGACAGACTAGAAGTACAAGTAGAAAAAAAAAAGAGAATTTCAGAAGTACTGATTCTACCTCCTCAAGCTGCTCAGAAACAGAAGCAGCGTCCAATTTAGCCTTCATCATTTCTTCCTGAAGCCACCAAAAGTATTAGTACTCTCAGCTAATCAGTATTTCCTGTACTCAAAGAAACTAAGTAATGGAAACCTCTGCCACTTGAAGAGCACGTTTGGTTTTACGGATCCTCGCATTCTGCTCCTCATTTATCCGTTGTAGCTAAAATCAAATATGCATACAATACAAAGTGATGTCAATTCCTAAGGAAGCGATTGAGTGAATGCAAAAAGGATTATATTTGTAAGTCCCAAATATGAAAATTCAAGTAAACAGCACATACACTTTCAAGTTTTAGATTCAGTTCCTGTATTTTCTTCTCTGCTTCATTTGTACTGACTTCAAGAAGATTTTTCTTCTTGTTTTGTGCATCTGTTTCCCTTCTAAGAGCATCTATCTGCACATCAACAGAATATTAAGGAATGCAGCATAATATCTAAACAATGAAGCCAGCTTAAGCATAACTAACCTGACGTTCAAGTTCAGTTGCACGAACATTAGCCTTAGCAACCAGCTCTTTTGCATTAAGGGAACCTTTTTCCTAGCGAAGATAAGTATATATATATCAAGTTATGACCACTCTAGAGCACATAATTTTCTCTGTTTTTTTTTATCACTGTTATGACTGTCTGAATTCTTTAGCTTGCTCAGATACTAAAAATGACCACTCTCTTCAAAAGGTGTATCTCAAACCTGAAATAACTGAAGTTCACTTTGTAGAGAAGCCAATTTGGCTAATTTCAAGTCAACCGTGTTCTCCAGCTCTTTGATTCTTTCATCCTTCGTCCTCAGCTCACGAGTACTGTCGTCAATACGCGACTCTTTCATCCAAAGAAAAGGAAAGAAAATTAAGTTGTTAATTAGAAGGGAGCTATAAAAACAAGGGGAGAAGACAATGAAGAGGAATGAATTATACTTTTGCACATTACCCAGATTAGTGGTCGTTACACCTACATTAGGTCAGCATTTGACTGGAGCTTATTAGTTTGGTTAAAGATTTCATTGTAGGAACAAGTAACAGATTTGAAGAATATATACTTTGTTCGAAATCCTTATTTGTTCCCACAGGACAAATTATTGAGTACTGGAATGGCATGGGCTCAAATAGACTGGATAGATAAAAGAGGTGCCGTATAGCAACGCACAACTAGTTTCGACGCATACTTGATTGATTGAGATCACTCAATAATTTTCCAACTAACAGAATAGCCAGATCCGAAAAAAGAGAAAGGGCTAATATAGTTGACAATAAGATATCCACAGAAGTCTAAACCCCACATAATTGATATTCTAAATAGTTTTATACTAAGAAATGTTCCCAACAGCGGCAAATAATTGTTCAGTTCTTCGGTTCTTCCTAATAATAAAAAAATGCTAAGGATCATAATGTATTCCTATTTTCTATCTCAATTACAGACCTTTAATCAAAAGGTCAACATTCACTCAAATTTAATCCATAGAAATCAAATGCACCAATTTTGGGTTATGCAAGGAAGGTTGGGTTACGACTGTTTGACACATTTTGACTCAAACAATTTTTTTTTAATGACCGTGGTGTTCAGGCCTGTTTTCATACAGCTCGACTAATTCCACGGAATACCCGACACCTCCTACCAACAAGAGGTACCAAATAACTCTTCCACCAAGGCTAGCATAAATGGGAAGAATCACTAGTGTCTTTTGTCTCCACCGAGTTTTGAACCTATATACACAACTACATTTGCTACCCCTACAACAAAGGAACTACAACACATCTTCAGAATTTTAGGTGCTCTTGAGAGATCAAATCAACACTGATATTTTCACATAAACTATCAAAAGAATCAATCTTTAACTTCGTTCTTAATCTCAAATTAGTTCCGGATGAATCATCTTACATCTGTTTCACTCTACTTGGAACAGAAAAGAAAAAAAACTACATTAATGAGTAAACCCCAGATGATAAATTTCCAATATACGATAAACCCAATTCCATTTTAGAGTAAAAAAAGCACAAAATTGAGTACAGAAAAAACCTAAAATGGAAATTTTGGAGTTGAGTTGGTCAAGTTGGAGTCTGATAGATGAATCTGCATCTGAATCACCAACTCCATTTGATGAAATTGTTGTCAAAATTTGGAGAAATAAAAATGAATACAGAAGCAGTTTCAACAACGCCATTTTTGCACTCTTGACCTTTTTTTTTTTTTTTTTTTTTGACAAAGAAAATGCAGCGACAGTTTTGGACTCTTTTGGGTTTTTCTAGATTCACGAGTAAATTGAGCAACACCTCCGATAAAAAAAGTCTTCAAATTAAAATTGATTTAAAAAAAAAAAAGGTTGAATTTTTTAAAATTAGTGATTAGGATAATTCGATTCTAAAATGTAATATTTAAAAAATTTAAATTTATAAAATATTCACAAAAAAACTTTATTCTTAAATTTCAAAATTTAAAATCTCTCTTAAATTTTCTTTCTCCCTCTACTTCCTTGTTCTTTATTTCTCTTTTCAGATTTTTTTTTATTTCTTTCTAGTCCTAGCGTGAAAATTTTAATTTTTTAAAACTAACCAAGTTCAGTCTTGATCAATATTAAATTTCTAAAAACGTAAGAAAATAATAGGGTAGCTAAAAGACTAAAATATCCTTAAAAATCTAGGTTGGACATTTTCTTAATTCGGCAGCCCAACTATAAAAAGACATAACTTACTCATACAAAGTCGAAATTGCGCAAACTTGGCGGTGTTGGAGATATCGTCTCAAGTACTTTCTAAGCATATCTGGAAATACCTCTAACTCATCCTGAGCTAGAAGCTTTTGATCGTTTGAAAATGACCAAAACTCACTTTTAACTTACTTAAAATTTTTCAGATATCCTTACACTTTCCAAAATTAACTATTTTCATATTTTACACTTCCTTTTAGTTTTTTCTAATTGTGAGATGTTACAGTGTGCATGACTTTGCCATGACAAACAATTGTGGACAGAGGAAGTAATTAATATTCCAATGTTCAACGAATAAAAATTAATTATGATTTGATCACATACAATGAATGTAGCAAAAACATATTTACATACTATATAGTAGAGTTCAGAATTAAAAGGGCAACAAAATTTTTTGAAAATTTCAAAAGGGCAACTCAATTAATTATGATATCAAAAGGGCAACTTTTTCTAGCTGTGTTAAAAATAAATTTTTTGGAATAAGACTCAAATACCCATGAGTCTTACAAGGCTCAGCCACCTTTGAGGCTTGCAAGACTCAAGTGTGTCAGCGCCTTGCGGTGGTATTCTAAAAAAATTGTATTTTATTTTTGTTGTTCGTTTATATATATATATGCAATGGTCACCGAGTGCCAGTCCTGTCCATGGTGTAGGCTCGGGCATGACACACACCCTTCAAGAAAAATGTAGTACAAAGTGTAATTTGACTAATATAATCCTATTATACCAAGAATATCAAAAATCTACATCACTTTTCAATTGAACTAGACTATCATTAAGGGCAAATTTTAATTTTTTTTTTTTATTTCTTAATTATTTAAATTGATAATTAATCTTAAATATCTATTTTTAGTATAAATGTTAAACATTCGTAGACTTCGGAATAAACATACTACAAAGACATAATATAATGTGCCTAGGATTCAGTATTATTGATTAGGTCGCCAAGTATAAGTTGAAATAAGAAAACGAAACACCAAAATACAAATTGTATTAATCATTAATTTAAAGTAGAGTTGACTCAGTCTGTAACAAGATATAATAATGTTTCAAATAGAATTATTTGGTCAATTTGAATTATATTTCTATTAAATGTCAAAAGGTTAAAGGGTGTGTTTGGTAGAAGGATCTTTTTTTTATGAATTGTTATTTATAAAATTTATTTTTTCAATGTATTTTGATGAATTGATCACCAAATTAACATAATATAATAAAAGTATATTTTTTTTACCAATCGTTTGATAGAGTGCATTAAAGATATAACGTATGAATTAGTTTTATATATCATTAATATTTATCTGGTATATAACTTCTTCGACTTAATTACAGTTTTTCACTTTATTTAGTATTAACTTTATTATTATGGTGTGTTTTGCTTTTGTTTTCTACCATATATATGTTTCGGTTATTGCACTATTTTATTGTTGTTGTTATTATTTTGTATTAGTTGTTATATTTTCTTTATTGTCATTTTTCCTTTTCATGTTTACTATTGTACTCGTTTAATTCAGAAACAAATTCTCTACCTTCATAAAATAGTGATAAGATTTGCATACACTTTATCCTTCTTCTATCCCTACCTATGAGTTCCACTGAATATATTTATTATTCTACGAGAAACTCTGGAATAAAAATAATATCCATGAATTTAATTTATGATTTTCATGTGCACAAGGATAACTTTAAGTTGATTAAGCAAAACAATTAATATAGAGTAGTTTCATTTGCATGAGATATAGTCTATTCGAATTGATTTATTTTTGGATATTTTTAAGTTAAAATAATTTTTTAAAAGTATTTTAGATGTATTTGGATAATATTAAAAAGTGCTTTGAAGCACTTATCTTTATGTCAAACTAGCAAAAATAAGTTAAAAGTCATAATCTAAAAATTCTAATCTAGGATTGTTGGCTTATAAACCGAAAACAATAAACCATAGTCAAGTTTTCATTTACATAAAATTAAGTAAAAAAGGCCCCAAATCAGCTAACAATATATCTTTAACAAAATTTTCATATATAAATATATTGTATATCTATAATATCAAAGATGTATATACATTATTGATACAATAAAATATACATTGCAGACCATTTATTTTGAATCTCTAACTAACTTTGAATCTCCTCTATACATTCTAAAAATTTAGATATCAGCTTCTTTCAGTTTTTAATTCTTTTAATATATTATATTCACTTAAAATAATTTATATTTGAGATAAATCTAGCTCGTAATTTGTTTGTTAATTATGCACAATATGAGAACTTTTAAATCATAAATCGACAAAAAATTATAAAGGTAATTTCTATGATAATCAACTTATGTACATTTTATTGAAAGACACCCATCGCTTTAAGAAGCTAGCTATCACTAAAGAAGCAAACACATTATTTTTAAATGTTGAGTTCGGAGCCTAAAGGGTATAAAATATTTACAAAAATTTCAAAACGGTATATAAAATTTCATATTAACCAAAACGGCAAAATCGCTGAAACAACAGCGATTTCCTCCGCCGAAAAAAGAAAAATCGCTGCTACTGTAGCGATTTTGTAAAATATGATATTTTTTTTAAAAAGAAAATCGCTGCATTTTTTCGATTTTCATTTTTAAAAAAATACTTTTTTTTAAAGAAAATTGCTGCCTAGATTAAAAAATAAATTAAAAAAATAAAATCGCTGCATAGGCAACAATTTCTTTAATTATTTTTTTTAAAATCACATTCCGCAAAGTCGCTGTTTTTTGCTTTTTCCGGCGGAGGAAATCGCTGTTGTTCCAGCGATTTTGCCGCTTTGGTTAATATAAAATTTTAAAATGTTTGTGTTGCACCACTAGGGATGAGTTACATAGAACAACTCATTTGCAAATTTATTAATGTGAAAATATACAAATCTGAAAAAGTTAAAAGATAATTACATGAAAGAGAAAAAAGGGGCAAAGCCAAAGACTTAATAAGACTATACATATAGGATAATGAACCAAACAATTGAACTAAATTTAGCTAGTTCAATGATCGAATGGTTATTTTGGATAGTAAACTAATATTTTGAATAATTTTAATCGAGTTTATTATTATAATGGGTCAAAATTCAAATGTTATTTTCTTCCAAGTACATAAATTAACTTAGTCTTTTACCCTAAAAGGAATTGTCTTATATTTTTTAAATGGTTATATAAATGATAATAATATCTTTCACTCACAATTTAATTCACAATTAGTTATGATTTTGTTCGCAAAATCATCATACTCCACATCTTGATACAGACTTGGTTATCGTCTTTATCATATCTCTATTTTTCAGTATCAAATGTAGTTATTGTTGGGCTCGATCTATTCACTAGACAATCAACGCTTATTGTTATTTTAATTTCCTCATATTTTGTTGTTTAAGAAATCTGGATAAATTATGATTTAAAATAAAATATTAGTCATTGTAGAATAAAATAAATTATGATAAAATACACTATCTATTGTAGTTGATTCAATATTTTTGCATCTATTGAAACATCTTCAACAATCATTGCATATGTTTCGGCATTTACTACAACAATTATAAAAATAGATATAATGATTGTTGTACAAATACAACAAATGTTGAATCATGTGCAATAGTTTTTGAAACAAATGCATCAATTGTTGTAATAAACTCAAGAATTGCATTTAGTTGTTATAACATTTGTTGAAGGAGTTCCTTAAAACAATTGTAGAGTAAATTTAGATGAACAATATACACAAAAGAACATCATTCACTTATCAAAATGATAAAAAAATTACCTCTTAAACATTGTCAATTCAATAAGAGAGAAATTCAATCTACAAAATGCATGAACAAAAAAAACCAAAAAAGAAGAAGAAGAGGACGAAGATGAAAAGGAGGAGAAAGAAGAAGAGGAAAAGAGAAGAAGAGAAAGAGGAAAAGGAAGAGGAATAGGAAGAGAAAGAGGAATACGAGAAGGAATACGAGAAGGAATACGAAGAGAAGGAGGAAGATTAGGAAAAGGAGGAGGAGGACGAAGAGGAAGAAGAAGAAGAAGAGGAAGAGGAGGACGAAGACGAAGAGGAGGAAGATGAAGAAGAGAAAGAAGAAGAAGAACGAGGAGGAGGAGAAGGAGAAGAAGAAGATCAACAATAACGACAACAACAATAACATAATTAAGCTAGAAATGGAGAGGAGGAGGAGGAGGAGGAGGAAGAGAATAAGAAAAGGGAAAAACGTCTGATATACCTCTCAACTTTGTCATTTAGAGCTGATATACCCCTCGTTATAAAAGTGGCTCATATATACCCCTACTTGTAAACAAATAGCCCACATATACCCTTTTCCTCTAACGGAAATGAAAAAAATAATAATTTTAATCTGAAATTTTAATATTTTTTTCTAAAAAATATAATCCCATATGAGTAAATTTAATCCTTGTCAAACATATTTTTTTGACTTTTTTTTGTTTTAATGACTAATTTATAATTATTATTTTGATAATCAAATTTATTTATGTTTCACTAATATTCTTGTAAAACTTATTATAGATGACCAAATTTTTTCTTCGAATACGAAATTAAATTACAATACACACAAAAAAAAATAGTTTAAATTTTTTTTCTTCAAACTAAGGAATGAAAGAAAAAACAAAATAAGAATAAGAAACTCAAATAATTATAATAAAAGAAGTCAAAAAATAATTTATGTATGAAAAAAATTAAAATATACCTTGAACTTTGATAAAAGAATCATATATACCCCTAAATAATTTTTTAAAAAAAATTAGAAGTAACAAATATAAATTTAAAACTATTTTTTTAATTTCCGTCAAATGAAGGGTATATGTGAGCCATTTTGTAACGGCAGGGATATATGTGAGCCGTTTGTATAACGGTAAGGGCATATATTGGCCACTTTTATAACGAGGGGTATATCAGCTCTAAATGACAAAGTTGAGGGGTATATCAGACACTTTTCCCATGAGAAAAAGAATGTTCTAAAATAATATAGTGACAAAACTTTTTTGCTCAACCTTTACCTATATGATTTGGACAAGTCCATGATGATGACATATCTATTAATTATTGTGGTTGCTGACCTTTCGAGAATAAAAAATGAAATCTTGAAAAGTCAATCACTTTAAAACACAATAAGTGTTACTGAATATATAGTTGCGTGATGATTAACCTACATTAATATGTTATAGTATGTAAATAGCTTTTGCAATGACAATTTATGTACTAAATCTCAATTATTTAGTTGTTCAACATTAGAAGCTTAATTACCTAAAATGATTTGGAACAAACGTACTACAAAGACATAATATATATATAATAAAGAACCATTCTTGAGGATTATTGATTTGAATTGATCAAGCTCAACAGTAGTTGCTTCTAGTTTTAGAATTGATATGGTCACCAAGTACAAGTTGAAATGGGAAACCAAAGTAGTAAAATACAAATTGTAGAAAATAATACTTTATCTTCCTCAAGTATAATGCTACATCATTTATGAAAAGTAAATTTTGATTAAGCATGTATCAAGATAAAATAATGTTTCAGATTTCTATCGAATGTCAAAAGGTTAGGTGTGTTTGGTACGAAGAAAAATATTTTACATGAAATGTTACTTATGAAGTTTATTATTTCTATAGAAAATCTTTTTCAATATATATTAATCAACCAAACATGGAATAATTGGAAATGATTTTTCTCGTACCGTACACATTGTAAGGGGGTCATTTGGTAATGCGGTAGGAAAAATAATACATGCATTAACTTTGCATATTACTAATATTTTGTTTAATACGCTTTTCTACCTATGTATAACTAATATATGAAAAATACACAGTAATAGCATTGCAAGATGTTATAATTAATAAAGATAACAATTGTTTATCAAATTAACCTTTTCCATTTTCTTTTCACCATATTTGTAAAAGGTATGTTTGTAAACAATATTTTCTTAGAAATTTTACGATGCATATTATTTTCAACACATCAAATCAAACATTAATTGTATAGGAGATAATTTTAGCATAACTAATAATAACATTACTACAATACACCATATTCAATATTGGGTTTTTGCTTCTACTCAACATTCTCATTGTTCATTCATAATATTTTAATAGCAAATTGAAGGTTAAACCTAGAATTATTCTTTATACTTGTTCATGTACTAAATAATGATGTAACATTCTTGAACTAGTCAAAAAAATGAATTTAGTTGACAATGTTAAGCTTACACCATGCTATAAATATCATATTTTGTAGCCTAAGTCCTTCACCAAGAAATAATTTATTTACAAAAGAAAAATTGTAAGCTAGCAAGACATGGCAAAAAATACAGTCTTCATTTCACTACTCTTGTGTGTTCTCCTTGTTGCTGCTACTGGTAAGTCTACAAGTTTGTAATAATGCTTCTTAGTCTCGTACACGTAGACATATTCAGATTTTAAAGTTTATAGATTTTTACAATGAATTTAAATTGATATAAAAATATATCTAATGTCTTATTAATATGTTATGTGGTCATCTCACCTAAAAATTTAAATTATTTTAGCCAGATATAGCACACCTCAGTGTTGTTTCATCACATCACCCCTACATGTGTATAGGTCCAATGCTATTTTATGGACCAAACAAACATGTGATAATACATTTTTATTTTGTGAAAACAAGATTTAATGCAAGACTACAAGTCTACAACCATGCTCAGACATCATGTTAAATTGTATAATCATCTTATCTAAAAAACTATTAGAGAAAGTAAATTTTATTTGTTAATAATTAGTGGACAAAAGTACTTTTGCAACGAAATTGTATGTTACATCACCGAAATGTAATTTTTGTACGATTTACTACACCAAATTAAAGGCTTTTAATGACTTATTGAAGCTATCGAAAAAGTACTAAGTGCTGACGGTGACAAAGGTTATCCACTTTCGATGGACGTAGAGACAACGAGTTTGGTCGAATGAATCTAAGGTTACAAAAGTCTTCGCTATGTAGTTCAACCAATAACTTTATCTTAGAAATAAATTGCTCCGTTATAGTCACTTTTGTACCTGTATCGACTTGAGCAATCGAACTATTGATATTGAGATATTGGGGTCGAATGAAACCCTCATAAAAAGTGAATAACTAATGACAAATCCAGCATCGTATCTAATAATTTTGTAGCTAAATATCAATTTTTTTTCATAGCTATATCTCAAATACATTACATGATCCTTATTCCTTGGTTTCCAAATTTCTTCTTTCATGCAGAAATGCAGATGGCAGAAGGACATGATTGTGGGAAAAAAAGTGACAAGTGGCATGGGCCTTGCAAATATACTTTCAAATGTAATAAGCACTGCAAGCATTGGTTTGGACATAAATATTATGGAGTTTGTAAGAAATACAAAGGGGGACATGATAATGATTGGTCTAATTATGCTTGCTATTGCTATTCTCCTTGCCATTAATCACAGGGAACATCAAAGTCTCAAGGTCTAATTATACATAAATAAGAAGTTGATGAGATTTGTTAGTTGTTTGTGTGTGTGTGTGACAATGTAATAAGACATGTTAAGGCTCTAGCATGACTATTTTGGTAGAGCTTTTGTGTTAGCTTTTTCATTATATGTGTTTCATTGTATTGGTGTTTTATGCGAACTATGGTACTATATGAATAATACTGGTGGTTTTATTACATACTAGCGTTCAAATTGAATTATTCTTAGATGTTTTTAAGTTAAAATATTTTTTAAGTACTTTTGAAATCTTAATAGAGCTAAAAAGTGCTTTTATGCACTTGTTTTTGAATCAAAATAGCAAAAATAAGCAAAATATGATAAGTTAGAAATTCTAACTTTTTGACTTTTGTCATATAAGCTAATTCAAATGATAGTCAAGTTTTCATTTACATTAAAAAAAAGTAGGCAAAATTAGCAAACAACAAAAATTATCTTCATATATATATATATATATATATATATATATATATATATATATATATATCTAGAAAGTCATATATATACCTTAAAGCTAAGACTATCTTTAACTTATACATATAAGAATTCAGTGAAGACACTATAGAGAAGAACAACATATATATATATATGCATATATATATGCATATATATATATATATATATATATATATATGGAGAAAATTATATTTGGAGCATCATCTTCAAATGGACTACATATTATATAATTCATATTTAATCAGAACTCCTAATTCCGAATAGCAGGTCTAATGGGAAACAAAAAAAATGTTGAAAACTAAAATTAATATAATTTAATCTTCAAAAATTTACATTTAAAACAACAACACTATTCATGTTTAATACATACAGAAAACAAATTGTAAATTAACCTATAGTGAAAAATTGTCAAATTTATTAGTTACAATTTTGTTATAGTTTTGACTATTTTCACATCCGAAACCCATAGTCAAATGTGATTAATTTCAATGGAAAATAAAATTAATGATATTGCCACATGTTTTTTATTTTTAATAATTATTTTATATATTTATTTATTTAAAGTCAAATTAAAGTAAATATCATATTTTTAATTAATTTATGTTTTTTTCGATTTATGTGTGTAATCATACAAATAATATTGTATTGTAAATTACATATATTTTGAAAAAATAATCGTCTCATAAAGAAAAATTAATACAGAAGTTCTTTCACTTATGACATATCTATAATAAGGTTGTAATGAAGTCATTGTACTTTATTTTACTTATTTGGATTCAACATATCTTAATAATTTTTAAAAATAAAAACTGAAAGTACATTTTTCATAATATTAATTCCAGTAAAATAATTATTTTCAAAGTAACCTACCTTGTTTCTTATTTCAACAAGTAAAACAAAATCAATTATGACTAAACAAAAGAGAAGAAAAATGGACCTTGATCAATAAAATCTTTGTAAACATATATAGCGCCCTCATTAGAGCTATCAATATGAGCTAGCCCACCCCATCCGGGCTAACCTATACAGGCTTTGATATTTTACGGGTCAGGCCGGGCTAACCCATTTTTTGAGAGGGCCAGAAAATGGTCGGCCCAGCCCACAAGTACATGGGCTACAGGCTTACTGGGCCAGCCCACTTTTGAAAAAAATATATTTTTTATAATTATTAAATTAAATTATAAATTATGATTTAAAAATATTATCATAAATATTGACAAAACAATATTATATTATGTTAGACATCATTTGTTTGCACTTAATGGGATTTGTATCATAAATATCGACAAAAAAAATATTATATTATGTTAGACATCATTTTTTTGCAATTAATAGGGTTTTGAATCTTAATCATTCAGGTTTGCCTCATTAGGTTTGTTTGTTTTTAAGAACTGAATCTTAATTATTCAGATTCAGTTCATTAACTTCGTTTGTTTTATTTTTTTATAAGCCTCTTAATGAGTCTGAATCTATCTGCATGAATCAAAACTGTAACACACCCTTAACACTATTCATACTAAAAAATAAGACTTCTATCTTAATTCAACTAAATCACAACAACTCATAAAAGTTGTTTTCTTATTTAATTAATATTTAATTATATGCTTGCCATAATAATTTCCTTTATTCATATTAACTTAATATACATCTTTTACTTTCATAAATTAGTCAATATATTTGAATTGATAAGCACTCCCATGATATAATATTTAGCATGGTTTCAAAAAATAAGAAAGTATTAGTTATTTGATCGATAACAATAATAAATTTCTAAAATAAAATAAAATAAAATATTTTTCTAAACTATATATTTACTACTCTATATAAACTATTTTAAATTGCATTATATTAGATCCTCAAAGAATTTGAGTGGAAAAAAAATCATATTAATGATGTAACTTGATGTTGAGTTCTTAAAAGATAATTCATATTACCTTGTTACGGTAAAAAAAGTTCAAAATATTATTTTATATGAAAAAAAATTATTTTACTAACAAGGTTTTAATAATATTTTATTGATATAACGTTTAATTTCATATGTGCATTGATATATTTAAAACAAACTGTCCCAATAATTTAGTGTTCAGATTCAGAGACAATATTTTAATATTCAGATGTTTATTCAAATTTACACATTTAGATCTTAATGCACATCTTAATATTTAAATGCGCATTCAAATTCAGATGTCTTAATCTTAATAGAAACAAATGAGACCTTAATGTCACTACTTGTTAATCAAATCCACAAATAAAATTATATTTATAATATTTAGGAAAAATGCAAAAGTACCCCCTAGACTATGACTGAAATCCCAAAGATACACCTACTAAGGTCGTATAACCCCCCTAAACTTTTTTTTTTATATAATTTTGTGTACCTCTTTGGCTTACGTGGCATCCAAATATCTCCGACGCACCTCAATTGCGTGGAGAAACATAGAGTGCCACATAAGACAAAAGGTGTATAAAATTACAAAAAAAAAAAGTTCAGGGGTAATAGGACCTTAGTTTAGTTAAGGTATGTCTCTGCGATATTAGTCATAGTCTACGGGGTACTTGTGCATTTTCCTTAATGTTTGTTAATTTTTTTTCAACTAAAAGTGTAAATATCTAAATAGAAATATTAACCTAATTGTTTTGATTTTGGACTCTCTTTATTTTTAAATTTTAATATTATATTATATTTTTTAATTAATTTTTATTGGCCCACGGGCCGGCCCTACCGATATTTCTCAAGCCCCCCAAATGAGCAGACATATTCAGGCCGGGTTAAAAAGCCCTTTTTTTAAATGGGCTCCAAAAATCTTAGTTCAGCCCTATTAAATCCCGAGTTAGGCCAGGCCAGCCCAACAAGTCTAGCCCATATATATGACTCTTTTGTTATATTTTAGTTCAAATATATCCTCACAATAATATTTTGACATAATTTTACTCTTAATTAAACATAAAAATATGTGACAAGCTCAAAATCAAATTATTCATTCACTACTCAAGTTAACTTTTTAAGAAAAAACAACTAACTATTTTGAATCGTGAACTAAAAGTATTTAAATCAACCTTGTAGCATGCATCATGGAACAAAAGTAGTACCCAATTAGTACGAATGAAAATGTTTTTTACGGTGTTTTTGGTATGAATGAAAATGTTTTTTATGGAAAAATTTCTTTTTTTTTTCTGAAAATAAGTAGATCCTGACTTATTTTCTCATGACTCATCTTTAGTTTGGTGAGTAGAAAACATTTTTCAAAATATATTTTTTAGTGTTTAATTTGTAAATGAAAATATTTTTTTTAAAACATTATCTTTTATTTTTGGATTAAGAGTAGAAAAATTTTTAGGAAAATAATAACCTGAAAACTAACATGGATAATCGATCTAGGACATGACCCTGACACGCGAACCCATACGCCCGATTAAAATTTCAACCATGAGATATGACTGAGGTGGATGACCCCAAATTTTGACCCGAGCCCTTTATTTCAAATTGAGGCTAGATATCTGATCCAAGACTTGACCCTGACACCCAAACTTGAACATAATCGATTAATTTTTGAATTTCAACTTACGACACTCAAATTAAGACCCGACTTCCAAATCAAAATTTTGATCACAAGTTATGAACCAGGATCCACCACACCCGACTAGAGATTTAACTTTCAAATTTGAATTTAAATTATTTTTTTTAAAAAATTATATTTCTTCTATGTGTGTGTGTGTGTGGGGGGGGGGGGGGGATAGGGTGTGGTAAAAGATTTTCTTTTTTTAAAAAATAAATTGAAAATATTTGTCAAAAATAAACTTTTAAACTGTACTTTTATTGTGTTTGGGGGGGGGGGGGTAGGGGGTTGGGATAGTAAAAAAAACAATAAATTAAATATTTTTTAAAACATACTTTAATTAATTCCCTTTTTTTTGTTTGGGGGGGGGGGGGGGGGGGAGAGAGGGCTATGATTGGGTTAAAATGGATTTTTTTTCTTCCAGAAAATAAAGTCTTAGGGTACTGGGGATATGACGGAGTAAAATAACGAAAATTTTAAAATTTGACCTATTTTTGGTTGGGAAGGGGCTAGTTTGGGGTAGGGTGTCGGGGGTAAAATAATTGATTTTTAAAAAAAGAAATTTTAACTATTATTTTTTTGAATGGAGAAAGTTGGGGTAAAAAAAATTATAATTTGAGATTGGATAAGAGTTTTGAAAAATGTTTTTCTTGATTTTCGAAGAAAAGTCTGTACACATTGAAATTTAGTGGAACTCTACAAGATGCTTTCAATTTGAGTTGGGACTCTACAAATTGTGTTCAACTCAAATTAGGATTCTTGGAGGCTATTCAACCCTAAACCCAAGTTTATGCCTATATAAATGGTACTAAATTCCCTTAAAAGGCATCTCAGAAATTCCATAAAGAAATCAAGATCTTGAATACTCCACAAATTGATGGATTATTCATATAGAGATGTCAAATCCAAATCATCCTAGTTCGAGAAATGCTGTCACTAACGGCCCTCGAATCAGGGATAAATCCTAGGAGAGTAGAATCAAGATATCAACAAAATTGTATCCACTATCTTAATCAATAAAATTATTAAAATTATGTTTTTTCATATTTTATTTGTATGATTTGTTTATTTTCCATATGTTTAAAATTTGTTGAAAACAAAGTCATTTTCCTAATTTGAGAAAAATAAGTTGATTTGGAAAACATCTTCCAAAACATTTAAGTCAACCAAACATGGAAATTGAAAAAAGAATTTCAATAAATATTTTTCTTCATAATTATTCATCCCTCAACTATGACTCAAATCTAAGATACATCCTTATATTATCTAAGTAAGCAAGCGACATCCTTATACTATCCAAAAAATAACAAGAATCACCCTTCCGTCTATTTTTTTCAAGAAAATGATTGAACCAATAAAAAAAATATTTTTCTAGTTTGATCGTATGTTAGCCACGGTGAGAAGATCAAAGTTACCTAAAAGAATAAGGAAATATATGGATAGGAAATGAATCTTTCATTTTCGCAATTTAATTTGTGTTGTTGGCTTTTTGTTTTTACATCATCAAGTAAATTGATTTGCAACAATACAAAAGTCTTGAAATGATTATACAGTAGGTTCCGATGATTAGAAAAATTATGAAAAAAATACATTTTAAAAATATTATGCCCAACTATTTAGAGATTTTCTTTAATAAAATATTTAGTATGTATGCAATTCACATTTTATACAGAATACAGAAATGCTGGAAATTTAGGATAATTACATACACGTTTAGTAATGAAAATAAAAAAAGAATTACTTTATTTGAAATTTTTGAAGTTGGAGTTGTATTTGTCCATACTTTACAAAGAATATTTAGAATTTGAATATACCATGTTTGAATATGATTTAAATCCTCAATTTCTAAAAATTGGAAATATCACCCAACTCAACTAGTTTGACCATGTGAACATATATTTATCTGACTTGACTCATTTTTTTTTGTTGGTGATGTGAGTTTCTTAAAAAAATTGACAAAAAGATAAATCTTGCAACTTTTTGAATAGTGCAAGGATGCTTTTTATTCACTTATATAACACGAGGATAATATATTAGATTCAAGTCATACTTTAGGATGATTTTAACCAAAAACTCTAACAAACACACCCTTAATGAAGAACTTGTAGAACTGTTTCGTTATGGAAGAGAATCTAACATTATGAATGTATCATTTGATTCTGAGTTTACTATGTGTATGTAAGATAAAATTAGGGTAAATTTGGGCTAAAATATTATGATAGGGGTATATTTGCATAATAAAGGGGTATATGTGTATTAAAAATAAAACGAAAAATTCATCTAAATTATTTCTAATACTACAGAGATTATAGCCGTCAAAATGAGTTTACACCATGGGGCTGCCCCAACCCAATCCATTATTGGGGTAGGGTTGGGATAGATTTTTTAAGTCCATTTAAAGTAAGGCTTACAAGTTTAACCAATATAAGCCCTTGGCTCTTGAGGCTTGACCGAAGTTGGGTCGGGGTTGATCCATAGGGTAAAAATTATTTATTTAAGGGTATCCTACAATGCTCTCTCTAATATATGAGCTAATTATTTAAATGCACGTTATATTGTTACCATATTTTGGTCTGTCTAGATTTATTTATCTCGGGATACAAATTTAAAATTAAGTTAGTTTGTTCTAGATACCCTTTATCTAAGTGGATTCACATGTATCTAGGATATATAAACAAATTCCGCAACCTCGCTTCCCTCCCATCTCGCTTGTCATTCTCTTATGTCGCTCACATATCTGAAATATAACATATTAGATACATATATCTCGCATATCTAGATGGGGTATTTACCAATCAAATGACTCTTTGATCAATTGTTGGAGTCTTTACCAATCAAATGACTCTTTGATCAATTCAAATTCTTTTCAATTAAACAAATGCTTAATGATAATGCTAGACTAATTCTTTGTACTTGAGTTTCTATTTTCATTATCCATCTTATAAATTACTGGGAAAATTAAGCAAATTACTTAATTCTTTTGGAGATATTTTTAAGTAAGGAAACAGAATCAAATTCTAGTCTATTACCTATAAGGATTCTTAAATGCTACCTCATCTACTTTTTAAATTTTGGTGTTTTATTTTTCATAAGTCAATTTGACTAATTTTAAAATGCAATTAGATTATATTAATTCGATATTTTAAATAAAAATTTTAGATATTCCAAAACAGTGCGAGAAGTTCTACAAAATTGCCTTTTTTTGCTATCAATATTGATAAAAAAGATACGATCATAAAACATTAATACAATTTCTTATTGTTTGACTCTAAAAAGGAAAATTAATTTATACAATTATAACTCCAAGTAGGTCAACTCACATAATCATTTGAATACTCAATAACCATGTAATTAGTTCTGATGATTGACAAACAATTTTATGTTTTAAAAGGAAACCAATAAATTGGAGTTGATATACCCCTCGTGTCAGTGTCTATTTATGCACGCTCAAAACTTTTTGCTGAGAAATTCATTTATCACTCAAATATCTGTTTGATCAATTCAAATTCTTTACAATTAAAGAAATGCTTATTGTGATGGATTAATTCTTTGTACTTGATGTATCATAATTTAATTATCTTTCTCTTATGACTGATTAATCAAAATCCAACGTAATCCTTGAACAAATCAAATGGAATTAAGTTGACAATATGAGTTTCCAACACTATAAAATACCATCGTTTCAATTGTTTGTTTTGTCACCAAGAAATCAACAGAAAATAAGAGCTATGACAAAACACACTACTTTTCTCGCCCTCCTCCTTTGCCTCTTCCTTGTTGTTGCAACTGGTGAGTCGACATAATTCTATATCCTATCAAACATAATGATTTGTTGAAGTTTACGAATTTTAAAAATATTCATTTTTATTAAACTTTATGACTAGTCAAACTTGTTCGATAAGTGAAATTTGCTATCTCAAGTAAATATCATGATTTTCGATTTTTTTTTTCATTTTTGCAGAAATACAAATGGCAGAAGGGAAATACTGTTGGAAAAAGAGTGACAAATGGAATGGACCTTGCCAATACTCCTACAAATGTAGTTATCATTGCAAACACTACTATGGAGCTAAATATGGTATTTGTAAGAAGTACAAACCTTGGGGTCACAAATATTACTGGGCAAAATATGCTTGCTACTGTTACTCACCTTGCCATTACTAATCAATTTTCAATATATTATGTCTTGGCTTTGACTATGTAAACAAATAATTATGATGCTACCTATTTTGTGTATGTGACAATGTAATAAGAATGATTTATGTGTGCAACTAGTTTACCCAAGCTTTGCGTGATGAATAAATATATTGTATTGTATTCAATTATTATCAAATTTGAGCTATAGCTCACGTATGTCCATGAAAATTGTGTGTAGAATTGGAATCCCTAATGAAACTTGGTTCGGTTTAGGACAATAAAGTGTAGAATTAAATTTGACCATCAATGCTATTGAGACTTATGTTAGATACTATTGACCATCAACACTTCCATATAAGGCTAATAAAAGTGGAAGAGGGGGGTGAATTGCTATTTTTTGATTTTTCCTTAAGAGAAGATTACTCTCTAGTGGAATATTATAATTGACTATGTAAATTCAATTGATAATGTGTCGGATCCACTTATAAAAAGGCCTAACTAGAGAAAAAGTTAAAAGATCATCGTAGGAAATTGGTTTAAAGTTTAAGACATGTAATCATGGCGATAACTCTACCTAGTAGAATGGAGATCCCAAGAACTAGGTTTAAAGAGAAGAACAAAGTTGTGACTGACGGTTCAACATTGTCAACCAACTCAATCCAGTCTCATGATGAAGACAATACTCAGGAATAAGGACACAACATTAAGACTTTTTAATGAGTTAATAAAGCTTAATGGTTCTAATAATTTGCTCTTTGGCAGATTTGACTATTTAGTGTATCTACGCGATAATACGGTTAAAATCACCTATGTGAGTGTTAAGTGTTATTGTTAAAAGTCTATTCTTTATACACTCATGAAACAGGAGGTGTTCATGGTTGAAACGAACACAACCGTAAGAACCATAAATGGTAAAGGGTTAATTGTGTAACATATGGTTGTCTAGATATACACCAAAGCTCGACGTTTCAAAAATATCGCATTTATCGATTGATCGAGTATATCCGACATATGTTCACTACGGAAAGTCCAAGGGGAAACTTACTTTTCCAGTTGTAATTAATTTTTGCTTGTAAATTACACATACTTGTCTGTTTCTCTGTGCTTGAGTCATACCCCATTCATGTGGGAGATTGTTGTGTTTTAAAGGTGTTAATGGAAAATGAAGAGTCGTGACTTTTATGAAAGATTGTGACCTTTTCAAAAGATTGTGATTATTTCAAAGGTTTGTGACATTTCTAGTAAGGCACAATAAGAATCTTTTCATACTATCCTTTATTTTGTATAAATTGAGGAATTTTCTCTCATTTTAAAAAAATTAATTTTCTTGACTTCTTCTACTACTACTAAATTTAGTATTCTAAGTGTACTTTACTGTCATTGATTAGTGCGCTGACATCGTGATTTTAGGTACCGATACCCCATTGAGTAAGTTTGTTCTATCCTGGAAGGATATATTTCATTAATCTCATGTACTTGAGTGGAACATTTTCCTTAAGGGGACACTGTGCATTCAGTGTGATCGATTTTCTTCTTTAAGAAAATATTTCGTTTATTGTTTCTAATCTGTTTTTTATTCTATTTTCTCTACTAGTTTTAATTTTTTAGTTTTGAGATGCTCTTTAAAGTTTGTTGTTTCTTACCAAGTTTTTCAAAATTTTATTCTAAGTATCTTAGGAATACATGATGAACAACAACATATGTTGCTACATTGAAGGCATAGTCCTTTAGAGCATGACGAATCCCATTGTTAAACTCTAGCCTGGGTGTATAATCTGCATTTCCAATATTTGATCATTGAAATCATAAAGGTCCATGTTGTTTTTGTAGCTCAACAACATTGTTATTTTTGACCGATGATAAAAGTGGGATATCGAATGGGTTGAGGTACCGGGAACTAACTTGAAGTTGGTGATAGACCTCTTGTAAAGTTGAACTCTCTCCTATAGAAAAATATTATTATTTGGTATAAATGGAGTTTCTGGGCCTCTTTGGGTTTCTTATTGTTGCAGATTTGCAACATTCAGTTTAAGATGAGACGTCATCTCAAATATTTCAAGGCTACTAGAACCACTTGAGATTCCTAATCGACCTGATGAATGACAAGTAGATTTTCTCTTCCTTGAAACTTTTAAAGTATTGTTACGACAATTCTGTAAGGTGTTAAAAAAGAGATTAATATATAGCAAATCGACATATGTATTATGCAGGATATGTAAATAGATTGAATAATATATTGGTTTATCTAAGAAGTTGTTTTTTTAATTTGCATGACCGCAAAAATTTGAAATAATTTTAAAAAAGTCATTATTTTCAATAAAAAAAATTTGGTGTTTGATATAATAGGTTAACAATAAATATCTCTTAAAAAAGCTATAAACTACAGATAGATGATGATATTATTGAGTTGAATACTCTTTCAATAAATGTTTTAACTACTAAAGGTTTATATTAATGTCTAAATATTTATTGGCTAAAGTTATATAAAGTCTTATTTCATGAAAATGACATCCCAATTTTTTTTCCATATAAACGTCTTCTTGATTTTTCCTTTTACCATATACTCAAAAATATTACATACATAATTCACCGCTTTAAAAATTT
Source organism: Solanum lycopersicum (assembly GCF_036512215.1). Taxonomy (NCBI): domain Eukaryota; kingdom Viridiplantae; phylum Streptophyta; class Magnoliopsida; order Solanales; family Solanaceae; genus Solanum; species Solanum lycopersicum. Next base: position 5,901,171 of record NC_090806.1, read on the forward strand.
AAGGAAATTTGAAAAATATACCTGCAAATGACTAGTGACTTGATACAAAGTAAGACAAGGTACATTCATCGCCTCAAAAATATCACTTCGAAAACATCCTGCAAAACAACTCATAACAATGAAAATTTAATTTTTTAGTGTTAGCATCTTAATTTCAAGTAAGTTGACCACGACTAAAAATAAGAAGTAATAGATAATTATAAAGTAAACTTACTGCCATCATTAAGTTTGTTCATAACTTCTTGAAATGTGTCATGAAGATCTACAGTTTATATAATACAAATCTTCTGTCAAATAATAAACTTAATAGCATTGCTCTAATTTTTTTTCTTTTTAAATCAATTTTTTACCTCTCTTTCTCTTCAATTTGCACTTTTCATTACATCATTTGTAGCCTCATGAGTATCATTATTTATTTTGCTCTGTCTATATCAATAGGCAAATTATTTTCCTCTACATATAGTTAGTTCTTCATTGTCTCCTACAATGCTATTGTTATCAATGACATCCATAGTCTTTTCCTTTTATACCCCTCCATTCCATAATAACTTAAGCTATGAGGTGTTTCACACCTTTTAAAAAAAATAGGTTAGGAAATACATTAAACATAATTTTTCATTTTTACCTTATTAATTATTATCAAAATAATAAACATTAATTATAATAATTAATTTCAATACCAACTTAAAGGGTAAAATTGGAAGGATATTTTAAAAATAGTCTTAAAAATTGAAAACATGAATTGATTTGAATAATAAAAAAGGGCTCAAAGCTTAAGTTATTATGGACAACTAAATCATGAACAAGGTCAATCACAGAGTCCATTGCCCCTTGAGGAACATTCTAGTCTGATTTGATACTTAATAATCTAACCGCAATAGACGATTGCGAGTATGGACTCCCCTTATATAAAGGCCGACTAGCAGCTTCCAATTGTTCAAAGAAAATTTTACATTTAGCATTAGGAACTTCTTCACCTTGATTAGCAAAATCAAAATCAGAAAGCACACCAAAAACATCTTGAACCATATCATCTATTCTATAATTTTGTGCATTAGAATTCACAGTGCTACTACTTTCACCAGAAACATAATGTTGAAATATATCAAAGTTATTAGCAATTTCTCCATGACTAGTCAACACAATGTTTTCTTTTTTAAATCCATTTCGATAGATACGAAGCTCAACAATATCTGGTTTTTCATAATTCAAACATTGACATTTATTACAACGACACTTAATCATACCACTACGTTGAAAAGGATCTAATGACTTTGCATACTCCACAAAATCAATGACACCTTCTACAAATTCAGGTTTTAGCCCCATTCGACCAAAATTAGTCATATTATACATTCAACTACGATCCATCTACATAAGAATCATTAAATTAAATTTGTCAAGCACTACATTATGTAATAATTTATTGAAAACAAATTATAACAATTCTAGTAGGGATTGGTTAACGAGGCCTTGTGCAAATGAATTTAACTTATTAACTAACTTAACAAATTTTTAAGTCTAATTAGTCTAGTTTTAACTTAATTCTAATACTATAGTTACAAGTTTAACTTATTGACCAACTTAACAAATTTCTAAGTCTAATTAGTTTAGTTTTAAATTAATTCTAACACTATAGTCACAAATTTAACTTATTAACCAACTTAACAAGTATCTAAGTCTAATTAGTCTAGTTTTAACTTAATTCAAATACTATAGTAACAAGTTTAACTCATTGACTAACTTAACAAATTTCTAAGTCTAATTAGTTTAGTTTTAACTTAATTCTAACAATATAGTCACAAATTTAACTTATTAACCAACTTAACAAATTTCTAAATCTAATTACTCTAGTTTTAACTTAATTCTAGTACTATAGTAACAAGTTTAACTTATTGACCAACTTAACAAATTTCTAAGTCTAATTAGTTTAGTTTTAACTTAATTCTAACACTATAGTCACAAATTTAACTTATTAACCAACTTAACAAATTTCTAAGTCTAATTAGTTTAGTTTTGACTTAATTCCAACATTATAGTCACCAATGTAACTTATTAACCAGCTTAACAAAGTCTAACTAGTTTATTTTTAACTTAATATCTAATACTATAGTAACAAGTTTAACTTACTAAACAACTTAACAAATTTCTAAGTTTAATTAGTTTAGTTTTACCTTAATACTAACACGATAGTCAAAAATTTGTCATCAATAGGATCAACTAGTATTGGTACTTATGCTTAATAAATATATTATTTCTAAATTTAAAGCTAAGTGTCAACACTAGATGGACACAAATTGATTTTCAAAGAAAATCAATATTGTCATCAATAGGATCAACTAGTGTTGGTACTTAAGTTTAACAAATAATTATTTCTAAATTTAAAGCTAAGTGTCAACACATATTTAACGCTAAGTATCAATATTAGATGGGTACAACACATATTATAAAAAACAATTGTTCTTTAACTTTATTAAATTTAGAATTCTCATACCTTATCTCCTACTTTGATTAAAGAAAAAGTATAATCTTGTATCAACTATTTTAGACGTTGAGCTTCCTTAGTGGCCTAGCAAGAAAAGAGGAAAAAAAGTTAACACTAGAGAAATAGAGTTTGAACTCCACTGGTGAAAATCAAGTATTTGATTCCATGCACTAACTTATTTTCAAAGAAAATCATGTACCCCATTAATACTTTATGTTTATTGGCAGTGGAATCAAAACCTAAGAGGTAATTACTAATTATTATTGATTGGAAAACTTTTTCATATCTGGTACTTTAGGAAGAAATACATGTTCTTTATGAAAGGATTACAAATAGCAACATCTCCATTAAAGTACCACAGACAAAATATGCCGTTGATACACGATGATTGCATATTGTGAAGAGTACGAAAACATGTCTATTTGACACAAATTCTTTTTAAAATTTCAAAGATAATCACATTGGGAATGATCAAATTACTAATGTCGGCACTGATACAACAGGGTAACATTCAATCAACTTACTACTTTTAAATTATTTTAAACATTTAGAATTACGAAAATCAACTATTTCATTCAAAAAGTTCACCAAGAGTCAAAGGTAGGGCTGAGCATAAACACCGGAAAACTGAAATACTATACCAAACCAAATTTTTTTGGTATTTCAGTTTTGATTTTTCGGTTTTCGGTTAGGTATTCGGTATATGTTTTTGTATTTTTTGGTATTTCGATTCGATTTTTGGTATGTAATTTTGTGTTATTCGATATTTTGGTTTACCGAAATATATTATATTATAATAATATTTATATTATATTAATGGGATAATGCACACATACCCCCTCAACCTATGCCCGAAATCTCAGAGACACACTTATACTATACTAAGGTCCTATTACCCCCCTGAACTTATTTTATAAGTAATTTTCTACCCCCTTTTAGCCTACGTGGCACTAGTTTGAAAAAAAAGTCAACCATCGTTGGGCCCACAAGATAGTGCCACGTAGGTCGAAAAGGGGTAAAAAATTATTAATAAAATAAGTTCAGGGGGGTAATAGGACCTTAGTATAATATAAGTGTGTCTCTGAGATTTCGGGCATAGGTTGAGGGGGTACTTGGGCATTATTCCTATATTAATTATTAATGTTAAATAATAAATATTATAATTTAAAATAAAAAATTAAAAAGTAAAAGGCACTTTTTGATGTAACTATTTTTAGCCCATTAAGCTGAAAAATTAAACAAAAAGATTTGTAAATTTTAAAAGCCCAACCAAGCAGGTCCATTAAAAAAACTGAAATAATAAAATCGAATCGAAATAATAAAAACCGAACCGAACCGAATTATTTCAGTTCGATGTTCAGTACACAATTTACAAGAACCGAAAACCGAAAAAAACTGAAACCAAACCGAATTACCGAATGCCCACCCCTAGTCAAAGGGATGGGAGGTGCCGACCCACTGATGCTGCAGCACGACCCAACGGAGATGGAGGCGGCGCGACCTCCAGCTGCTGAGGCCCGACTGCAAATGGCGGAGATGGAGGCGGCCCGACTTTCCTGTTAGAAGAAGATGAAGGCGGAGACGGAGGCGCGCGGCCCAACTTCGCGTCTTGAAATGGAGAAGATGAAGGCGGAGAGAGGGCGATGAAAGGAGCCGCGTCTGATTAAAGGAGAAAGGACAATGAGAGAGAGAGAGAGAGACGAGTAAGAGAGAGATAAATTTGACTAGGGTTTTCATATTTTTGTTTTAAGAGACCTCACGAAGTCTCTCATATATTATTTCTTTAATTAAACTAAATTATTATTTTTAATTTAACAAGTAGAGACCTCATAAGGTCTCTAATTTTATGGGAATCAGCCTAAAAATTAAAGAATTAAAATAAGTCACCTATAGGAAAAAATAAATTCGTGAAATTGACCTATCGAGGTCTCTCCTACTTTAAAAAAATTAAAAAATTATTGATACAAATAGCGACCTCATGAGGTCTCTTATTATAGACCTATTTTTGAGGTCTCCTTTTCTAGGTCTCTTTGCCCTTTTTTTAGTAGTGACTGGAGATTGCAACAGTTAGATTCAAGGAGAAAAACAAAGTTGTGACTGACGGTTTGACATTGTCAACCAACTCAATCCAGTCTCATGATGAAGACAATGCTCAAAACAGGGATACAACATTTTTTTAATGAGTTAATAAAGCTTAATGGTTTTAATAATTTGTGAAGTTTGGCATATTTGACCAAAAAGTGTATCTACGCGATAACGCCGTTAAAAATTACTTGTGTGAGTGTGAAGTGTATGCCGCTTCAAAGAGAATTATTGTCAAAAGCCTATTCTCCATACACTCATACAACCAGGATGTGTTCATGGCTGAAACGAACACAACCGTAAGAATCATAAATGGTAAAGAGTTAATTGTGTGACATATGGTTGTCTAGGCATACACCAATGCTCAAATGTTCAAAGATATCATATCAATTGATTGACCGAGTATATATGGCATATGTTCATTATAAAAATTCAAGGGGAAACATACTTATCCAGATTCAATCAATTCTTGCTTCTATAGTACACATAGTTATCCATTTCTTTGTCTTTATGTCATTCCTCATTCATGTTGAAGATTCTTGGGTTATAGAGGTGTGAATGGAAAGTGAAGAGTTGTGATTTTTATGAAGAGTTGTGAATTTTATGAAAAATTGCGACTTTTATGAAGTGTTGTGACTTTTTTATGAAAATTATTACTTTTATGAAAAGTTGTGCTTTTTATGAAAGATTGTGACCCTTCCGAAGATTGTGATTAATCCAAAGGGTTAGGTACCTTTCCGGTAAGGCACAACAAGAACATTTTCACACTAACCTTTGTTTTCTATAAATTTAGGGGTTTTTTCTTATTTAAAAAAAAATGAATTTTCTTGACTTCTTCTACTATTACTAAATCTAGTATTTTAAGTGTACTTTACTGTCATCGAGTGGTTCGCTGACATTGTGATTTTAGATATCGATACACCATTGACTAAGTTCATTCTATACTGGGAGGATATATTTCATTAACTTCGGGGACTTGAAGGGAATAATATCCTTAAGGGAACACGGTGCATTTAGTGGGCTCGATTTTCTTCTTTAAGAAAAGTATTTTGTTTATTGTTTCTAATCTGTTTTTTATTCTATTTTCTCTACTAATTTTAATTTTCTAGTTTTTAAAATGCTCTTTAAACTTTGATTTTTCTTACCAAGTTTTTCAAAGTTTTGATTTAAGTATCTTTGGAATACATGATGAACAACAACATATGTTGCTACATCCAAGACAGTCATTTAGAGCACGATGAATCCCATTGTTAAACTTTAGTCCGGGTATATAATTCGTGCTCTCAATATTTGATCCTTGCGATCCCCATAAAGGTCCTTTTTGTTGTTGTAGCCCAACAACATTGTTATTTTTGGCCGGTGATAAAAGTGGGGTATCGTATGGGTTGAGGTATTGGGAATCAACTTGAAGTTGTAGGTGGTAGGACTCCTGCAAAGTTGAACTCTCTTATATAGAAACATATTATTATATGGTAAAAATTGAGTTTTTGAACCTCTTTGGGTTTCTTATTGTCGTAGATTTGGATGATACGTCGTCTCAAATATTACAAGGCTACCAGAACCACTTGAGATCTTAATTAACCTGATAAATGACAAATATATTTTCTCTTTCTTGAAACTTTCGAAGTAATATTACGATATTTCTGTTAAGTATTAAAAAAAGAAGATAAAATAGCAAATTGACATATGTATTAAGCAGGATATGTAAATAGATTGAATAATATATTGATTTAGCTAAGAAAAAGTTTTTTCTTGATTTGCATGACCACAAAAATTTCTTAGCTCAAAAAGATAACAAGAACTTTTTTTTGGTTAATAACTATGAATATTACTATAAAAAGAAATATTTACTACTAAAAAAAATCTTCTAGGTCTCAAACAGAAAAACCAAAACCAACAGATAGTTTCACAATTGTTGATATATAGATACTCATTTGGTGGATTTATAATTATAGTATTTTCGGCAAAATTGACATTTTTATCATTTGAACTAATTTGAGCTGTGTTTGTTTTAAGGAAGAAGTCATTATTTTCAATAAAAAATATTTTTGGTATTTGATATTATAGATTAACAATAAATATCTTTTAAAAAAGATATAAATTAAAGATAGATAATGATATTATTGAGTTGAATATTTTTTCGATAAATGTTTTAACAATAAAAGTTTATATTAATGTCAAAATATTCATTGGCTAAAGTTATATAAAGTCTTATTTTTATGAAAAATGACTTTCCAACTTTTTCCGTAAAAAGATCTTCTTGATTTTTCCTTTTACCAAATACACACAAATATTACAAATATAATTCACTGTTTAGAAAATCTAAGAAAATTTGTAAAGTGTACCTACAAATGACTAGTGACTTGATACAGAGTCAGATCAGGTACATTCATTTTCTCAAGAATATCACTTGGAAACATCCTGGAAAACAATTCATAACAATGAAAATTCACTTTAACTTGATATATATCCCTAAATAAAATAAGAAAAATGTATTAAATACAACTATTAGTCTGAGTGTCTTAATTCCAAGTAAGTTGACCACGACTATAGGTATAAAGTAATAAATAATTGTGAAGTATGCCATCATTAAGTTTGTTCACAACTTTTTAAAATTTGTCATGAAGCTCCGTTATCCATATAATGCGAGTCTTTTGTCGAATAATAACCTTAGTAGCATTGTTTTGACTCTTTTCATGTTTAGTTAGTTTTTATACCTCTCTTTCTGTCACGACCCAAAAATGGGCGTGATGGCACTCGTCTTATCCCACCAAGACAAGTAAGCCTAAAACTCAACTATTACAATCAAAATGCGGAAAATTTACTATCAACTTACATTATACCCCAAAACCTAGTTGTCACGTGTACAAGCCTCTAAAGTATTACAATCGGATCAAAGAAAATATAAGTCTCATATGATATTGTTTCTAGAGTAGAACAAAATCATAAACAAGAGTAAGGAGGGATGCTGAGATGACCAACAACTACCTCACAAAATCTCCAGGAAGCCTTGGAAAAGAAGAGAATATATCATAAAAGTCCGGGCTAGTAACCTACAAAAATTTGTAGAAGCAAGGGGTGAGTACCAAACCACACGGTACTCAGCAAGTAAACCTCTAAACACAAGTTAAGGGGATGAAATACGGGTACTCCTACCACCCCCAACCGAACCTCCACAACTACAACCTGCATAAACATCAACCCAACCTAACAACTCACAGTTTACATAGAACGTAACTCAACAAAAACATTTAGACAAATTACATATCCTCCACAACAACACTTTAACAAATTACATATCCTCCACAACAACACTTTAACAAATTATATATCCTCAACATCAACACTTAAACAAATTAGATATCCTCAATAGCAACACTTCCAAAAATTTACATATCCTCAATAACACACTTCAACAAATTACATATCCTCAACAACAACACTTCAACAAATTATATATCCTCAATAACAAGCTCAGTATTCAACAAAAACAAGTTTCGCAAAAAGGCAATCACTAGATCAGCAAAACACAATATCAAGTTCACTAATGATAAGTATGTGCAATGTAATGGAATGCAATGTCAAGTATAATGATGCATGTCTGACCTAGTGATATACACCCGCTGTCTCTCAGTCCGGGACCCATGGGGGACATATCTGTCCATGCATCTGTCGCGGCGCACGACACGACCCTCGATAACAGTAACCATCGCGGCGCGCGATACGTCCCTCGAAATATAGTATCCATCACAGCGCGCGATACGTCCCTCGAAATATAGTATCCATCGCGGCGCGCGATACGTCCCTCGAAATGGTACATCCTCTTTAAGTTATCATTCTTTCTCAATGCACATAACACTTTCACAACCATGTCTCAGAATAATGCAATGACATGTTCACACAAATAATGAGGAGATGACCATTTTCATAACATTGCACAGTTCCCAACCACACAAACATGAAATCACATCAACAATGATTCAACAAGCCATCAAACTTTTCTCAACACATCACACATAAATAATTAATCACATCGCCTTTTGTTATCCCTTTTATTTCATCATTAGAATTAATCAATGTGGACAAGTCAACCCATCACCAATCCCGTTACTCCCAAACATATATCACAAGGAAATACACGCATTCCATACACTTAACAAGAGTTTAGAAATCCACTTGCCTCAAATAGTCGAACAATGACTCCAAAACTTGAGCCTTCCTCTTTTTGTTGACTTCCAAACCAATAAAATCTATTCAAATAAATAACCACGATATGATTTTGAAACTAACAACATTAATATTGCTATATCTCTAGCTTAGACCCAAAACTCATCCAAATTTATAATAAAATTTCTAAAGTTTCAAGATTAGGATTAAATTTTAATTTCTTTTCAATATCATAAATCTTAGGACATTCACTTAATACCATATACCTAATACTTAATTATATATATTAATATATCAAAACTTAAATGGTAATATGAATACTATTAAAAGGATCTCAAATTGATCCCAATTTATATCACCCATATTTGAACACCAAAATAAAGATATTTCATGAAATACTTTTATACGGAAGGCTTCTTGCATGTCTATTTACCTCCCTTCCCAATAATTGTTTCATGATCATCAACAATTGGTCATAATTACTTAATGACTAAGGTAAAATTTATGCTAAATAACATATGCATATACACAAAATTAAAAATTAGTTTTACATATTGGTGTAAATTATACACGTTTTAGTCTAAAAATCTACTTCTAATTACATAAAAACTTTATAGAAAGGATGAAAATAATTACCTTGACGCCTTGAGATGAAAATATTGATTTTTCTCCTCCTTTTCCCTTTTCTTTTCTCCCTTTCTTTTCTTTTCTTCTCTGCATTTTTTTTTCAAATCGTTCTTCTTTTTTTTTCTTTATCATAAGCCGTGCGGCTTTTGTGACACTTTAGGGCACTTTGCCCCTTTTTCTTTTTATTTTATTTTATTTATTTATTCATTTAATTATTTTCCTTTTTCTTTTTTTTTAATTTTTTTTTTTTTTGCAATAAAATAATCTTTTATTAAATCTAAAATCATGTCACTCATTGTTACAAGTCATATAAATTATTTATAAAATCTACTAAAAAGGTTAATATAAAAATAATAGTTGGAATTTCTAAAACGACTAAGAGGTCATTACATTATCCACCACTAAAAATCATGTTCGTCCTCGAACATAAAATAGGAGAAGGAAGAATTATTGACGTTATCAAAAATCATGCATGATCTTCCAGAGTCGTTGTTCATCTCTCCATGAAAGCTTATCTTTAACACCATTCTATCAAGACCAACTACCAAGAGTTGAACTACAGAGAATTTGACAGATCTACATATCAGTAGTGATTGTCAAGCTACAATATAACCCATGAACCGAATCTAAACTGAAACCCCTCGGACCATAACACAATAATCATGACAAATCTGTTCTCACATAGCAAAGATAACGTTCTATTGATACTAGCTACAACCAAAAGTGAACCTGAACCAATCATCACATACTCTTAGTGCACAAACCATCACACATCTTATAACGATTCCCTTTTCAGAACACAATCTTTTTACAAGTTTAAGTTATAAAAATCTGATCTTTAGACTTCGAGTATCCATCAAGGGAGAATCAAAACATACATAATCCAAATAAGAACAAGATAAAGTAAGCACCCTACAAATGGTACACGCTAGGATGCAGAACCTTTTACAATACTGTCGGATAACCATAACTATTCATGAAAGCTCTTTTGTAAGTTCCCATAAGCAAGGTTGTGCATATAAAAATAGTGATATATTTCTAATTTTTTAAACAACATCAAACATTTCATAACTGAAGTGAACAAGTCTAACCAAGGATCCTACCCTATCAAGAAGACATAAGAGGATCGGTACATCCGATCCACCACTACGAATTCACCCATAGATGTAAAAAAAAACGTGGGCATATGCAATGAATCATACTCCAAATCATGTCCGAAACGAAGTAGGTGTTCAACTTAAGAATATACGGAATCAAGGTCGAATAACACTAGATACTTTCTCCATAATTCGCATATCAATATTTTCATTCATCTGACTACATCCCTCAATTTATTTATTTATTTTTTATTTAATTTTTTTTTCCACCCAAAATCAACCAGTCTGATCTCCATTACAATTTTACACATGTTGGATTTGCCAAACCCTGCATACTTCTCACAGTACTCCATCAAAGCCAACACTATTAATATTAACAAATATCATAACCACACCAACCATTTACTTTCCTTTCACACAGTCATTAGTATCACATTCTCCTTAGCAAGCACATTGTAGTCTCCAAGACTTTGAACCATGGTTTCTTATCTTTCCATTTAAGCGTCCCATAATAGATATAAGTCACACTTAATGTCAACTTCACCTAAACTTTCACATACCATTTTCAACCACCATCATTTACCTCATACAATAACTCCAAGAAACCCTTGATCACTCCAATATTTATGTATACTATAATCTCATAACCTCTACTCATCATCATATGCCTATGTAACATATTATAACAATCTATTTTGTCTCATCAACAAAGTACTTTTAATCCTCCCCGATCCTCATTAACCATGTAAAATTGTAGGTCCACACTATTTAACATCCATTTGTTACCTATCACATTCTGAACAATCTACCTCGACATAACCATATATAATCTTCCACACGTCATTTATTGTAACCCAACCAAAACTTAATATTTAGAAAAGTTAATAATAAACCCATAGTCACATCTCATAGTCATATCTAAACTCAAAGGCGAAATCACTACAACAATCACCTCTGAATACAGTGTTTGTACGAGAGGTCTTATTGTTCCTTTGCCTTTCTCAAAATCTTTCCATGACGAAAATTTCAAATAACTTTAACTCTTCAATACACCATAATTTTTTTTCCTTTTTGCTAACTCATTTACTAGCCTTATATTTTTTACCAGCAATATGGGAAACCTTAGGTACAACAATCAAAAGTAACCAAATGTACTACTCAAATTTTAAGTCCTTCTATATACTTCATACTCAATGTGATAAACCATTTCTTACCTTACCAATTCATTCCTTGACAAGATACACTATCAAAAATCTAAACTCACCACGTAAATTTGAAGTTTTGATCCCAACCATGTAATACAATTCCATTGTCTATCAATATTAGCTCACATCTGAATTTTTTTTATAAATATATGTATCATAGCTTACCATATATCGCCTCTCTAGCGACCTTATAATATCCTTTGCTTAAAAATCCAATGGTACCCGTTACCAAATCGAAACTATAAAAGAACTTATCACCACACTCGAGTCGAACTGTGTAGGATTCTTTCTCAATTCTTACCCAATATCTATATTAATTTTTTTTTATCAATCTAATGAACGTATGACACTATTACCATAATCAAAATGAAACAGATGAAATCGCGTATCCTTGAACTAAATTCTCAACTCTCTAAAGATATATCTTTGTCCTTTATAATTATAGTAAATATCCTTTTTCTCGATTGTCTCTTTCCAATGACTAAAATACTTCGCACTAATTCTTTTCCATTTATGACTCTAGCTTCTTTCAATTCTATTCAAGCGAAATTTTCAACACATCATACAACTTTTCATACAACTACATTGTTCATCAAATAGTGAAAAACCACAACCTTAGATGCTCGCAAATCGTTATTACCATAAAAACTCGTTTAACCCTCAATTCTTATTTTATGATTTAGTCTCAATCGCAATCCATCACAAACTCCTATTACCATCATGCTTAGTTAGCTCTTGTTATCACCACGAAGTCAACTATTTCATCAATATGAATCCTTAAACCCAGTTATACCAATCCAATCCAAAGAACTAACCCACTTTTATCTGCACTTCCTTACTAAAACTCTTAATTGTCTTCACATAAGTATACTCTTTAGGACTTCCTTTACCCATATGCTTGTCATTCAATATTGATCCAATTTCTTAGACATTACGATGAAATCACCACTCATTTAAAAATTCATAAAATACATTTCACAATCTGAACATATCAATATCATACCAAAGATCCACTACTCAAAGCTTCCTTATAAATAATGTTTAACACATCCACCCGTACCAACAAGCTAGTTGGGTTCTCAAATATGAGTTCAACACCAAATCTTATCATATGAGCATGTATACCATAGATAACTCCTTAAGTAGTTAATATTTGCACTTAACAATCAACATGTCCGTTTTCATGTACCACTAGTAACACATCGTGAAATTCATTACATCCACCACTAGAACATATCATATCTATTGAGAAGATCATTTCCAAATAGGTCACACACTTTATCCATCAAATAGTTATAAAATATTACCAGATTAGTTTTGTATCTAACCCAAGCTATATGTATTCTTTCGTAAGCAAGGTCAATATCAAAAGTAACACACTCCATAATTCTAACCAAGTACCCATCAGTACCATTGTAATAGTCGTATCATGACTTTCTTTGGTATACACTCAATATGTGAAACCACAGAAGGGATTCTGACCTGAATTGGTGCAACATCATTTGCTAAGCAACCCATTAATGGTATGACAACTATATCAATTGTATTACACTATTTATTATCTAGTCAATTCTTCAAACATTTAACTTCTAATTGTTGAACCACTCCATATTTTGCTTATACCAGATAAGTACTATATTTATTATTATTATTTTACAATGATAACTAACCTTACTCAACTCTTTCAAATATGATCACGCATTCGTTTCATAAGTATATCATTTCCACCTTAATACCAGATCTAACATCAAACCAATACACGACATGTCAATATTTCACAAAAGGAACTACGCACGAGTCATCACATAAATGAGAGCGAATGGAGTGAAGCGATAAGAATCAAAATGGGACCAAGTACGCACAATAGAGATCCAAGAAGTGAAGATATTTTCTAAAAGTCACTACAGCCTCTCGAAGATAGGTACAGACGTCTCCGTACCGATCATCGAGACTCTATTTAGACTCGACTTGTACACACGTGAGACCTATGAACCTGGGGCTCTGATACCATTTTGTCACGACCCAAAAATGGGCGTGATGGCACTCGTCTTATCCCACCAAGACAAGTAAGCCTAAAACTCAACTATTACAATCAAAATTCGGAAAATTTACTATCAACTTACATTATACCCCAAAACCTGGTTGTCACGTGTACAAGCCTCTAAAGTATTACAATCGGATCAAAGAAAATATAAGTCTCATATGATATTGTTTCTAGAGTAGAACAAAATCATAAACAAGAGTAAGGAGGGATGCTGAGATGACCAACAACTACCTCATTTTTTGTCCACATCCTAACAAGACAACATTTTTTTATGTCAAAGTCAATAACAATAATAATAATAATAATAATAATAATAATAATAATAATAATAATAATAATAATAATAATAATAGTAAAATTGACTCTCATTGGTTTCTTTCTTTCATTAGTTTCTTTTTTTCTCTTTCTTCACATTGTTTTTATCGTGGGCCTTTACAAATGGAATAATATATTTCTCTAGAATATAATTAAATTTGTTTAAATTAAAGATCTATATCTTAATTAAAATTTATATCTGAAGAATTTAATTGATTTTCTCTTTCAACTCTTTGTTGCTCTAGATCAATTGAAAAAAGAATATTTTCTTATCTTTTTATACAAAAAAAAAATCAAGAGTAGAACACATATATGTAAGTTGATTAAGTAGATAAAATTAAAGGATGTGTATTGATTATGTCACTTCGAAGATATATGATAAAATTGAAATTAATGATAAGAAAATTAATATAAACTACCACCATCACTAAAAATTATGTTGATCTCTACTAAAAAAAACTAATTGAAAGTGATAAACCTCTAAAAGAAATTACAAAAAGAGTCATTTAGTAACTAGTTAAAAAAACATAAACAAGTGAAGAAACATTGTTCTGACAATGAGAAAAACAAATTGAAGATCTAGAAAATTAATGAGATCTATAAGGTGATTTATGTAAAATAAAAATAAAACGAGATAACTAGTATCATATCAATAAAATCTAATACAAAATTAAGTTCTATAGGTATTTTATGAAGTAATGCATATTTACCTCTATATTCGTGAGAGTCGAGTAAATGAACCATCTCATTTGTAAATTCTTTATCGTCATCAATCAACAACACTGAAACTTGATTAATCATATCATGATAAAAATCGTTCTTTGAATTCTTTATCATTGAAAATTTTGTTCTTAAAAAATATCAAGGAAGGGTTACTTTGAACGATGAGATTTAAGAAATTAAAAGATTAAAAATCATTTTTATATGCCTAATGTACTTTTTTTAGTTGAAGGAAGCTCTAATTTGGATTGTTTTCTTTCTTTGAGACATGTATATATAGCATTCTCCGCAAGTCAGTATGCAGATTATGTTTGACATTTTTTTTTTGTTTTTTTGAGTCAAGACAAAAGTATAGTTCTGTCTTTATTCTTATTTTTTATTTTCTTTTTAGAACTTAATAGGAAACAAAATATGTTTTTTGATAAATCATTTTTCAGTGTTTAGTTACTTAAAAATATGTTCTAAAACTATTATAAATTCTAAGAAAAAAGGTCATCAGTCACTTTTTAAGGAATCTAATATGAGTGAGATATTTTCTTTTAAATAATATTTTAATTCTTCATTTTAATTATTTCAATCCGTATTTATGTATATTAATGTTAAAAAAATCATAAAATTATTATTTCTTTATCAAATATTTCACATTGATATTATTAAAATCATTTAAAAATAAAATAAATATTTATATATTCTATTATATCAACACAACCTTAGTGATTTTTTTAAATAATATATATCTAATAAATAATATAAAATCTCAAAAAATCTTAATTTATAATTATTCTAGTTGTTACCCTTCATTGGTCCATTTATCAATATTCGAACATTTAAAATTATTTTTTCTTATTTTATACTATATATATATATATATATATATATATTTGGAGCATCATCTTCAAATGGACTACATATTATATAATTCATATTTAATCAGAACTCCTAATCCTGAATAGCAGGTCTAATGGGAAACCAAAAAAATGTTGAAAACTAAAATTAATATAATTTAATCTTCAAAAAGTTACATTTAAAACAACCAACACTATTCATGTTTAATACATACAAAAAACAAATTGTAAATTAACCTATAGTGAAAAATTGTCAAATTTATTAGTTCCAATTTTGTTATAGTTTTGACTATTTTCACATCCAAAACTCATAGTCAAATGTCATTAATTTCAATGGAAAATAAAATTAATGATATTGCCACATGTTCTTTATTTTTAATAATTATTTAATATTTTTATTTATTTAAAGTCAAATAAAAGAAAATATCATATTTTTAATTAATTATGTTTTTTTCTATGTGTGTGTAATCATACAAATATATTGTATTGTAAATTACATATATTTTGAAAAATAATCGACTCATAAAGAAAAATTAATACAGAAGTTCTTTCACTTATAATGACATATTTATAATAAGGTTGTAATTAAGTCATTGTACTTTATTTTACTTATTTGGATTCAACATATCTTAATAAGTTTTAAAAATAAAAACTGAAAGTACATTTTTCATAATATTAATTCCAGTAAAATAATTATTTTCAAAGTAACCTACCTTGTTTCTTATTTCAACAAGTAAAACAAAATCAATTACGACTAAACAAAAGAGAAGAAAAATGGACCTTGATCAATAAAATCTTTGTAAACATATATAGCCCCCTCATATTTTCGATTTATATATAACTCTTTTGTTATATTTTAGTTCAAATATATCATCACAATAATATTTTGACTTAATTTTTCTCTTAATTAAACATAAAACTATGTGACAAGCTCAAAATCAAATTATTCATTTACTACTCGAGTTTAACTTTTTAAGAAAAAACAACTAATTATTTTGAATCATGGACTAAAAGTAGAAGTTTAAATCAACCTTGTAGCATGCATCATGGAACAAAAGTAGTACCCAATTTTTTTATGGTGTTTTTGGTATGAATGGAAATGTTTTTTTATGGTGTTTTTGGTATGAATGGAAATGTTTTTATGGATTTTTTTTTTCTGAAAATAAGTGGATCCTGACTTATTTTCTCATGACTCATCTTTAGTTTGGTGAATATAAAATATTTTTTCAAAAAATGTTTTCTAGTTTTTGATTTGTAAATGAAAACAATTTTTTTAAAACATTATCTTTTATTTTTGGATTAAGAGTAGAAAAAATTTTAAGAAATAATTTAACCTGAAAACTAACCTCGATAATCGATCTAGGACATGACCTTGACACGCAAACCTAGACGTCCGATTCAAATTCCAACCATGAGATATGACTGAGGTGGATGACCCCGAATTTTGACCCGAGGCCCTTTATTTCAAATTGAGGCCGCATATCTGATCCAAGACTTGACCCTGACACCCAAACTTGATCATAATCGATTAATTTGAATTTCAACTTACGACACTCGAATTAAGACCCGACTTCCAAATCAAGATTTTGATCACAAGTTATGAACCAGGATCCACCACACCCGACTAGAGATCTAACTTTTAAATTTGAATTTAAATTATTTTTTTTTAAAAAAATAATATTTCTTCGGCGGGGGGGGGGGGGGGGGGGTAGGGTGTGGTAAAAGTTTTTTTTTTTTTTTTAAAAAATTGAAAATATTTGTAAAAAATAAACTTTTAAATTGTACTTTTATTGTGTGGGGAGGGGGGTAGGGGGGTTGGGATAGTAAAAAAAACAATAAATTAAATATATTTTAAAACATACTTTAATTAATTCTTTTTTTTTTGGTTTGGGGGTGGGGGTGGGGGGGGGGGGCGCTATGATTGGGTTAAAAATGGATTTTTTTTCTTCCAAAAGATAAAAGTCTTAGGGTACTGGGGTTTAAACGGAATAAAATAACGAAAATTTTAAATTTGACCTATTTTTGGTTGGGGAAGGGGCTAGTTTGGGGGTAGGGGGTAAAATAATTGATATTTTAAAAAGAAATTTTAACTATTATTTTTTTGAATGGAGAAAGTTAGGGTAAGAAAAAAAATTGTAATTTGAGATTGGAGAAGAGTTTTGAAAAACGTTTTTCTTAATTTTCGAAGGGAAGTCTGTAGACATTGAAATTTTGTGGGACTCTACAAGATGCATTCAATTCGAGTTGGGACTCTACAAATTATGTTCAACTCAAATTAGGATTCTTGGAGGCTACTCAACCCTGAACCCTAGTTTATGCCTATATAAAGGGTACTAAATTTCCTTAAAAGACATCTCGGAAATTCCATAGAGAGATCAAGATCTCGAATACTCCACAAATTGATAGATTATTCATATAGAGAGGTCAAATCCAAATCATCCTAGTTCGAGAAATGCTGCCACTAACGGCCCTCGAATCATGGATAAATCCTAGGAGAGTAGAATCAAGGGATCAATAGAATTGTATCCACTATCTTAATCAATAAAATTATGTTTCTTCATATTTTATTTGTATGGTTTGTTTATTTTTCATATGTTTAAAATTTGTTGAAAACAAAATCATTTTTCTAAATTTGAGAAAAATAAGTTGATTTGGGAAACAACCAAACATGAGAAATTGAAAAAAGAATTTCAGTAAATATTTTTCTTCATAATTAATCATCCCTCAACTATGACTCAAATCTAATGTATATCGTTATATTATCTAAGTAAGCAAAAAACATTCTTATACTATCCAAAAAATAACAAGAATCACCCTTCCGTCTATTTTTGTCAAGAAACTGATTGAACCAATAAAAAAATATTTTTTTAGTTTGATCATATGTTAGCCACGGTGAGAAGATCAAAGTTACCTAAAAAGAATAAGGAATATGTGGATAGGAAATGAATCTTTCATTTTCGCAATATAAATTTTATGTGGTTGGCTTTTTGTTTTTGAATCATCAAGTAAATTGATTTGCAACAATACTTAAGTCTTGAAATAATTATACCGTAGGTTCCGATTATTAGAAAAACTATGAAAAGATATACATTTTGAAAGTATTATGTTCAACTATTTAGAGATTTTCTTTAATAAAATATTTAGTATGTATGCAATTCACATTCTATACAGTATATTTTCAGCATAATTACATACACGTTTAGTAATGAAAATAAAAAAAGAATTACTTTATTTGAAATTTTTAAAGTTGGAGTTGTATTTGTCCATACTTTTCAAAGAATATTTAGAATTTGAATATATCATGTTTGAATATGATTTAAATCCTCAATTTCTAAAAATTAGAAAAATCACCCAACTCAACTAGTTTAACCATGTGTACATATATTCATCTGACTTGACTCATTTTTCTTTTGTTGGTAATGTGAGTTTCTTAAAAAAAAATAGACAAAAGGATGAATCTTACAACTTCTTGGATAGTGCAAGGATGCCTTTTATTCACTTATATAACACGAGGATAATATATTAGATTCAAGTCATACTTTAGAAATGATTTTTACCAAAAACTCTAACAAACACACCCTTAATGAAGAACTTGTAGAACTGTTTAGTTATGGAAGAGAATCTAACATTATGAATGTATCATTTGATTCTGAGTTTACTATGTGTATCTTAGATAAAATTAGGGTAAATTTGGACTAAAATATTATGATAGGGTATATTCACCTTAAGTATAATAAAGGGGTATATGTGTATCAAAAATAAAACAAAAAAATTATCTAAATTATTTTTAATAGTACAGAGATTAAAGCCGTCAAAATGAGTTTACACCATGGGGCTGCCCCAACCCAATACATTATTGGGGTAGGGTTGGGATAGATTTTTTTTAAGCCCATTGAAAGTAAGGCTTACAAGTTTAATCAATATAAGCCCCTGGCCCTTGAGGCTTGACCGAAGTTGGGTCGGGGTTGGCCCATAGGGTCAAAATTATTTATTTAAGGGTATCCTACAATACTTTCTCTAATATATGAGCTAATTATTTAAATACACGTTATGTTGTTATTATATTTTGGTCTGTTCAAATTTATTTATCTCGGGATACGAATTTAAAATTAAGTTAATTTATTCTAGATACCCTTTATCTAAGTGGATTCACATGTATTTAGGATATATAAATAAATTTCGCAACCTCGCTTCCCTCCCATCTCGCTTGTCATTCTCTTATCTCGCTCCCATATCTGAAATATATAATAATAGATACATGTATCTCGC
The DNA here is from genome assembly GCF_036512215.1 of Solanum lycopersicum. Classification (NCBI taxonomy): domain Eukaryota; kingdom Viridiplantae; phylum Streptophyta; class Magnoliopsida; order Solanales; family Solanaceae; genus Solanum; species Solanum lycopersicum. Next base: position 5,921,027 of record NC_090806.1, read on the forward strand.
ATATCTAGTTGAGATATTTACAAATCAAATGACTCTTTGATCAATTGTTGGAGTCTTTACCAATCAAATGACTCTTTGATCAATTCAAATTCTTTTCAATTAAACAAATGCTTAATTATAATGCTAGACTAATTCTTTGTACTTGAGTTTCTATTTTCCTGGGAAAATTAAGCAAACTACTTAATTCTTTTGGAGATATTTTTAAGTAAGGAAACAGAATCAAATTCTAGTCTATTACCTATAAGGATTCTTAAATGCTACCTCATCTACTTTTTAAATTTTGGTGTTTCATTTTTCATAAGTTAATTTGACTAATTTTAAAATGTAATTAGATTATATTAATTTGATATTTTAAACAAAAAATTTGGATATTCCAAAACAAATGCGAGAAGTTCTACGAAATTGCCTTTTTTTGCTATCGATATTGATAAAAAAGATACGATCATAAAACATTAATACAATTTCTTATTGTTTGACTCTAAAAAGAAAAATTAATTTATACAATTATAACTCCAAGTAGGTCAACTCACATAATCATTTGAATACTCAATAACCATGTAATTAGTTCTGATGATTGACCAACAATTTTATGTTTTAAAAGGAAACCAACGATAGTGTTTCCAATTTTTTTTCTTTTTCAAAATCAACGAACATCTATCGGTTTTAAAGTTTAAAATTGTAATTAAAGAGTATTAATAAAAGTTGATGCCATGTAAATACTTTGTGTTTGATTCCCAGTTGAAACAATTCACCATTTTGGTGTTCTCTTTATAATTTATTGAACACATAATACATAAATATTCGTTTATTTGATTTCAGCTGACATGTATGCCTTCAAACTTTGTGTTTGTACAAGTAAATACTTAAATTTATATAAAATTAAGAAATAAACACATTCATCCTATTTGACATCCTAAATGACCATTTTGTATATTATGTAGTAGCCTATGTGTATTATGGCATATGGGACGTGTGTTTACTTGTTTATTTTATACAAATTTCAGTGTCTATTTATGCACGCTCAAAACTTTTTGCTGAGAAATTAATTGTGTTCTTATCACTCAAATGTCTGTTTGATCAATTCAAATTCTTTACAATTAAAGAAATGCTTATTGTGATGGACTAATTCTTTGTACTTGATATGTCATAATTTAATTATCCATTTCTTATGACTAATTAATCAAAATCCAACGTAATCCTTGAAGAAATCAAATGGAATTAAGTTGACAATATGAGTTTCCAACACTATAAATACCACCATTTCAATTGTTTATTTCCACCACAAGAAATCAACAGAAAATAAGAGCTATGGCAAAATACACTGCTTTTCTTGCCCTCCTCCTTTGCCTCTTCCTTGTTGCTGCAACTGGTGAGACGACATGATTTTATAGCGATCAAATATACTGATTTGTTGAAGTTTATGAATTTTAAAAATATTCATTTTTATTAAATTTTATGACTAGTCAAACTTGTTCGATAAGTGAAGTTTGCTATCTCAAGTAAATATCATGATTTTCAATTATTTTTTTATTTTTTTGCAGAAATACAAATGGCAGAAGGAAAATAGTGTTGGAAAAAGAGTGACAAGTGGAATGAACCTTGTCAATACTCTTACAAATGTAGCTATCATTGCAAGCACTACTATGGAGCAAAATATGGTATTTGTAAGAAGTACAAACCATGGGGTCACAAATATTACTGGGCAAAATATGCCTGCTACTGTTACTCACCTTGTCATTACTAATCAACTTTCAATGTCTTATGTCTTGGCTTTGACTATGTAAACAAATAATTATGATGCTACCTATTTTATGTATGTGACAATGTAATAAGGATGATTTATGTGTGCAACTAGTTTACCCAAGCTTTGCGTGATGAATAAATGTATTGTATTGTATTCAATTTTTCTCAAATTTGACCTATAGCTCACGTATGTCCGTGAAAATTGTGTGTAGAATTTGAAACCCTAATGAAACTTGGTTTGGTTTAGGACAATAAAGTGTAGAATTAAATTTGACCATCAACACTTCCATATAAAGCACAACATTAATGCTATTGAGACTTATGTTAGATACTATGACCATCAACACTTCCGTATAAGGCTAATGAAAGTGGAAGAGGGGGGTAAATTGCTATTTTTTCGATTTTTCCTTAAGAGAAAACTACTCTCTAGTGGAATATCACAATTGACAATGTAAATTCAAAGAATAATGTGTCGAATTCATTTACAAAAAGGCCTAACTAGAGAGAAAGTTGAAACATCATCGTAGGGAATGAGTTTACAGCTTAGGGCATGTCATCATGGCGATAACTCTACCTAGCAGAATGGAGATCCCAAGAACTAAGTTCAAAGAGAAAAACAAAGTTGTGACTGACGGTTCAGCATTGTCAACCAACTCAATCCAGTCTCATGATGAAGACAATGCTCAGGAACAAGGACACAACATTAAGGTTTTTTAATGAGTTAATAAAGCTTAATGGTTTTAATAATTTGCTGAGTTTGGCAGATTTAACTATATAGTGTATCTACGCGATAATACGATTAAAATCACCTATGTCAATGTGAAGTGTTAGCCGCTTCAAAGAGAATTATTGTTAAAAATCTATTCATACACTCATGAAACCAGGAGGTGTTCATGGTTGAAACGAACACAACCGTAAGAACCATAAATGGTAAAGGGTTAATTGTGTAACATATGGTTGTATAGGTATACATCAAAGCTCGACGGTTCAAAGATATTGCATCTAACGATTAACCGAGTATATCCGACATATGTTCACTACGAAAAGTCCAAAGGAAAACCTACTTATCCACATACAATCAATCCTTACATGTAAAGTACACATTTGTCTGCACATTCCTATGTTATAATCATTCCCCATTTATGTGGGGATTGTTGGGTATGTAACAAGAATTAATGAGAAATGGAGGGAAGATGAAAAGAGATGAACTTGAAAAGTTGGGAACTTGAAAAATCCTCTTATGCTTTAGTGAAAAGACATTTGTCCTTCATCAGTGGTGGAAAGAAAAATATGAGAGTTTAAATATCGAGACAGTCCTTTTAATTGTTAAAAGTGTTGGAAAGAGGAACCCTTCACGCCGTCGTCGTCGCTCACTCGGCTCGGCTTCATCTTCGACTTCGGCTTTGAAAAATGATCAAGATTATTTTTTGGACTAAGTTTGTTTTAATTATTTAGTTAATTATTTAGTTACTTAATTAATTAAATTAAATGACCAAAACGTTGAATTTTCAATTAATTAGTTGATAGCAGAAACATTTTCAATTGTTTAGTTGAGATTAACTGAAACGTTTCAACTTTTTAGTTGATTAACCTGAGCCGACTCGCATTCTTGTGACCCATTTTATTTAAAATAAATTCGTTTTTATTTAAATTTATCACCGTTTGAAAATGACTTTTCTGAAAAGTTGCAACTTTGAGAAACAACCAGAACCGTTTCAAAGGTTGCAAACTTTCATTAATGGTCATGTGGATTCTGAAAGGATTGCAACCTTTCGGAACCTGCTCCTCTTGCCTAAATATCAAGTCATTCTTCAGAATTTTTCCTTACGAATTTTTGATTTCTTCTTCTTCTTCTGCACAAAAGTTCCTTCGTGTACTTTAATGTTGTTGAGTGATTTATTGACACCAGAGTTTTTGATATCAATACGTTGGTGATTAAGATCATTCTATCGTGGGAGGACACATTCAAAATCAAGCGTCGGATACTAGAGGGGAATAATTTCCTTAAGGGGACACTTTGCATTCAGTGGGCTGGATCTTTTCCTTTTCTAATTTTTTAGATTCTAGTACGTTTACAGATTTTAGTTTTTTGTGAATTAATTTATGTTCATCTTTCTTACTGATTTCTTAAACTTTGGTAACTTCGTATTTCTGCAAAGTTTTATTGGAATGTTCTTCAAACACATAATTGCAACACTTCCAACTTTGAGTTGCACAAGTAGATACTTAAATTTATATAAAATTAAGAAATAGACGCATTCATCCTATGTGAAATCCTAAATGACCATTTTGTGTCCTACGTACGTGTATCATGGCATGCGAGACGTGTGTGTCTACTTGTTTATTTCATACAAATTTAAGCATCTATTTATGCACGCCCCAAGACTTCTTGTGAAAAAATTAATTGTGTAATTAAGGAATTGATCAATTAGTAGAAGACTTTAATTATAACTCAAATACCTCTTTGATCAATTCAAGTTCATTTCAATTAAACAAATGCTAATTGTGCTGGACTAATTCTTTTGTACTTGATGTGTCCTTTTAATTATTCATCTTATAATTGATTAAGCAAACATCCAACGTAATCTTTGAACAAATCAAATGGAATTAAGTTGACAATATGAGTTTCCCACACTATAAATACAACCATTTCAATTGTTTGTTTTCATTACCAAAAAATCAACAGAAATTAAAATAAGAGCTATGGCAAAGTACACTACTTTTCTAGCCCTTCTCTTTTGCCTCTTCCTTGTTGCTGCAACTGGTGAGTCGACATGATTCAATATCTATCAAATATAATGATTTGTTTAAGTTTACGAATTTGTAAATATTCATTTTTAATAAACTTTATGACTAGTCAAACATGTTCTATAAGTAAAATTTACTATGACAAGTACATACCATTATTTTTCAATATTTTTCATTATTGCAGAAATACAAATGGCAGAAGGGAAATATTGTTGGAAAAAAAGTGGCAAGTGGAATGGGCCTTGTCAATACTCTTACAAATGCAGTCATCATTGCAAGTACTACTATGGAGCTAAATATGGTATTTGTAAGAAGTACAAACCATGGGGTCACAAATATTACTGGGCAAAATATGCTTGCTACTGCTACTCACCTTGCCACTACTAAGAATATTTCAGTATCTCATGGCTTGGTTTTTATTATGTAAACAAATAATTAAGAAACCTATTTTATGTGTGTAACAATGTAGTAAGGATGATTTATGTGTGCAACTATTTTGCCCAAGCTTTGCTTGATGAATAAATGTATTGTGTTGTATCCAATTATTCTCAAAATTGACCTATAGCTCACTTATGTCTGTGAAAAACGTGTGTGGAATTGGAATCCCTAATGAAACTTGGTTTGGTTTTGCACAATAAAGTGTAGAAGATTTAAATTTGACCATCAACACTTCCATATAAAACACAACATTGATGCTATTGAGACTTATGTTAGATGTTTGTAGAAATATGTTGGATTAACTAGGACACAATCGCAAGCAAAGAAAATAATTAATAAAATTAACACAAGAATTTAGCGAGGTTTTGCTAGGCCTAATTCTTTGAGCAAAAGCAAAGAGAGTTTTCTACAATGAAAAAAAGAAAAGGTGTATAATGTTTTCTGAGCTTCAACTAGATAATATAGTCTAGAATAAAAATTATATTCTTGATCATCCGATGTCGAAAGAGAAATCAAATTAATTCCTCTTCATTTAAGGAACATGTCAAATCTTACTATTTTTGATAAATCTAGCAAACATTCTGAATTTGATATTAACAACGCCCTTTACCTCTAATAAATTATAATCACATCGATTAACAATTTTACTTGTCTGTTAGTATCTTGCAAATCAATTCTTGTGTGGACACATGTAAACAATTCATCAGAATTTGTTTCGAATATAACTACAATGGAGGACCCATGTGATAAGATGTCACATTACATTTGGGACCCCGGGTAGATGCCTATATATAGAAGAGGGAACTAGTCAATTAGGGTTTATGCTATGAATTTGCCTCTTATTTCTTTGTTAATTAGATTAATGTGGAACCTCCCTCCATTTTCCCTTTTTATTGCTACTATTTGGAGCAATTAGAATTACAAACTCTTATAATTATACGTGTAATTCCAATTATCCATTTTAATACGATATGAGTTCATTACAAAATTCACATCTTTAACTTTTTCTACAGTCATTGTCATCTAAATTATTAATTATTAGTACCTTAATTTCCTTTCATATCCCCTTGTAAACACAAAAAATAATCTCCTTCTAATCTTCCACATATTGAAACTACATCCTCCATCAAATTTCTATATCTCATACTTTATTGAAGATGATGATGAAATCTTAATTAACCCTTCATTTTGTGCTAAAATTCTAACATGGATATGATATCAATTAATTGTCGAGAAAATATGATGGATTAACTAGAACACAATCACAAATAAAGAGAATATAACGTGATTATCTAATGATTTTCGACTAAGTTTAATCCTCCAAGCAAAGGCAAACATCACCAAATCTATAAGGAAAATGTTCTTCCATTCCTAAGGGACAATATATTTCATTCCTAAATCTATTGAGCCTCATTTGCTTGCACTTAATGAGGAGCTGAATCTTAATCATTAAGATTCGCATCATTAAGTATGTTTGTTTATGAGGACTGAATCTTAATTATTCAGATTCAGTTCGATAAGTTTGTTTGTTTTATTTCTTTATAAGTCTCTTAATGGGTCTGAATATATTTGAATGAATCTGATCCGCAACACAGTCTTAACACCATTACTCATATCTTAATTCAACTACATCACAACAACTCATATAAGTTGTTTTCTTATTTAATTAATGTTAATTAGATGCTTACCGTTACAATTTCCTTTATTCTTATTAACTTAATATATCCCTTTTACTTCTTCATAAATTAGTCAATATATTTGAATTGATAAGCACTCCATGATGTAATATTTAACACTGGTTCCAAAAAATATGAAAGTTCTAACAATTTGATCGATAACGATTAATAACAAATGTCTATTATAAAATAAAACGTTTCATAAACATTATATTACTACTCTATATAAACTCATTTACATAGCATTATATTAGATTCTAAAAGTTTTTGAGTGGAAATAATAATCATAATAATGATGTAACTTAATGTTAAATTCATAATGGATAAATAATATTACCTTGTGATAAAAATGTTCGAAATATTATTTTCTATTTAAAAAAAGTTATTTTACTAAAATGAGGTTTTTATAATATCTTATTGATTTAGCGTTTAATTTAAGATATTAAAAATAAATAGTCCCAATAATTCAGTGTTTAGATTCAAAGAATGTATATTTAGATTCAAACGTTCGAACTTTACTTGGTGTTTGATATCACAAAAGCTCCATGTATTTATACAAACAAATGGTGAACTCATAAAAGCAATTTGTGGAGATATAGAATTGATCAATTAGTAGAAGACTTTAATTATCACTAAATAATGGGTCTTTGATCAATTCAAAATTCCTTTCAATTAAATAAATGCTAATTCATGTGTTAGACTAATTCTATGTGCTTGATGTGTCCTTTTAATTATCCATCTTATAATTAATTAAGCAAACATCCAACGTAATCCTTGAACAAATCAAATGGAATTAAGTTGACAATATGAGTTTCCCACACTATAAATACAACCATTTCAATTGTTTGTTTTCATTACCAAAAAATCAACAGAAATTAAAATAAGAGCTATGGCAAAGTACACTACTTTTTTAGCCCTTCTCTTTTGCCTCTTCCTTGTTGCTGCAACTGGTGAGTCAACATGATACTATAGATACCAAATATAATGATTTGTTTAACATTATAAATTTTCAAAATATATTTTTCTTCTTAAATTTTGTGGCCAGTCAAACATGATTATATAGCTACCATATATAATGATTTGTTTAAAATTACGAATTTTTAAAATATTTGTTTTTTTTATAGGAAATAAAATTTGTTTAGAAATTATAGTAAATTTGCTATCTCAAGTACATACCATGATTTTTCAATTCTCATTTTTGCAGAAATACAAATGGCAGAAGGGAAATACTGTTGGAAAAAGAGTGACAAGTGGAATGGACTTTGCTACTATTCTTACAAATGTAGTTATCATTGCAAGCACTACTATGGAGCTAAATATGGTATGTGTAAGAAGTATAAACCATGGGGTCACAAATATTATTGGGCAAAATATGCTTGCTACTGTTATTCACCTTGCCATTACTAAGAAGCTTTGGGTGTCTCATGGCTTTGGTTTGACTATGTAAACAAATAATTAAGAAGCTACCTATTAAATTTTATGTGTGTAACAATGTAATAAGGCTTATTTATGTGTGAAACTATGGCCAAGCTTTGTGTGATGAATAAATGTATTGTATATTTTTCAATGAGTATTAATTGATGTGAACTATGGTGTTTACCTATATGAATACGTATTGTGTAAAGTATCATGCAAGGCTAAGCTAAAATGAATAATAACTACATGACTCCACATACATATATATTTATCACGCCCCAAGCCTAGACTCTATGCAAGATCGATACTCATGAATGTCATTGTTGGTCAGATCATACTCATAATATAGCATTAGGCATGTCATACATCTAGACATGATATGAAACACTTTTCATTAATGTAAATCATAGTATCGAAATCACTGATAAAGGACTCAGAGGTCAAAGTGAAGCATAACTAGCTATCTACATATCTATGAAACCTTTAAATATAACTGAGCACTGACTTAATGACTATCATTAATGGAGGTATGCCACCATGAATTTGAATCTTTCAAAATAAAAAATATATGCATTAGTAAACAACATCTACTACTAGAAAACAACAATAATATGACCAAAATGACAATAAAAGAATCACTTTTAATTAATGTAAGTCATAGTACTAAATCACTATGACTTTTGAAGAACATAGATGTCGCTTTTAAGGTTTTAGAATTTGGGGTGTGTTTGGTATAGGAAAATGTTTTTTTAGTAAATGTTTCTTGGAAAATAAGTTGATTTTTAACTTATTTTCTTGTTCTTGGTTGGTGAGTGGAAAATGTTTTCTATAAAATATTTTCTAGTGTATAATTGGTGAATAAAACATATATTTTTAGAAAACATCTTTTGTTTTTAGCTACAGAGTAGAATTTTTTTTCCAGGAAAACAGTTTCTTACTTAGAAACAAACCTCGATAGTCGATTTGGCATTCAACCCCGACCCGGACTCGAGATCCAACCCAAGACCCAACCCCGCGTCAAGAGTTGACCTCGATCTTGGCTCGAGACTTGACTTCTACTTCGACTTGAGACCCGACACTCAAGACCTCAATCCCGAGATCCGATCCGACTCGAGATCTGGCTACAATGATAGCCCTAACCTGAGACTCGGCCCTAACCCTAACCCAAGATTCGACCCCAACCACAACCTGAGCCTAACCTTGATCGAAGATCCAACTCTAACTCCAACCCCGACCCGACCCGACCCGACCCAAGACCTATACCAATCCCAACCGAGACCTGAACCCAACCCTAAGCTCAACCAAAGATCCCGACCCTGGATCGAGACCCAACCCTGACCCTGATTAATTCAAGACCCGACTACACTCGAGACTTGACATATAGATCCAAGTCCGATTCTGAGACATTTGACCCCTGCCCGATTCTGACTCCAATTTGAGACCCAACCTCGACCTTGACCTCGACGCTCAATTTTCAAATTTTGAACCTTGATTTGACATTGACGCCCTAATCAATACCCGGAACTAAGACTACAACTTGAGATCCGACGTCGACTCGATACACGACATACCTCCAACTTAATTAAGATCCAGCCTCGACCCAAGACCCTGACTTGTGACACGACCCTGACCCGAACCCAATCCAATCCTTGACTTCGACCTAAGATCTGGCCCTGACCTAAGACCCGATACCCTTGTTTGTACTTATTTATGTTGAGGATTTTATTTTATTATTAATAAGAGGCTGTTTAGTGGTATAATTTATTTATTTTTTTTTTAAAAAGAGGAAATTTGTGCAAGTTAGAATTGGAATTGCTAATGTAACTTGGTTTGGCTTTGAAGAATAACATTTAGAAGATTTGACCATCAACACTACCATATAAAGCACCATATTGATGCTACGCAGACTAACTATATCTATTCCACACACATCCAAAATTATTCTTGAAAAGTAGTAGTCATTCTGATGGATTGTCTCTTTTCTAATAAGAAACAATAACACTTGTTAATACTATCCCTTGTTATCTAAGAGTAAATGAAATTTCTCTCATTTTCCTAAACATCTTCTGCATATTTTCTTACAAACAAAACTATGGACTCTTTATGTGATCTCTTACTAACCTTAAAATCGACTAAATTGTGAAAATAACATGTATTAACACAAAGGGTGGTGAACTCATAAAAGGAATGTGTGGAGATATAGAATTGATCAATTAGTAGAAGACTTTATCTCTCAAACTCTTTGATAAATTCAAATTCTTTTACAAGTAAAGAAATGCTAAATGTGTTTGACTAATTCTTTGTACTTGATATGTCATAATTTAATTATCTATCTCTTATGACTAATTAATCAAAATCCAACGTAATTTTTGAACAAATCAAATGGAATTAAGTTGAAAATATGAGTTTCCAACACTATAAATACCACAATTTGAATTGTTTGTTTCCACCACAAGAAATCAACAGAAAATAAGAGCTATGGCAAAACACACTACTTTTCTCGCCCTCCTCCTTTGCCTCTTCCTTGTTGCTGCAACTGGTAAGTCGACATAATTCTATATCCTATCAAATATAATGATTTGTTGAAGGTTTACGAATTTATGACTAGTCAAATATGTTCGATAAGTGAAATTTGCTATCTCAAGTACATACCATGAGGTTTTCAATTTTTCTCATTTTTGCAGAAATACAAATGGCAGAAGGGAAATACTGTTGGAAAAAGAGTGACAAATGGAATGGACCTTGCCAATACTCCTATAAATGTAGTTATCATTGCAAACACTACTATGGAGCTAAATATGGTATTTGTAAGAAGTACAAACCATGGGGTCACAAATATTACTGGGCAAAATATGCTTGTTACTGCTACTCACCTTGCCATTACTAATCAACTTCAATATCGTATGTCTTGGCTTTGACTATGTAAACAAATAATTAAGAAGCTACCAGCTATTTTATGTGTGTAACAATGTAATAAGGCTGATGAGTAAATGTATTATATGCTTTTCTATTAATAGTTTAGTACTAGTAAAACGTGTGTTGAACATTTGTACCTTATAATTATTATAATTAAAGCTTTTATTTCTTTATAACATTGAGTTCAAAAACAGAAAATGTTACCAATATAAATTTTACTATTTACATTTTAATCATTAAATAAGATACATACTAGTGGTACGGTGCATTTGCCATAAAAAAAATCCTCTAAAAGATGTCACACTATCAAATTAGTAATCTACAATTCAACACTAGTGAATCGATACCCATATCGCCATAAATCTTTGGCCAAAAATTGGGTAAAAAAGCTAAAAGAAAGTGTCAAACTATGTTACTTCTACAAATTATATTCCACATTTCAAACTCAACTAAAATGTCAAAACTTTCAATGAAATTCGTCTCAACAAAAAGTGGCTCCTACAACCAAGTGCTCCATTTTACCAAAAAGTTACAAGGTAGCTCGAAATAAGCCTGGGAACCTTGGGATCCAAACCAAAGATCCATCTAGAACAAAATCTATATTTTAGAGCTACAACACAACCATCTGAATTTTATTTCAAGGTCGTTTACCTGAAGGCCTGACCAAAGTCAAACATCTAAACTTCAGGCACCCAATAACACAAAAACCAAACGACTTGCCTAGTGAGTACTAGAAAAGCTCTAAACATTGAAAACACTGAAATATAGAGAAAGTTGTTAGGATTGAATCCACACACACACTTGATGGATTAAGAACATAAGAACTTTCAAGAGAAAGAGATGCGAGATCTAGATAGAGAAAGAGAGAAACCAATATTTCGTAGTAACACCCCGTGAGTAAACTTTCATGGCGGTGGGTATATATATTAATAATTCAGAGTATTTTAGATTACAGAGAATAAATATTACAGCCTAAACATTAATATGTGACAGTACATCAAATATTAATCAGGCTTTACAACCTAACAAAAATGTGCTAGAGGGTCATTACACGTCTGTCCATCGATATTGACTTGTTTTTAGTACTTAGTGCAAGAGTGCAAGATGGATAATTATTTGAGGAATTAATATGGTTAATGGACTAAACCCATGAACCAAGGAACTAGTGTTAAACAATAAAATATTGTTCCAAAGACATTAATTATAAGGATGCAAAATTGATCAATTAGTAGAAGACTTTATCACTCTTTGATCCATTCAAATTATTCTTTACAATTAAAGAAATGCTTATTGTGATGGACTAATTCTTTGTAATTGATGTGTCATAATTTAATTATCCATCTCTTATGACTAATTAATCAAAATCCAACGTAATCCTTGAACAAATCAAATGGAATTAAGTTGACAATATGAGTTTCCAACACTATAAATACCATCATTTCAATTGTTTGTTTCATCACCAAGAAATCAACAAAAAATAAAAGCTATGGCAAAGTACACTGCTTTTCTTGCCCTCCTCATTTGTCTCTTCCTTGTTGCTGCAACTGGTGAGTCGACATGATTCTATACCTACCAAATATATAATGATTTGTTTGAGATTACAATTTTTTTTTAAATATTTATTTTTATTAAAATTTCTAACTTTATGTCAAATAAAACGAAACGGGACAGTGTTATTAGGAAATTCTGAGAAAAACTCTATCTCAAGTACATATTATGAGTTTCCAACTTTAATTTTCTCATTGTTGCAGAAATACAAGTGGTAGAAGGAAAATACTGTTGGAAAAAGAGTGGCAAGTGGAATGGACCTTGTCAATACTCTTACAAATGTAGCTATCATTGCAAGCACTACTATGGAGCTAAATATGGTATATGTAAGAAGTATAAACCATGGGGTCACAAATATTACTGGGCTAAATATGCTTGCTACTGCTACTCACCTTGCCACTACTAAAAAATATTTCAGTATCTCTTGGCTTGGCTTTGACTATGTAAACAAATAATTAAGAAGCTACCTATTTTATGTGTGTAACAATGTAATAAGGCTGATTTATATGTGCAACTACTTTGGCCAAGCTTTGAGTGATGATTAAATGTATTGTGTATATTTTTCAATGAGTATTAATTGATGTGAACTATGATATTTTCTATATAAATATTTATTGTGTAAAGTACCACGCAAAGGCTAAGACAAAATTAATAATTACTACATGAGTTGACATACATGTGTAATGTCGTGCGGAGAAATTTGTTGACAAAACATTGGGACGATAGAAACAACAATAACATACGAGTGAGGGCCCACAATTTGGGCATGGGGAAGATAGGGTTTACGCAGATTTTATCATTACCTCGTTGAGGTAGAAATATTGTTTTCAAAAGACTCTTGGCTTAAATGCAGCGAATTCAAATACAAAGAAGAAGAAAAGAACGCAGAAACCATAGCAACTAAACAGTGCAAAGTCTACAAGAATGACACAAGAGAAATAAAATATATAGTAATATAATTGAAACGTTGTAAACAACATATGGTGATAGATATCCAAAGAAAAAATGATAATAATATGGTTAGTATAGCCACAAACAACAAAATGCCTAATCCATCAAAGATCAAGACAATAACTCTAAATCTATTAACTTTCTACCCTAATATATGTGACCTCCACACCCTCCTATTTAATGTCATGTTCTCGGTAATTTGGAGTTGCGTCATGACGAAGACAACTTTGATAGAGAAATCAATAGTTGAAAAAAAGGAAATCGTCATGACGAAGACAACTTTGATAGAGAAATCAATAGTTGAAAAAAAGGAAATAACATGAAGAATAAAAGATAGCCAAATTCTGTTGCAGATAATGTTACTGGATGATTTTATTCAATAGGCTCTGTAGCCTTATATAGGTTTACATATTATGTAATCATATTCCCACTAAACCACTATTGTAATTACACTAAACCAACTCACCTAAACATTAGTAACACAATTCTGCAAATACTACACAATAGGAAAACTATCATGTTAAAAGAAAACAACTACAAACTGAAAGCTAAAATACAGCTATACTGCAAACTTAGTCAAACTAAACAATAGGGGTTGATGTTGTACAACTTTTAACACCCCCTCTCGACATCAGCTCCGGTCTAACCATGCCTAGTTGTACACATAAACTTTTAAACTTATGGACACTTAAGACTTTCGTGAACACGTCTGCAATTTGTTGCTCAATTTTTATATGCTCCAAGTCAATCTCTCCTTGAAACACTTTTTCCCTGATGAAGTGGTAATATATTTCCACCTTCTTTTCCTAGCATGAAATACAGGATTTTCAGCCAAGCAAATCGCTGACTGATTGTCACGGTACAAGATAATTGACTAGCCAAGTGGCTGGTGTAAATCTTTCATCAATTGCATAAGCCACGTACTTTGTTCAGTTGCAACTGTTGTTGCCCTATACTATGATTCTGTTGTTGACAGTGACACAATTGTTTGCCTTTTGCTGCACCAAGAAATCGCTCCAGCTCCAAGCTTAAACACATAGCCAGTTGTTGAACGTCGGGTATCATGATCCCCTGCATACTCAGAGTCTCAATATCCGACCAACTTGCATTCTTCACTTTTTCTTGTACAAAAGACCATAATCAGTTGTACTTTTCACATATATTAGTATTCACCTAACAACCTCCATATGGTGCTTATTTGGATTATGCATGTAGCGACTCATCACACCAACTGCAAAGAAAATATCAGTTCGAGTCTGAGTTACATAAATCAGACTACCTACCTGTTAGTTCGAAGCTGAGTTAAGATGATAGCTTGAACTTGATATGAAGTTTTGATGATTTAACAAACTTATCGATCTAACAAGGAACCAAATTCTTGTTATTGGAACTGCTGACAATAAGATGAATGATAAACTCAGTGTGAGGTATATTTGTGTGCTATCATCAAAAAGGGGGAAAATGTTATATTCTAGGTGTTTTGATGATCCTCACAAATGCGGGGACCTGGTTCCTGGCAGAGTGCTCTTGTCCAGATACAAATGGGATACAGTCATAAAAGCTGTCATGTCATGTGGTAGGTGAAAAGTGCAGTATCCTACAACAATAAGAAGAGCGGACAAGATTGTATGTTTCAGTATCTCACAAATGCAAGGACCTGGTACCAGACAGAGTTTCCTCCATCAGATACATAATTGGTTACAGCTGTAAAGCTGTCACGTCAGAGGTTGGTAAGGCGTCAGTGTACTACACCAATCAGAATGGAGAAAGGTGTTTGTCCAACGGATAATAACTCTTTATGTTTGATACTTTTAGCATGACAAACACCATATTATATTCATTCATCCAAAGAAGGAAGTCGGCCATCAAGCCTTTTCAAGAACTCATATAGAAGTTTGAAAGGGACCTGGTACCCGCAAGCAAGGGACCTGGTTCCCGCAAGCAAGGGACCTGGTACACGCAACACTGCGACATGAAAAGGACGAAAACACAGCTGTCAGAAAAGCTGTCATCTCTGATGCGGTAGGTGCACAACTTTTCCAACAGCAGGCCTTCAGCCAATGGGATGACTTCAACGAATTTGTGGGAAATTATATTATCTCTTTCCAACAAACACAAATTTAAGACTTGGCAAATTAAACTTGGATTTTCTCTGAAAATTCACAAGCTGAACAGAAGGCCATCTTCAAGGAAGAACATTGCTCAACTCAACAGAAGGACCTAATAGAGTAAAGAAGAATCTTTGTTGTATTTAGAGCTTTGTGTCTATGTACTTACATTGTAAATTTGTTCCTAATCTATAAAGAATTCAGATATTTGTTTTGGGTTTGTAAAAGTCTAAATCAGTTAAGGTTAACTGATTTAGTGGGCAATATTGGTTTGTTGCTTCGTCAAATTCTAAGTCATCTAGAGTTAGGTGGTTTAGTGGGCGGTGTTGTATCCGCTTAGGCTCTTCAAGTAATAGGTAGATTACTTGACCGTGAGATTAATAACTTTTTCTCACATTGATTGTAACCGGGTTTCACTTTTGTTTGAGAAGATTAGTGAAGACAGTTGTAAATCTTGTACAACAGGTCGTGGTTTTACTCCCTTGAGCAAGGAGGTTTCCACGTAAACTGCTTGTGTTGTGTTCTTTATATTGTTTAATCTTCCGCACTGTTCTTGCTGTGTCAAGGAACCTGGTCCGTTAGCTGGTAGTGGTCGCACATATTCCAACAGTACCAATTGTCGATACATCGTCACATCTGCTAAGTCTTTTCCTTCATGTGCACTCATCTTAGCATTTGGCTCCAATGGTGTTGATATTGGTTTTCAATTCAACATTCGAAACTTCTTCAACAGATCTTTAAAATATCTTTTCTAATGCAAACAAATTCCTTCTTCATTACAATCAACCTCCAAGCCAAGAAAATGGTTGAGTTGTCCAAGTTCCTTCATCTAGAACCGAACTGACAAATTCTTCTTTGTTAGAAGAATTTCTTCTTCACAGTCTCCTGTTAGGATTAGATCATCCACATATACTTGCACAATAGCTAGTTTCTTTTCAACAACTTTCACAAGCAAGCTGGAATATGCCGGTGCTACACAATAGTAACTATGAGTAAGAAATTCAGAAATCTTACCATACCATGCACTTGGTGCTTGCTTTAACACATATAGCGCTTTTCAAAGCTTACATACATAATCAGGATGAGCTTGATATGAAAGCCCATTGGTTGACACATTTAGATCTCCCGATCCAACTCTCCGTTTAAAAAGACATTATACGTCCATCTGCTATAGGTTCAAATTTTTACCTGCAGCAAGTGCAAATATTATCCGGACTGTAGTAAGCTTAGCCACTGGACTAAATGTTTCATCATAATCTAGTCCATATTGCTGAGAAAAGCCTCAGGCTACAAGACGAGCTTTGTGCCTTTCAATCGACCCATTTTTGTGACGCTTTATCCTGTAAATCAATTTGCAAGAAATAGGTTTGACATCACTTGGATTTACCACGAGCTCTCAAGTTTGATTCAGTTCTAGCACATCAATCTCCTCCTTCATAGATTTAGTCCACTTAGGATTTTGGAATGCTTCCTCAAAATTCTCTGGTTATTTTTCATCATCTTCTTCTACTATGGCAGCATTGACATACTTTGGATTAAGATTTTTGATCCTTGATGACCATATAAGAGTCTGGGGTGTGTTTCTTCACTTAGCTCGTCTGCTTCACTTTGTTTTTTATACACACCAGTTTGCCAAGGATTTTGAGCCAAGCCTTCTTCAGCAATATCTTCGTTAACTTCAGCTTCAGCTTCATCTAGACTTTGCTGGATATGGGACGAGTCCAATACATCTTTGAGGACATTTGAATCTGGCAGGATTTCCTTATTTGAAGACCACCATGAAGAAGATTCATCAAATATCACATTCCGAGAAGTGAAACACTTTCCCGTTCTTGGGTCACAACAACGCCACCCTTTTCGTGGGCTGTCATACTCTACAAAGATACACCTAACAACCTTTTTGTCCATCTTGCTACGTAATTTGGACATGTGAGATAACGACGTATTTGATACTTCTGGATGAATTCAGAGAATTCATATGAGGTGTATTCCCCACCATTGTCAGTTCGCAGGCAAAGAATTTGCTTGCCAACTTCTGCTTCACCAACCTTTTTAAATTCTTTGAATTTTGAAAATGTATCAGACTTTTCCTTCAGAAAATAAATCCATATATACCTGGAAAAATCATCAATGAAGGTTAACATATATTTCATCCCACCAACACAGAGTTGCTTGACAGGTCCAAATACATCAGAGTGAATTAACTCTAATGGTTCCTTGGCCTTATATTTTGACTCCTCATACGGAAACTATTGTGCTTTACCATGTGGCAACCCGCAAATATAATATTTGTCCTTAATGAGAGTTTTGAAAGACCCTTCAGCATTGACTTTTACATCATGACACTTGGTTTAGCGTAGCTAACGTAGCTCAACCGCATATGTCATAAGTATGTAATTTCATTCTTTCTTGTCCTATCTATATATGTGGTTTCTGCCGACATTACATAGATGGTATTCAATCTTTGTCCCTTCATTACTGGCTCTTTTTTAATCTCAAGATCATGATATATTCTTACATCTTGCGGACCAAACAGAATAAAATGACTCGTAGATGTTAGTTGTGCTACTGAAAGGAGATTTTTCTTCATACCTGGGACATGATAAACATTTGAAGCAACACCAGATCAGCACTACTATTTGGTGACACTACAGCCTTACCAATATGAGCTATCGATAATTTTGTATCATCAGTTGTCACCGCCTCACGACTTCTCTTGTACTTGGTTAGATTTTGCAACTTCTCCTTGTCGCCAGTCATATGGTTTGAGCTACCTGAGTCAACAATCCAATCATTCTCATAATCAATTTGTTTAGAAGTTGTTACTGTAAGATCTAACTCCTCTTGTTCTACAGCAAAAAATGCTTCAACATCCCAATCATCTTCACTCTTTTCCTTTGGACTAGAATTGGATGCAGCGTTGCTCTCAACAGCCTTTTTATTGAACCAGCAAACCTTGGCTTTATGTCTACTTTCCGCAGTCATGACACTTCCCTTTAAACCTCTTGTTTTTTACCCAATAGTTCTTTGAAGCTCCCCCTGGAAGATAATTTCCCTTCCTTGATAATTTTTTTCCATATCATCATTTCTTTTGTTCCCAGCTACATTGTAATTCTTGGATTTCCCTCTGCTTTTGTTGATATTAAGTGCTTCCTCCTCACCTTTTTTTGAAACTCCGCCCATTTTCTTATCCGTGGCTTCTTGGCCAGCAAGCATATTCTCAAACTCAACAAGTGATGGTTGAATTTGCCATCCCTGTACTGTAATGACAAAGTTTCTGTACTCAAATATCAAACTATGAATGCTTTTATTTTCATCATGGTTTCCCCAATTGGAGTTGTTGGTTCTAATTCTGAAATTTCACGGCATATCAACTTCACTTTGTGAAAGTATTGTGCAATGCTCATATCATTTTGAGCTATCGACAATAACTCACATTCTAGAAGTTGTACTCGAGTGTCTTTCTTCTTTGAAATGAGTGCAGACAGCGTGTCCCAAGCTTCCTTTGGTGTTCCAGCATCTCGTATATGTTCCAACACGTCTTCTTCAATGGTCGTCTTGAGGGCAAATAATGTTTTTCCTGCTTTAATATTCCATTTTCTCAATGCGCCATTTGGTTCTTCTTCCCCTGGTTTGACTTCACTTCCATTGACGACCTCCCAAAGATCTTGACCTTCCATGTAGAAAGTCATACATGTCATCCATGGCTTGTAAATCAGTCATCGCAATAGATGTGTGGCTTCTCTTTCTCTCTTTTAAACCTTGCTTTGATGCCAAATGACAAAGACAACTTTGATAGGGAAATCAATAATTGAAAAAAAGGAAACAACAGGAAGAATAAAAAATAGCCAAATTTTGTTGCAGACAATGTTACTGGATGATTTTATTCAATAGGCTCTTAGCCTTATATAGGTTTACATATTATGGAATCATATTCCCACTAAACCACTACTATAATTCCACTAAACCAACTCACCTAAACATTAGGAACACAATTCTGCAAATAGTACATAATAGGAAAACTATCATGTTAAAAGAAAATAACTACCAACTGAAAGCTAAAATATAGCTATACTATAGACTTAGTCAAACTAAACAATAGGGGCTGATGTTGTACAACTTTTAACACATCATATATAATAACATCTCGAGTACTTTTTTGGCCTACCTTTACCTCATCTTTTACCCATTATATTTATCCTTTCACATCTCCGGATGGGGTATCTATGCATCTTCTCTTCACATGTCCAAATTATCTTTGCTTCCATCATCTTTTCCACTAGTACGGACGAGGACATTCTCACCTAGTCACAATTATTTACATGCATAATCTTATCACTCCTAGTGTGCCCTCACATCCATATCAACATCCTCATTTTCGCACTTGCATCTTCTGCACATGTAATTATTTGACTGGCCAACATTTAGGTCGTCCCGTACAAAAACATTGGTCTAACCAATATTTTGTAGAAATTATCTTTAGTTTTTGATGGTATCTTAATATCACACAAGTCTCTGAAGGCAAGCCTTTGTTTTATCCACGTAACACCAATATGACGAGTGACATCATCATTTGTCCCCACTACCTTAGATTACTGATCCAAGATACTTGAAATTATCTCTCTTAGGAATATCCTAAGTTACAAGCATGATCACTTCCATGTTAGCCTCATCCACTATATCGCTGAATTTACACTCTAAATATTCTATTTTGGTAATGCACATGAACCCTTTAGACTCTAGAGTTTATCTATGCACTTCCAATTTAGCATTTGCTCCACCGTGTGTCTCATCAATCAATACTATTTCATCCACAAATAGCATATACTATGTGTTAAAGTCTCTAAGTTTTGACGAATGTTAAAGTGCATAGAACAGGTTGTGCAAACGTGATATAAAGTGTTTTATCCAAACGAGTAACGAGTAGAAAATGAGTTCATAAGTAATAAGATTTTCTTATTCAATTAAGTAAAACTATTTCTTATTCAGTTAAAGACAATCGCGTGGAAGTTTGGTTCTCAAAACCAAGTGCAAAAAGGTGTCCTAGTCAAAAATCGAGTTAAAAAAGGTTTTAAGGCGACGAAGACAAACTCGAGTAGAACAAGAAGTTGAGGATGCAGCAAAGTCAAGTTCGAGTTGAATAATACTATGAGTTTTCTAAATCTATGAATAGGGCTTTATTTTCATCAGAAAAATTGCACACTTATATTGAGAGAAAACCACAACATGAAAAGAGATTTGATAGAGTTTTGGTATTAACTTTGGGGAGTTTTGCGATTTGAGTGAGAGGTTGTAATATTGTATTCAAGAGTCTTGTTTACAATCAAGATTTGTGAGTAGGTTCCGTTTAACAAGTTGGTAGAACTTGAAAAACAATAGAAGACTGAAACCTGGGGTTTGGGTCTTGGGTAGATAGGAATTAGAGTTTATAATTATATAGATTACTTGACTGTGTAATTGTTGTGTTATTTAAAGAGGCTATAAATTATACAAGATTGTGAAACAAGTTATTTTATCAATTTATTTATTGCTAGCTTCAAACAATGAGGAACAAGTAAGTATCATGCGTACCTAATAGAATTAAGGAGGTCATAATTCCAACACTATGGAACCTCATCATGGATACACCGCGTCAATTCGTCCAGTACTAAGGCAAATAGGAACGGGCTAAGAATTGATGATCCTTAAGTCAAACCCCAACTTATCAGGGAAGTGCTAAGAGTCTTTTCCCTTCATTCTAACTGAGTCTTGGTTTCATCATACATATCTTTATCACCTTCATGTAATCCACCTTCACACCTTTGGCCTTCACGCATCTCCAGTATTTCCCTCGAGACTTTTTCATAAGTATTTTCGAGGTCAATGAACACCATATGCAAATCCTTCTTCCTTATTCAATATTATTCCATAAGCCTCCTCACTAAATGAATGGCTTCTCTAGTCGATCACCCTGACATGATACCAAATTGGGTCTAAGAAATGGACACACCTCTCCTCACCTTCATCTTCATCACCCTCTCTCAAATTTTCATAGTGCGTCTTAGTAACTTGATGCCTATTTAATTATTGTACTTTTGACTACCATCCTTGTTCTTGTACAACAAGACCATTGTACTCAACCTCCTTTCTTTAGACATTGTCGTCTTAATAATGACATTAAACAACCTGTCAACCACTCAATGCATGTCATGTTTGTGCTTTTCCAAAATTCACCAGAATCTCATCTGATTTGGTCGATCTTCCCTTAATCATGCATCCTATTAATAGCACACTTAACATCTTCAACCTTAAGACACCTACAATATCCAAAACCCCAGTGCTTCTCATAGTAGTCCATATCCCGCAATGCAATGTCTATGTCTCTTTCTTCCTTCAAATGTTTATGGAAGTATGTTTCCCATATTTTCCTAATGTGGTTATCTTCCATTAACATCCTTCCTTCCTTATCCTTGATGCACTTCACTTGATCTCAATATTTTTGGTGATATTGAGCCTTCCTCTCTCTCACCTTGGTGAGCCTGTACAATTTCTTAATTATCTACACTTTTATCTCCTAGTTCAAAATACATGCGTTCGAAAGCTGACATTTTTTCCACCGTAATTGCTAACTTAGCCTCCGTCTTTACCCCTTTATATATTTTCTTATTCATACATTTCTCTTCCTCGTGCTTGGACTTCACCAATTATACATACACAGTCTTCTTTGCTTTCACTTTAAATTAGATTTCTCCATTCCACCGCCAATCACTCCACCCCCCACCCCCATGACCACCAAAGTTTCCCATGGACACTTCTATCACCTATCTCTAATCGCTTCCCTAATGCAACTAGTTGTGTTATCCCTCATGTATTTCACATCCCCACTACTCCTCCACGCCTTCGTTGATCATAATAGAGGGAGTGGGTCAAGCCACCTCATCTAATCCTCGGTTGGTCATATAGAATCTTCTTCTCCCTCTCTCACTTAATTTCCAGGTCCATCACTAAAATTTTATGTTGGGTGGTAAGATTCTCACTCGGGATAACCTCGTAGTCATTACATAGGCCTCTATCAACCTTCCTAAGGAGTTAATAATCTATTTGAATTTTAGCCACCACTCTACAAAAGGTAACTAGGTTGTTCTTCTTCTTCAGAAGGAATGAGTTTTACCATATATACTAATTATGTTACTAAGATGAAGAAAAAGGAAACCACTTTTTCCAGAGATATTTTATAATGAGGAAACCAAATCAAATACTAATTCATTACCAATTAGGATTCTCAAATCGTGTTTTACCATAAATAACTCCAAGTAGCTAGGTCAATCACATGATTAAAAGAATTAAATTCTATACGAACACACAACGAATTCTTTAATATCAACTATTTTATGTATAATTTTTAATTTCGTTTTGTTTTCTAGTTTATTTAGTAAATCAGGTTTATTGTTTTTTAACATAAAAGCAGAAAATTTTGAGTTATCATGAAAGCAATTTGTACGTGGAGATACAGAATTTATCAATTAGTAGAAGATTTTATCATTCAAATAGCTCTTTGATTAATTCAAATTCTTTTCAATTAAAGAAATACTACGTGTGCTTGACTAATTCTTTTTAATTTCAATTATCCATCTTATAAATTAATTAAGCAAACATCATCCGACGTAATCCTTGATCAAATCAAATGGAATTAAGTTGACAACTTGAGTTTCCAACACTATAAATACCACCATTTCAATTGTTTGTTTCATCACCAAGAAATCAATAGAAAATAAGAGCTATGGCAAAGTACACTACTTTTTTTGCTCTTCTCTTTTGCCTCTTCCTTGTTGTTGCAACCGGTGAGTCGACATGATTCTATAGCTACCAAATATAATGATTTGCCTAAGATACGAATTTTTAAAATGTTTATTTTTTATTATAACATGAGTTCAATTTTCTCATTATTGCAGAAATACAAATGGCAGAAGGCAAATACTGTTGGAAAAAGAGTGACAAGTGGAATGGACCTTGTCAATACTCTTACAAATGTAGTTATCATTGCAAACACTACTATGGAGCTAAATATGGTATTTGTAAGAAGTACAAACCATGGGGTCACAAATATTACTGGGCAAAATATGCTTGTTACTGCTACTCACCTTGCCATTACTAATCAACTTTCAATATCTTATGTCTTGGCTTTGACTATGTAAGCAAATAATTAAGAAGCTACCAGCTATTTTATTTGTGTAACAATGTAATAAGGTTGATTTATGTGTGCAACTATTTTGGCCAAGATTTTTGTGTGATGAGCAATTGTATTTTATGCTTTTCTATGAGTATCAATTAATGTGAATTATGTTTTTTTTTTCTATCAATACTTATTGTGTATAGTATCAGGCAGGGCTAAGCTAAAACGAATAATAACTATATGACTCGACATATACATGTGTAACGCACCTGCAAAGACAGTTTTAGACAAAACATTGGGACAATAGCAAATGTGGGATCTATTGGAAAATTTTGAAAATATCAACTTTCAAAATATTTTATCGGCTAAATCGAGTTCAAAACTTTTCTACCTGTTAAGTTTTTTTGCATGAGATCACACAAGGGTAAACTATAAACTAAATAACGACATTTCTCAAAATATGAGGAGTTAGGTGATTCAAGACTTACCAAATAGAAGAATTGTTACATGAATAGGTAGTTTAATTCTTATGATAGTAGGAAATCTAATTCCTATTCAAAATTAATAACTATAGGTTAACATAATTCTTATAAAGCTATGAAACATAAATCATACTCTAAAATAATTTTAAAAGCTACTAAAATATAATTAACTAATAAATAAATCTACTTTAAAATATAATCGAATAATTAATTAATTGACTTCCCTGCATCCACAACATTACTCCCCTCACGTTGAAATGGCTTGTCCTCGAGCTCAAATTTTAGGGAAATCATACAGAAAATCTCAAATAGCTAGTACACTACAAAAAAAATAACTTTTAGCGGCATTAGATATTGACACTAATAAAGAGTGTTAAACTCTTTACCGGCATTAGTGAAGTGCCATTAGAACCAATGTCGCTAAAGGCTTTAGGGACATATACAAAGAGTGATAATTGCCGCTAAAAATACATATTTAGCGGCAATTAAAAATTAAATGCCGCTAATGATCATTTTTGTTGTAGAGGTATCAACTTAATTGTCCATTCCAGCCCTATCTTGAAGTTGATATCGATAAATTTCAACTCTACCCGTTTACATAAGCATGACTAATTCACCCATCTGGTTGCTACTTTCAGGAGGTCCAAATCGTTGAAGTTCTTCCCAACTCATTAGCCCTTTGCCTTGAGTTGATAATACCATAATGGTACTCCAAACATGTGAAAATCCAGTCACTTCAAAATTTTTGTTTCCATTGTATGTTGGTTTTCAAAAATTTGTTCACAACGATGTGTCCAAAATATTGGGTTGTTACTGTTAAAATTTTTCCCTGAGTTTCTTACCTTATTTGAGTTTTATTTTTCTTTTGAAGGAAAATTGAAATATTATCATATATGTTTTAACTTTTCCTGAAAGTAAAGTATAATTTTCTTTTATATTTAGGTTATTCCTTCCCGGGAGGAAAAGTGTGAAACACTGTAAATTAAAGACCCTTCTTCTCATACACAATAGAATCCCACAATATAGTGGCTTGAGAGTTTTATTTATGGAGAGATTTTCTCCCAACATGTTTATGTTTTTTAATATTAGTTTTATCATATGTATGTCGCTTGGCAAAATTATATTAATAATATGTTTTTGCTATACTTTTTTTTCATTTGATTTATTGCATCTATGATTTCCAATTAAAAGCTTTTGCATGATGTTCTAATTACTTTTGAACCCAACACTTGGTGTCGTTATAAGTATCCATCTTTGCATGTGAATTACAACTTGTTGGATGATTCTCACCGGCCAATGGAATAGGTGGTGTGTTGCCTTTAGCAGCAGGAGTTGTTGATCCACTAGTTGTCTTGCGCTATTTGACTCATGTTTGTCGGTTGCTGATTTTGTGGAGCCAATTTTCAATCTAGATAATTTTTCTCGAATGACTTGGACAACTATTTCACTGAGTCATCGTTCCATTAATGCTACAATTTCAAAGTCCATTAGGGTTTCTGTAATGGAACGTTCTTTTTGAAATGTGGAACTGATATCATCGCCTTTATGTTAGGCTCTGATATCAAATTGCTATGAAACTTTACGGAATGATCAATTCATCGAGAGATAAATAAGTTCATCTAGTTAAAGGGATGTTGAAACCATAGAGTTCAAAGGAAGAGAGAACTCTCATGTCTTGTGTTTTGCTAAAATATTCTTAATTGATTTATTCCTCAAGAACTCCTTTAAATAGAAGTCTAATTATTATGAAATAGAAAACCTAAATCCTATTCCAAACTAATAATTATAGTTAGCCCAATCATTATAAATCTATGAAACATAAATTTTATTCTAGAATAATAAACAAATATACTAAATATAATTAACTAATAAATAAATCTACTTAAAAATATAACTATACGTGAACCTAATCGTTATCGTCTTGTAACCTATAACTGCATGACTTCATGAAGTTTTTAAGGAAAATCCATGATTTTTACTCTCTCAAACAAAATGTTTTATATGATAACATTTATTGTATTTGACATTTGAAAAACTCCATTCTTAAATACATTATGTATTAACACAAAGGGGTGGTGACCTCATAAAAACAATTTGTGGAGATACAAAATTGATCAATTAGTAGAAGACTTTATCACTCAACTAGCTCTTTGATCAATTCAAATTCTTTAAAATTAAAGAAATGCTTATTGTGATGGACTAATTCTTTATACTTGATATGTCATAATTTAATCATCCATCTTATGACTAATTAATCAAACATCTAATGTAATCTCAAATGGAATTAAGTTGACAACTTGAGTTTCCAACATTATAAATACCACCATTTCAATTGCTTGTTTCATCAATAAGAAATTAACAGAAAATAAGAGCTATGGCAAAGTACACTACTTTTCTTGCCCTTCTCTTTTGCCTCTTCCTTGTTGCTGCAACCGGTGAGTCGACATGATTTTATAGCTACCAAATATAATGATTTGCTTAAAATTATAATTTTTTAAAAATATTTATTTTTTATTCAACTTTGTGACTAGTCAAACATGGTCAAATAAAATGAAACAAAGGCATTGTTATTAATAGGAAATTATTAGGAATTTGCTATTGCAAGTTCATACCACGAGTTTTCAATTTTCTTATTTTTGCAGAAATACAAACGGCAGAAGGCAAATACTGCTGGAAAAAAAGTGACAAGTGGAATGGACCTTGTCAATACTCTTACAAATGTAGTCATCATTGCAAGTACTACTATGGAGCTAAATATGGTATTTGTAAGAAATATAAACCATGGGGTCACAAATATTACTGGGCAAAATATGCATGCTACTGCTACTCACCTTGCCACTACTAAGAATATGTCAGTATCTCATGGCTTGGTTTTGATTATGTAAACAAATAATTATGATGCTACCTATTTTGTGTATGTGACAATGTAATAAGGATGATTTATGTGTGCAACTAATTTGGCCAAGCTTTGCGTGATGAGTTATTGTACTGTACATGCCTTTCTATTAATATATATGAATTGATGTGAATTATGCTATTTTTCTATATAAATATATATTGTGTCACATGCCATGCAT
Organism: Solanum lycopersicum; assembly: GCF_036512215.1. Taxonomy (NCBI): domain Eukaryota; kingdom Viridiplantae; phylum Streptophyta; class Magnoliopsida; order Solanales; family Solanaceae; genus Solanum; species Solanum lycopersicum. The sequence goes on from NC_090806.1 coordinate 5,948,282, forward strand.
GCTTAAGATAAAAATAACATGACTCAAGTATACATGTGTATTATCATGCCCCGAGCCTAGACTCTATGCGAAATTGATACTCAGTTCCATTGTTGGTCCGAGCATACCAACTATATAGCATTAGACAGATGGCATACATCTAAAAGTGAGCGAAAACATAGATTAAAAGCATTTGAAGGGAAAGTCTTTAAAAAGTAACACTTTGTCATAGTACTGAAATCTGTTGGGAAAGGCAAGCACAAAAACAAATGTGCAAAACAAAGGAGATAGTGAAAGAAACTCAAGTCAAAACTTTTCCTTCTATTTGAACCAAGAGACAACAAAATATTGCAAGAAACAAATAGTTTGGGGCAGCAAACATACCAACCAAGCAAGAAAATAAATCAACATAAGAGACACCAAATTTAACGTGAAAAACCTCTTCGGTGTGAAGAGTAAAAATCACAAGACCAAAGCTACACCATAATCAACAAGAGTTACAAAGTGTCCTCCAAAATGGTCACCGACAACCAAAACAATGAGCAACACAACTACAAGATAGCACAAAAAATTAGATAAACAAAATGAGCTAAAATATCCAAATCGCAGCTACTGTTCACGAGCTAAAGTCTGGAGATACAGGACTCCAAATCACCCTCTCTCAGTTCCCAATCAAAGATTATGTTGAAAGGAACACGTCCAAAAATTAGCTCAATCGAACAAGAAATGAAGCGGAAATCGCAATTTGAAATTGGTTGCTATGGCTTATGCGAAAATCTGCACTTTCTCACATTTCTCTCTATATTGGCTGCTCTCAAATTCTTGTGATTTACTTCAAATAAGACCTAAAAGAAAGTCTTACATATGCACCATGATATTGGGCTTATAGATAAAAGTGGGCTTGTCAAATTTGGCTAATTTTATCCACAAAGGAAGGATGGAAGACCCAAAACCTTGGACTTTTATTCATCCACATGTGAAGGGGAAAAGGCCCAAACCCAACAAAATCGTTGATGCAAGTTTTCATTAATGAAAGGACATGAAGGTTAAACTGAATCATAACTAGTTGTCTACCTATAAACCTCTAAATATAGCTAAGTAATGACTTAATGAATATCATTGCCTCTCCATTGAATCAATTTAAATAGATGTATGCCACCATTGAATTCGATCTCGACACTCGACCCGAAATTCAACCTCTAATCCTAACTCAAATCCGACCATGACTCAATCTGAAATTCAGGAATTGGGTCTCTTATAGAGTCAAAGTTGGGTCTCAAATTGAGAATCAGGAGTTGGATGTAGGATTAGTATTGAGAATCGATATCTCAAACTTAAGTTAGGATGAAAGTTTGAGGTGTGAGGTTCAAAATGATTTTGCCTTAGAAGTTGAGAGAGAAGAGAATGGGGATTAAGCGATCAAAACCAGATTGTTTTGGATCTTTTGTTAGTGAAGAAATTAGTTTAGGGCTTTCTTAAGGGTAAAAAGATAACTTTTTAGTATTTTTTTTTTCAGTCGGATTTATTGTGAACTCAGATTAATGCAAATTAAAATTGGTGACGCTGGAAAGAAGACCCAAATATCCTTTAGTTTGATAGGTTACGGGCCACCTAAATCTTCATATTCTTAAATATATAGTTGTTTGAAGTTGACCTAATTAAGTATATTCTTATATCAAAACTTAATCGGTAAGGAAGCTTTTAACTCAACTTTGTGTCAGGGGATTCTTGTGACCTTAATTAGGTGTAACAACTAAAATAACCTCTCTTAAAAATTGGCAGAAGCCGTCTATGAAAGGTCATCTACGGTTCATACAAAAGTCTACCGTCCATAGACCCTCTCATAGAGACTTTGATGGACCGTCTTGCTCGCTCCTAAGAAGCTTACTAGAGTGTGCTTCAGGACTTGGCTTCCACGAGACCTTCTACGGAGCGTATAAACTTCTATGACCAGTAGTTCGGTCCATGAAACTTAGATCTGAAAATCAAATTTCAAGGACATGATTCCATGAATTGATCAATTTGTAGAAGACTTGATCACTCAAATTGCTTCTTGATCAATTCAAGTTCTTTTCAATTAAATAAATGTTAATTGTGTTGGACAAATTCTTTTGTACTTGATGTCCTGCAATTCTAATTATCCATCTTATAATTAAAAGTAGGAAAGTTTGGAGTTAAATAACACATATTAACACTAAGGAATGTTGACTTCATAAAAGCAATTTAATTTGTGAAGATACAGAATTGATCAATTATAAGTAGTAGACTTTATCATTCAAATAGCTCTTTGATTAATTCAAATTCTTTTCAATTAAAGAAATGCTACTTGTGCTTGATTAATTCTTTCTACTTTCAATTATCCATCTTATAAATTAATTAAACAAACATCGTCCAACGTAATCCTTGAAGAAATCAAATGGAATTAAGTTGACAACTTGAGTTTCCAACACTATAAATACCACCATTTCAATTGTTTGTTTCATCACCAAGAAATCAACAGAAAATAAGAGCTATGGCAAAGTACACTACTTTTCTCGCCCTCCTCTTTTGCCTCTTCCTTGTTGTTGCAACTGGTGAGTCCATATGATTATATAGCTATCAAATATAACGATTTGTTTAAGATTATGAATTTTTAAAATGTTTGTATTTTATTGTATTTGTACATAACATGAGTTCAATTTTCTTTTAATTGCAGAAATACAAATGGCAGAAGGAAAATACTGTTGGAAAAAGAGTGACAAGTGGAATGGACCTTGTCAATACTCTTACAAATGTAGTCATCATTGCAAGTACTACTATGGAGCTAAATATGGTATTTGTAAAAAGTACAAACCATGGGGTCACAAATATTACTGGGCAAAATATGCTTGCTACTGTTATTCACCTTGCCACTACTAACAAACGTTAAGTTACTCATGGCTTGGCTTATACAATTGTAAACAAACAATTAAGAAACTGCCTATTTTATGTGTGTAATATGATGTAATAAGGCTGATTTATGTGTGCTACCATTTTGGCCAAGCTTTGGGTGATGACTAAGTGTATTGTATTGTATGACTTTCTATTAATATTAATAATTGCCAACAAGGTACTTTTTACTGATTTCTTTTATTTCAATTGATTTCTTTCAGATTTTGTCTAGTTGCTAAATAATTCCTACCTATTACATATTTAGCTGTAAATATCTATGCATTTTTCAATTTAAAATTCAATTTGAATTTAAGATGAAAGATTTTGAGGTTTACCAAATGATACATAATGCGATACAGTTAAAACAAAGTATTGTTGATGTGAATTGTGTTATTTTTCTATATAAATATTTATATATCGTTCCACATACCATGTATGGCTAATCCTATACTCTATGTGAGATTGATACGTGGTGTCATCGCAAGCCTAGACTCTAGTACATCTAGACATGAAAATATAGTTTAAAAGCATTTGAAGGCCGGAGAGTCTTGTAAAAGAAATACTTTTCATTAATGTAAATCATACTATTGAAATCACTGACAAATTAACGACACAAAAATCACACTGAAGCATAACTAAATGTCTATTTATGAAGTCTCTAAATATAACTGACTAATGCCTATCATTGCCTCTTCATTGAACTCATCTACTTTTTAATAAAGGTATGCCATCATGGATGATATGATTCCTCTCTTCTGGAAATAAATTGTCCTTAAATTTGAATCTCACAAAATCAAGAAGTCATGCATTAGCGCGCAATTGTCGTCCACTAGCGATCGAACATCATAATTGTTTCTTCTGGAACGATTGTCAGGATCGTGTCCTATTTTGGGGGGTCAGGGTCAAGTCCTAGATTGATTATCGAGGTTGATTTAATTTCGGGTCAGAAATTATTTTTTTAAAGAGTATTTTCTAGTCTCAAACCAAAAATAAAAGATATTTTTTGAAAAGTATTTTTCATTCACCAATCAAATATTAAAAATTATTTTCTACTCACTATCCGAACAAGAAAAAATAAGTTAGAATAGAACTTCTTTTTCCAACTAAAACATTTTCCATGGAAGTTTATCAAGTCCCTTTATTATTTGTTTGTAGTATATTGCTTGACTTCGTGAAATTTTTGTGGTAAATCCATCTAGGATATGTCATAATTCTTACATTCTCAAATAATGTGTTTTTTATAATAAAATTTAGGAAAAGTATATATTGCAAACTATTAATTTAAATTAAATGCTATAAATAATTATAGTTTGATTTAATAGTATCCCATAGCTAACTATTGTTATTTCGCCTCACTCCTGTTGAATTTCGCTCGCCACTCTCATTCTCTCCCTCGCCTCTCTCGCTTTTATACAAATGCAAATGTATAAAATGTGTTTGTGTTTGTGTTTGTATAAAGCGAGAGAAATTGTATATATAAATATATTTTCGTTTCCCTCTCCCAGATCTCGCTCGCTCACTCGCTTCTCTCACTTTATACAAAAACGTGAATGTATAAAATGTGTTGGTGGTTGTATATAGCAAGAGAAAATTGTATATATACATATATTTTCGTTCCCCTCTCCCAGATCTCGCCAGTTCACTCGTCTCTCTCACTTTATACAAACATAAATGTATACACTCTGTTTGTGTTTGTATAAAGCGAGAGAAAATTATATATACAAATACAAATGCATATATTTTCGTTCTGTACACTTGTGATTATACAAATACGATCTTCCTCTGCCCAATTTTCTTGTCTTTCTCTCTTTCTGGCTTTATACAAACATATATTATACAATTGATTTTTTGTATATATATACCAAAACAGATTATACAACTGCTTTCTTTTGTATCTGTATGGCGAAATTATTCAACTACTTTCTTTTGTATATAGCGAAATCTACAAATTAATGTTTGCAATTATGCAAATTATAGTTATAACATACAAATATGATTTTTATGGTTTTTATATGTGAGTTATTTTAAGATTTATCATATCCTTATATCCTACGATTTACTTCTTGTTCAAAATTTGGAAAACACTATGTAATTATTAAAATAAAATGTATTAGCACAAAGGAGATATAGAATTGATCAATTAGTAGATGACTTTATTACTTAAATGTCTATTTGATCAATTCAAATTATTCTTTACCATTAAACAAATGCTAATTGTGCTTGATGTGTCCTTTTTATCATCCATCTTATAATTAATTAAGCAAACATCCACCGTAATCCTTGAACAAATCAAATGGAATTAAGTTGACAATATGAGTTTCCCCACACTATAAATACAACCATTTCAATTGTTTGTTGTCATTACTCATTACCAAAAAATCAACAGAAATTAAAATAAGAGCTATGGCAAAGTACACTACTTTTCTAGCCCTTCTCTTTTGCCTCTTCCTTGTTGCTGCAACTGGTGAGTCAACATGATACTATAGATATCAAATATAATGATTTGTTTAAGTTTATGAATTTTTAAAATATTGATTTATTATTAAACTTTGTGACTAATCAAACTGACATGTCCAATAAAATAAAACGTAGGCGGTTATTAGGAAATTCTGAAAAATTTGCTATCTCAAGTACATACCATGAGTTTTCAATTTTTTTAAAATTTTTGCAGAAATACAAATGGCAGAAGGGAAATATTGTTGGAAAAAGAGTGACAAATGGAATGGACCTT